>NW_027532182.1:534547-651097 GCF_008692635.1 Crocuta crocuta | reverse complement strand
CCCCTAGGCCTCCCTTCACCCACCTCGTCCTCTCTCAGCCAGTCTTCTCCACCTACAAAGGAAGCATGGGGCTTTATGCAAATCCCATGCGCAGGGGAGGCCAGCTGAGCTTTGCCCCAGAATCTTTCCGAGGGCCTCTGTCCCCAGGTGCTCGGGTGACTGCACATCACAGCAAACCTGGCAGACTGCTATCGCGGCAGGTGCGCACCCTGAGGCTGGTGATGCAAGTCCTAACCAAGCTGTCAGTCCTCGTGGGGCCTTAACCCTGTGCATCCCAGCTTGGCGTGGTCCACGCCCAGGGGCAGGAGACAGGTGGGTCCAGCAGAGGCCACGCCTCCAAGGATGCGGCAAAATGTCCGTCACCTGGAAAGCCCCTGCCTCCAGGCCAGAGGCCAGAGCTGCACAGACTTGAGGCACTTACCTCTATAATCCAGTCCTGCACGGCTCCCAACACCAATCTGTGCGTACACGCACACACCTGATGTCTCTCACTCTATCTGAAGGGTCCTGAGTCAGCCAGATACATATTCCAATTCTCCTTAAGGCCTAGGAAGCACCTCGTTTCCTAAATTTGAAGGAGGAAAGGGAAGGCTTTCATGTCTGCACCATTTCCCCATGTGTCCCATGAAGGCAGGACCCAGAGAGAAGGTCCTTCCCTCTCCCCCATGCATGACCCAGACCTGCCATCCTGGGAGGCCCCTCTCCCTGCCTCCTCTGCCAGGTGGCAGCGGGGTGGCGGCAGGAGGGGCGCCCTCAGCCACCTGCCCCAGGGAAGTATTGCAGGTACTGGAACGGTTTATGTTGTCCTCAAGAGCTCAGACCTCGGAGCCAGGCATCCTAACTGCGAAGTCTGGCTTTGATATTTAATACCTGTGCCATCATAATTTCTCGTGCCTCAGTCTTCTCATCTGTAAAGTGGAGATAGCAATAATGCCTACCTCGTAGGATTGTTGTGAGGGTGACTTACTAATATATGTCAAGTGTTTGGGACACAGTCAGACACAGGACAAGCACACACATGCATTTAAAAATGAAGGGCAGGGGCGTCTGGGTGGCTCGGTCGGTTAAGCGTCCAACTCTTGATTTCAGCTCAGGTCATGATCCCAGGATGGTGAGATCAAGTCCAACGTTGGGCTCCACACTCAGCATGGAGCCTGCTGGGGATTCTCTCTCCCTCTCTCTGCCCCTCCCACACTCAAGCTCTCTCTCCCTAAAAAAATAAATAAGTGAAAACTGAAGGACTACTTTCAGTTTGGGAAGATGAGAAAGTGGTAGTTTCACCACAGGCAGTGGCGATGGCTGCACAGTAATGTAAATAAATGTGCTTAATGCCATGCAACTCTACACGTAAAAAGAATTAAACGGTAAATCTTAGTTCTACTTTACCACAGTAAAAAAGTACAAAAAACTGAAGTGATCATCAATTAGACTGCTGATGGGGCTGAAACCCAACAGTCTTAGATAAAAAGACACAGCGTTCTCCTGCCCGAGGCCCCTGCATTTCCATCAGTGTAACAAGGGGATGGACCAGGTCTTTGCTGGGACCCTTTCCAGAAGCTTCTCTGATTCCTGCACCACAGATGTAGCCTTCTTCTCCCACGACCCACTGAGAAAACACAAAGTCCCACCAAGGCATGAGGCCAGTGAAGATAAAATACCCTCCAGGAGTGGCCCAGCTCCCTAATACTCCCTGAGGGAGGAGCCCGGCTTTGGAGTTGCCACCTGGCCGCCCTGGATTCCAGAAGGAGCCGAACGTCTCTGGCCTCCCAAAGGTGGTGAGAGAAGCTGGATGTGAGAGGGTGGTTGAGAGCTTCCCCGGGCACCGGGTGGGCCCTGCAGGCCCCGGCTCTCCTCAGAGCCCCACCGACGGGAGGAGTGCCCAGCAGGGCCTCTCTCTGTCTCTTCTCACGCAGAGACGTGACGCATCCGTCCGCGCAGAGCCGTCTCTGAGCGGGATGCCGCCGACTCACCCCGGACGCCGCCTCGCACGCCGCCTGCACTGCCGCCTGCACCCAGGAGTCACGGAGATCCCTCCGCAGCCTCACAGAACGCCCCACCTCGCATTCATTCGCGGTTGCCCCAGCGGCAGCTTCCTCCTCGGGTCTGGCTGCCGCCCTCACCTACCACCGGCACCACGACCTTCGCAGGTGTTTTCTAACATCTCTGAGATAAACGCTCCCAGCCGGACGCTCCCAGCCGGAACGGCCTTTGCCCCCTCAGGGTTGGGAGGGCTGATCCTCCACACGGAAAGCGTTTCAGGCAATGCCAGGCCCTTGGGAGGGAGGCGCTCACGTTGCCAGGGACACCTCACGACTCCCAGTTGGTGGAAAACCTGCTCCTCTCTCCATTCTTCATATTGAACAAAAGCAACTAAGGTCCCCATCTCATTCTTTCTGACACGGAATTTGACCGCTTAGGTACTTTGAGACCAAGGGGAAAGAAAAGGAGAAGGAAAGGGTGTGCCCGCTAGAGAGGAATAATGAACGTGGTCAGGAAAACCAGCTGTTTCCCCAAGCTCTGCAAATGGCTTTAGCAGACAGCCGCTCAATCTGTGCCCTCCACAGAGGACCCGACCTGCCCTTTGAAGCGCGACTGGTGTGCGCCGCACGGGCGGCCTGGGGAGTGGATGGTCACAGATTGCAAAATACTCTAGAGTTTCATTAACTCACCCTGGCGTTCCCTTCGGCTCTCCTCAACTGAGGAACTACAAATACTGGAAAATTTTATCAAAGCGCGGCAGGCGTGCTGCATATATTTTACAAGCATATGAGACTTTGTAAAAGATGATTTCTCCGCTCAAGTTCTGACAAGTCACGGAGTGTCCTGGCCTCACACTTAGCTTCTGGCTCTCCGTCCTGAACCTCCACACACGCATATACCCCTCCCCATGCTGGGCAGGGTCACCACGCCCACATGTGGTCCTCCCTCTGCCTTGGATTCCGGTTCATACTTTGCAGCAGAGGATTCTAGACTGGGGCAGTTCTGGGGGTTCCTGGGGGGTCCCTCGGGGACCTGGGATGACAGTTGAGAAGGCCAGGCTCCGGCTCCCTCTCCCGCTCCCCACCCTCAAGCAAGTGTCTTCACCCGGAAGACAGCACAGCGCAGTGGCCGCTAAGCCTCAGCTGTAGGGACTGAGGTACACATACCTGACCTACTCTTGGCTCTGCTGCTCACTCGCTGTGTGACCTCACAAAGCGATTTCACCTCTCTGTGCCTTACTTTCTTGGTTTACTTTGTAAAATGGGCGAGGTGATCTAGGACCTGGTGGCACTGTGTGGAGTATAACATGGGCACAGAGTCCAGAAGGGTAACTCCTACGTCCTAACACTCCACAGATGTGTCAGCTATTGTTACGCCAGGGGAAATTTTATTTACCTTTTTTATTTGTTGATGTTTTTATTTATTTTTGAGACAGAGAGAAAGTAGGAGCTGGGGAGGGGCAGAGAAAGATTGAGACAGGAACTGGAGCTGTCAGCACGGAGCCTGACGCGGGGCTCAAACTCACGAGCCATGAGATCATGACCTGAGCCGAAGTCAGACGCTCAGCTGACAGAGCCAGCCAGGCGCCCCTGGGAAATTTTATTTAAATAAAGAACTTTATTTGAAAAGGTGCAAAGCTTTTTGGGTGTTAATATCCGGAAGATCAGGGAGAGAGGCATTTGGGTCCCATGCGGGCTTTTCTAAGCAAGAATCATGTGCTGGGTATAGAAGTCTGAGAGCACACTCAAAAGAAACAGTCTAAGAATTTCTAAATCAAAACCAGATAAATAAGGGGCACCTGGGTGGCTCAGTCGGTTAAGCATCTGACTTCAGCTCAGGTCATGATCTCACCGCTCATGGGTTCAAGCCCTGCCTGGGGCTCTGTATAAACAGCTCAGAGCCTGGAGCCCGCTTTGGATTCTGTGTCTCCCTCTCTCTCTGCCCCTCCCCCACTCGCACTCTACCTCTCTCTCAAAAATGAATAAATGTTAAAAAAAAATTTAAAAACCAGATAAATAAAGTCCACTGAGAAGTGTTGAGGGGAGCCCATGGCAGTGATCACATCCCAGGAGCACTGGCAGAGAGAGACCTCAGAGCTCACCACTGCTACCCTATCCAGCACACACCTGAGCAGCTGTGGCCTCAGGACCGCTCAGGACTTCCCTGTGCCCTCCCAGCCTCACCTGCCCCAGGCCACAGCTCTTTGCGGACACCCACCAGCCCTTTCCAGTGTTTTCTCCATCCAGTTTCTTACACTACTCTGGGCTTACCTCCCGCTCCACCGTCTCATGGTCTAAATCATCCCACAGCCTTGGAAGGAATGCCAAGAAGGGCTATTGGATGGAGTTAGACCATCTCTGGGAGGAAACCTGGAAACAATTTATCATTTCAGGCTTCCCCCCTCATAAAGCCCTTCCTTTCGGTGATAAAGCCACAATTGATGGTGCCCCCGCACTACCCAGTCCACTCACCAGCTCTCTTCGGTGCGGCCCCGAGCAAAAAATTTTCCCAACTCTCTATGCTAATAAATCACGCTAATTATGGTCCAGGCTGTCTACCTCGGGCCTCCTCTGACCCAGACTGTCTGCCTCCCCACGCCGAGCCCTGGGTTTGCTTTGTTCTGCTTGTCCCTCCGCTAGACTGAAGCTCTGGTGGGGAAGGCCTCATTCCCCTGAGAACACACCCCGTCCCAAAATAGTAACGAATTACAGGTGACTTATCTTGAAGGCTTGCTGTCATCCAGATAACTGAGCTAAGTTCTTTATAGGAACCATTTCTTTTCCTTTTCATAGCAAACCTCCTAAGAGATAGGCACTATTATTATTCTTGTTTTACAGAAGGAAGCTGGAGTCCAGAGAGGTTAGGAAGGTCTGTTAGGATTGCACAGCTAATATGCTGAAGAGTCAGGACTGCAAATCAGGAAGGTCCACTCCACAGCCCAAGCTCTGTTACTCCACACAGTCCTCCACTCCCTTCCAGGTCTTTTTCGGCAGGTCCCTTCCACTTCAGGTCAGTTGACGAACAGTTAGAATGGAGGAGGGGAACAAGAGTCTCACTGAATCCAGCTTGCAGGCTCATTTAGCTTCACAAACTTTCTCATCGAAGCTCCCCTGTCAGCAGAGAAAGACCAAGTCCCCCTACAAAGGGTCTGGGGACATAACTCGAAGCTTTAAGCTCAAACTACTTTTGCAGTCTGCAGATTTTGCATTGTGTTGCATAGCTAAGAAAAGTCAAACTCTCCCCTCACCCAGATTTTGGCTTCAACTGGTGCTCCAAAATAATGAAGTTATTGGCTCCAGAATTTCTACGTAGGAAGGGCTTAGGGGCAGCAATCCATTTGGAAGAGACGGCCAAGGGACATCACTTAGATTTTTTTTAAGAGCCCTTGGCATAAGATTGAGAAGACGGCAGATATCTATAACAAAGAATGGAAGTGAGGATTAATGGACCCACTCTCTGGCATTGCCAGTGGACGTATACAGACATTAACCATGTGGGTCCCGTTACCCCTGGCACCCTCTGTGGGGATTTAGCCACTGCCCCTCCACTCCAATGTCAGAAGCACAGGTCTCATGTGTGTCCCGAACATCAGGCATTTTACAAAATTACACGGTGTCCCCACATTTTGAACAGCACTGGATGTCTAACTCCTGCTGGCAATTCAAGGACAAATTTGCTTGCTTTAGAGTATAACTTCTTTTGTTCTCATAAAGAAAATAAACTCAAATCTCTGGAAAGGAACAAAGCTGCTGATATACACACAGAGAGAAGGAATGTATTAGAAGTATTTGAGGAAAAACAATCAAAGCAGTGCTGTGGGTAGCCCCAGTACTAACCAGTGTAAATGGACGGTATTCAGTGAGCACTTCCTACATAAATGCCTGTCTCTGTTCTAAGCGCCTTCCATGGACATTCACTGCTGACCATGTGGGCATGTGAGTGGGCCAGCCCAGTGCTACAAGCTTAAATCCTCCCTCCGAATTAAAAAAATAATAATAATGTTTTATTTATTTCTCAGAGAGAGAGAGAGACAGAGTGAGCAGGGGAGGGTCAGAGAGAGAGGGAGGCACAGAATCTGAAACAGGCTCCAGGCTCTGAGCTGGCTGTCAGGACAGAGCCCGACACGGGGCTCAAACCCACGAACCGTGAGATCATGACCTGAGCCAAAGTCGGACACTTAACCAGCTGAGCCACCCAGGCACCCCCTCCCTCTGAATTTAAATATGCTACAGGGTATAGCCTCACTTGTGAGAACTACCCCCAGCCACCACTACAATTGCTGAAAACTCCCTTAGCTGCTCCATTCTTCCTCCCAATGTGGCTGGCCCTTGAACAAATGTCCTGACCCACTTCCAACTTCAAAGTTACTGGCTGAGCCTGTTGCTTAATAGTGGCCTGTGGACATTTAGATTACCAGGCAGGTGATGTCGTTTGTACACAAAGGCAGAAGAGCCTCAATGCTCAGCTTCCCCAAAAAATTTTGATTATTTTATAAATGCTACATGCATTGAGAAAAACACTTTATATTTCCAGATAATACAACTTGTTAAAGATAACATATTCTGTAGGTGCATTACCGTTTCCTTTTTTCAATGTCTTAAATTTAATTTTAAAATTTTTTTAATATTTATTTTTGAGAGAGAGAGAGCGAGAGTGAGCATGAGCAGGGGAGGGGCAGATAAAGAGAGGGAGACACAGAATTTGAAGCAGGCTCCAGACTCAGAACTATCAGCACAGTGCCTGAATTGGGGCTCGAACTCATGAACCACGAGATAGTGACCTGAGCTGAAGTCAGATGCTTAACTGAGCCACCTAGGTGCCCCACTCTTTCTTTTATTTGCCCTGAGTTCATCTCTTCCAAGTAGCAAAAGAATCTTTTTCACGCCATTCTAAAGGTTATAAATGTGGTCATCATCAGTCTCTCATCCTTTTTCTGATTTTTAAACTAAATTTTATATATGTATCCTACTATACATATATACGTAAATTTTACATATTATACATTATATATAAGTTTATATATATATACGTGTGTGTGTGTGTGTGTATATATATATATTGCTGTGTGTGTATCTGCCTTCAGGATGCCTTCATCCAAATCTTTCTACATATTACACATATATTGCTGTGTGTGTGTCTGCTTTCAGGATCCCTTCATCCAAATCTTTTTTAGTTAGTCTTTGAGGTGTGTCCAACTTGGGCCTCATCAACCAAGAACAGTGAGGCATGATATGATGCAAAATTCTTACATTTAAAGATGGAAGAGTTGATGTGGACCTAACTCCCTTACTGACTACCCATGTGGCCTTAGTAGAGTCACATAGCCTCCCAAAATCTCATTTCTCTCATCTGTAAAATGGGGATAACCCTTGGTCATTCAGATAGCCAGTTACATTCACTGAGCACCCACAGCGGGGTAGGCCAGGCCCCAGGCACCCCTGACTCAGGGTGAGCAAAGCAGAGCTGGCCAGCCATATGGAGTTCAAGGTTGGGGTACGAGTAGAGCAGGCATGAATCCTTCTGAGAAAGACCTCTGAGGGGGCTGTGCAGGCATGGAAAGATTCCCTGAGATGGGGGAGTGAGCTGTGGTCTTGAGAATGAGCAGGGATTTAGTTAGGAAAAGGTAGATGGAGACCTTGTTCTGGGCCAGGAGGAATCCTGAGGGAGCCACACGGGAGGGAGTAAGGAAGGGCCAGATGAAGCAGGCCTTCCCCACCTCTGTCGGCCTCACCTCTGCATCCCTCTAGCAAGGATAGGACCATGGAAACACACGGCAACCAGCAAGCGCCCCATGATGCTGGCTCTCTTTGCCCTCCGTGTAGTGAGAACAGCCATTTTCCTCTCAGCTCCGGGGGTTGCGGGAAGGCCTTCCCTGGTGAGGAGAGCCCGCCATGCTTGGCTCTGGCTTTGGTTTCCCTCCAGGGGGAGCCGCACACAAAGCCTGCTCTGTGGGTGAGCTTCAAAGGCGAGAGCTGAGGGGAACAGAGCCTGCCAGCAACACCTCCTCATGTCAGTGCCCACCCCCACCCAAGCGTTTCTCCGAATCCTCCAGGCCCTTTAGCTTCCAGAAACAACATGGCCTTCTTCACGTGCCAAAGAAAATAACAAGGAGGTGGAAGTGGAAAGAGGAGGGAATGGAGACTTGGGGGAAACCTTTCCAAGAAAAGAAATAAACTGTCTCCTCCAACTGCTGCACACCGATAGCCATCTCCGTCGGGGACTCAGCTAGAGACCAAGGGTGGAAGAATTTCAAGGCTCATAAACATCCCTCATCAGAATACCAGGAATGTCAAAGGCCCCCTAGGTTTACTCAAGCCAGAAACCAGGAGATGAAAGCACAGACCAGACAGAGGAATGGCCGCCCTATTTTCCAGTAGACCCTACTGGCCTCAAGCTGCCCCCCACAGGCTAGTGGGCTGGCTGGAGTCAGCGACCAGCAAGCAAGAAGCGAGGCGGCCCCCTTGCTCTCCTCACCCACCAGGTAGATGCAACAACGCTGACCTCAACCATCATGGCAGACTATCGACCCTTTGTCCACATGCGTATAAAATTATGACTAAAAACTTGAAATAAATGAAAGCAAATCTATTGTTTAAGTTAACCACCCCTCAATCCAATCTAGGGTGTGAAAAAGAGATTTCTGGAGGGGCTCTGTGTTTTAGGGGGAGCCTCAGTTTCCCCTCTGTGAAATAGCCTGATCATACCTATTTGGGAGGATTTGAGGAACTTGAGGAGCTGACACAGAGAGGTGCCTGAGAAGCTTCTGAAGGAACAATACGCCTGACAGGACAGACAACCTCTCTCCTGCCTTGGACTGGAAGGTCCATAGATTCACTGCGGACACTGGCAACAAATGCAGCCTTTATGGGGGAATCAGAATAGCCTCATTGACACTTGCTGTGGAGTCTAACCCTGAGTGACACTTTCTGTTGTCGCACAGCCTGAGCCAGTCACCTGTGCCATCCTCCATGCTCTGCCCTTCTCCTCACTTTTTCCACACTCCTTGTCGGCTACCTTTTTCTCCTGGCATCGGGACAGAGCTGTTGAGCACCCAGCCTCCGTTCTAAGCCAAGCATGGCCCCTTCCCAGTCTCCCAGACAAGATGGTGCCCACTTCTGTCTGGGTTTGTATGGGGCTCCTCTGAAGGAGCGACAGGGCGCTGGCCTCAGGATGGAAAAGCATCATCAAAACCATAAAAGCAACAATACAATCAACTTCTCCACGTCACTCTTCCCCAGAGGAGACTGCTATGGTGATCCAAGGTCTGTCGGACTCTGGGCGATGTCGCACCAGCTCAAGCCCTCGGCACTAGATGACCAGAAGCAGTGCACAAACCAGTAGCTAGTGTTCACAACTGTTATAAGAGGGCAGGGACTCAAATCAGCTTCGGATTGTGTCTGGCACGCAATCGGCATTTAATAACTATTGAATTGTTGATAACTTTCTAGGCACTACACAGCCTATATCTGTTAACTCCAAATTGCATAACAGCCCTGTGTGTTGGGCATATTATACCTATTTTACAGATGAGGAAACTGAGGCTTAAATGTCTGTGGACCCTGCCCAAGTCAAAAGCAGCCAAACTAGGGTTTGAGTCTGGGCTCTCAGGTTCGAAAGACTGTGCTCTTCATATCCTGTTGTCTGAAACCGAACCACTGAAGGGCTTGTTCTCTCCTTCTCCATTAGTTCCCCTCTTTCTAAGCATCAGAACTAGGCCCAGGTACTCCTAAGCCATGACTCGGTTTCTCGCCCATCATCTTCTCTCGTGTCACAAAGTCCACTGGTAAGATCCAGTCTCTTCTGGTTTTTGCAGTGGAGTAGCTAACTGGGCCCCAGCGGAACACCGCAAAGCCAGAGGCTCTTTTAACTCGCAGTCCAGGGATGGGGGGTGTTAACATAACCGGAGCCTCCTTCGGGGGGCCCTTTAAAGGCCTTCCTGGAGGTGGCTGTCCCTCACGTCCCTGTCTCCTGACATAGCCTGCGACTCCTACTGGACGTCCGTCCACCCGGAGTACTGGACCAAGCGCCACGTCTGGGAATGGCTCCAGTTCTGCTGTGACCAGTACAAGCTGGATGCCAACTGCATCTCCTTCTGCCACTTCAACATCAGCGGCCCGCAGCTGTGCAGCATGACGCAGGAGGAGTTCATCGAGGCGGCCGGCATCTGTGGGGAGTACCTCTACCTCATCCTCCAGAACATCCGCTCACAAGGTCAGTGTCCAGAGGGCCGGGCTTCCCGGGGACACGCCCGGGGTTGGGACCAAATGACCTGACCCCACGATGTGCCTCACACAGCAAAATCTCACTAACAGGAACTCTCTATTCACCAAACCCCCCTTAACCCAAATCTCTCAATACGTGGAAATTCTAGTTTGCTAGAATTAGAGATTGTAGGTCAAAGGGAACAAGGTACAGGGAAGCAGGTTGAGTGTTTTTTTGTTTTTTTTTTTAAGAAGAAAAGAAAAACTAAAAAGACATTCAGGAACCAGGCAGATACAATAAAATAATGTATTGTGTTCATTAAGATTTGCAACAATAATGATGAGAAATAATGAAATCTGGCAGTTTGTACCAATGTGGATGGAACTCGCGGGCATTATGCTAAGTGAAGTAAGTCAGGCAGAGAAGGACAGATACCATATGTTTTCACTCATATGTGAAACAGGAGAAGAAACTTAACAGAGGACCATGGGGAAGGGGGAGGGGAAAAAATAGATAAGGAAAGGGAGGGAGGCAAACCATAAGAGACTTTTAAATACTGAGAACAAACAGGGTTGAGAGGTGGGGGAGAGGGGAAAAGAGGTGACGGGCATGGAGGGGGTCACTTGTTGGAATGAGCACTGGGTGTTATATGGAAACCAACTTGACAATAAACAAAAAAAAGATTTGCAACCATAAAACATGGAAAAAGAGGTTTCTGCTTGACTTTTCATTAAGCAGAAGGAGAAGAAAATTAACTAGACCCTTTCCCTTCCCGTTTCCAGAGGATTCCGACTCACTGGCGTTTCGTCATCACTTTCCTAATGGTCAAGGAGCAAACGGCCGGAAGGTGGCGCCAGTGGCATTCTTTAACATTTCAACATGTCCTGCAAGAGCAGAATGTTGAACAGGTGTTTTAAAACTGGAGAGATTTTTTTTTTTTTGAGAACATATAATTCTGTATCCCTATGTCACAGATAAAAGAACTAAGGTCCCAAGCGACTAAGTGACTTCTCCACGGTCACACAGCAGACAGGGTTGATTTGTGGAAAACCAATAGAACGCAAGGGTTTTGAGTTCAGAAAGACCTGTGTTCCAATCCGGACTCCAATACTTTGTAGTCACTTGCTCTCTCTGGATGTCCACTGCCTCATCTGCACATTGGGATAATAATACACCTTCACAGGTGACAGGATTCAGTGAAACATTGCCTGCAGCAGCATATAAAGATGTAAAGGCAATAAATGGCAGCTGTTTTTTATCATTATGAATATAACCAAGGAGAAGAGTTTTTTTTAATAAAGGAAACATATCTCAGCTCAATTTTAAGAATAGACCTTTCTAAAAGTTACCACCTTTTTTTTTGCTTAAGAATACACTAAAGGTAGGAAGCTCCCCATCACTGGAGATAATCAAGCAGTCTAATAGCCCCCTGATTGATGGGGATGCTGTGGCAGGGATTCCTGTCTGGACAGAAAACCACAGAAGACCTTCCAACTCTAAGATTCTTTGCTTACTCCTTGCTCTCCCCCATCACGAGTGCCTGAGGGCAGGCAAGCTACAGATGTTGGCCCTGGGGCACTGCTCAGCTTCTGTCCTGGGAACCTTGACCCATCAGGGGTAGGGAAGGGACCGCTGTCCATTGTTATCCAGTCTTGGCTTCTCTAGCCAGTGACAGTGGCCTGCCTGGAGCAGTGGCCTGGGCATAGAGTGGGCCCTCCCTGAAAAGGGGAAAGTGAGTAAATCACAGCAGCCCAGAGAAGAGCTCTAGGCTCCATTCAGAACCTTCTGAGGGAACTGTTTGCATGAGAATCCCTGGGCCAGGAGAGGGAGGTGTCCTGCCAAGAGGATGCAGCTTGGCATTGCCTAAACATCATGTCAATCAAGTATGTCTGTCTTTTGGCCTCCTGCGCCATTTCCCCCTTTGACCAGCATGTAAGAGGCATCTAAATCCCCAAGGATTAGAGGCCACATCACAGATCACAGACCCTGAGAGCCGAAGGGGAACTAGCGGTAGTTTTGTCCCATGTTGCCAGTGAGGAACACCAGCCTGGAGACTGAGTGACTGGCAAGATCACACTGGGGTCAGTGACAAGGCCCAGCTCAGAGCCCAGGCCCACTTGGAAAATCCTGGAGGCTGCTGAATGCGTGGCCCTGGGGCCCTCTCCAGGAGGCCTTTAGAAACCAGGAGATTGTCATCGCCCAGGGATGGCTTCAGGGTGGCCCAGTAAGAGCCAGGTGGTCTCCAAGTTTCTTTCTGAAATAAAAAGTACCCCACAGAGAGGACAGTAGTCCCCCTTTTCTCTTTGCCCCGNAGGGATGGCTTCAGGGTGGCCCAGTAAGAGCCAGGTGGTCTCCAAGTTTCTTTCTGAAATAAAAGTACCCCACAGAGAGGACAGTAGTCCCCCTTTTCCCTGTGCCCCATCTCCTGGCCAGGGAAACTGGGATCCATGGACTTCCTTTTCTCTCCTAGGTTACTCCTTCTTCAACGACACGGAGGAGACCAAGGCCGCCATCAAAGACTGTAAGTAACCAAGGCCAAGCTGCCCGAGGCTGAGCTGAGGCTGCTGTTGGGCGCGGGGGCTTGCTGGCTCTTCGCTGGCCACATTGAAAAGTTGAGGACCTAAAAACAGTCACAGGCCAGGAGAAGACAGGAGGGACAAAGGTGGTGGGCAGAGCATGGGGCTTGGATTTATGGATTCCTCGTCCTCCCCCAGCCTCAGTGTCCCTATCTGTGAACTGGAGCGACCTCGCCGGGTTGCGGTGAGTTGGAGAAACAGTGCATGTGAAGGCCTGGACGTGCTGGCAACACAGATGCTCCAAGCACTGGTATCTGTGAGCAAGGATCATCGTAATTACCAACCACGGGGCCTTTTAGCCGCTAATGTCTCTGAAGATATGATCTTGCTAAGTGGTTTTTAATTACAAGGCCATGGAGGACCTCCAGTAGCCCCACTCATTCTGAAAATTAACCCTCATGGTTTTACTTCTGCAGATGGCGAAGGTTTAGGAAAGGAACTTAGGAGCTTTCATTTTTTAAAGATGATGATGATGATTGCTGTTAGTTACTGAGTCCCACACAATGTCCCTGGCCTGGGAACTAGGAAGAGATATGGGTCCTGGGTCCTGGGTCCTGGGTCCTGGGCAGGCCCCTTCCCTCCGTGGACTTTAGCCCCTTCATCCACAGAGAGAGAACAGGGCAAATGGGTACTGGTGAGGCCTCGTGAGGGGCAGACACAGACAGATGGGTTCTTATGACTTATTGTTTCTATCCTGAAAGAACCAGGGAAGACTTCCTGGAAGGCAACATATTTAGATTAAGCCTAAAGGATGAAAGTTAGCCAGGAAAAGAGGGAAGGAAAGGGTCCAGGGAATGAGTGCTAAGTGCAAAGGCCCTGAGGCAGGAAAAATGTTGAAGCCCTTGAGAAAGAATCAAAAAAAGGCTAGAAGCTCTCATACTAGGAGGCTCGATACAGTAACCACCAGCCACATGTGGCCATTAAATTTAATTAAAATTAAATAAAGTAAAAATTCAGCTGCTGAGTCACATTGGTCACATTCCAAGTGCTCAATAGCCACAGGTAGCTAGTGGCTACCACATAGGACTGCTCAGATTCCTGTCACCGTGGTAAGTTCTCTTAGACTTACAAGACTGTTGGCCACATCAGCAGAGGGAGGAGTGGCAGCAGAGGCCAAGAGCAGGGCAGGGGCAGGTCACACACAGCTCTTGAGCCTGGATTTCATTCTGAGCAGGTTGGAAAGCCACTAAAGTAGGAAGCGATAAGATCCCATCTGCATTTTAAGAAGACTCCCTGCCCCCCACCCCCCACCCCCAGACAGCGATGTCTAGGTCAGGAAGGAACTCGGGCAGAAGGCTACTGTCCAGGGGAAGAGTGACGGTGACAGAGGCCCAGACCAGGTGATGGGGAGGGACAGAGAGAAGTTTCTGGAGGCAGAGGCGGTGGTAAGACAAGGACTTTGAGCTGGCCTCTCTGGTGCACGCACCCACAGAGACAAGCACTTGGCTCTGGCAGCCACCCAGGCCTCGCCCAGTGCAGGTGCTGCCCAGCCTGCTCCAACCAGGGAGGCACAAGTTATAGACTGAACTCGGGGTCACGTGGTCTGGGGAGTACACCCAAAAACCCGCAAACCAGCACCACAGCTTGACCAAATGGCAGCCTCCACGGCCACAGCCAGGAAACCACAGATTTCCCCAAACAGAAACCCTATGTACAGTGGAATAGGAAGAAGACCAACAGACTGACAGATCATACAAGGAGCCTGTTCTAGAAAGTCCAGGACGTATAATCACGATGTCCATGGCCCAGGTGATGTTTCACGATCTTAGACACCATCCAACCCAGAAATGAGATGTGCCAGCCAGAGGCCAAGGCCTTGGCCACCCAGGACGACTGGCATCCTGGGGCCTTCAAGTAATGCTCCCCCGCGTCTTCAGTGAAGATTAACATCATTCACTGGCATCTGTGAAACACGTGCCCAAGGCAGTGCCAGGCGGAGAGCTGCCCATACTTGAGCTCATTTAATCTTCACTACAACTGCAGTCAGTAGTTTAGTGACTCCCATTTGCATCTGAGGAAATCAGAAGAGCAATGACTTGCAAATAAGATGGGATTCCAATTCATTTTCTCAAAGTCTGTGCTTGTATACACTGTGCCATTCACCAGACACATACACACACTCACACACATTCACACGCACACAAGCACACATATACATATGTGCACACGCCTCTAAATCCTTCTCTTCATTCTGCTGCCCCTCAGCTGAGACCCAAGGCTCCAGAATCTTCTGGGTCTGGGCCCAGCTCTGCAGCAATCCAGAGAACGAGATGATTTTCAACTCAGTACCCGCTGAAGGGGCCCGGGCCCAACAAGCTCTAAAAAACTGTTGGCCTGGCCCAAGTGACACACCCCATCCCCACCACCCCCACTGCAGAAATGCCAGAAAACAAAGCCTACAGGCCTGGTTTGAGGCCGGGAGCCTCCTGTTTGGAGGCTCAGAGCCCCTCCTCATGACACGAGTGTGGGCTCTAGGCCACCACTCATGTGGTGGGGATGTGATGATCTGGTTTTGGAAACTCTGCCTCTCCAGCCCCCATATCGCTTCTGGACTTCAGTCAACAACTGAAAATATATCCTTTGGCCACATTTTTTAAAAATTTATTTTTAACATTTATTTATTTCTGGGAGGCAGAAAGAGACAGAGCAGGAGCTGGGTTAAGGGCAGACAGAGAGGGAAACAGAATTCGAAGCAGGCTCCAGGTTCTGAGCTGTCAGCACAGAACCCAACGCGGGGCTCGAACCAACGAACAGCGGCATCATGACCTGAGCCGTAGTCAGATGATTAACCCACCGAACCACCCAGGCGCCGCTGGCCACACTTTAAGTCTCCAGCCTCAAGGCAACCGAACCTTTCCAAATCCCAGGGACAGCAGACAACCCAGGCCACGCCCCAGGGGCCCCACACCCGGCAGAGCCGAGCGGCGGGGACACTTTCCAGAAGAACATATTTCTGAGACAAGGACAAGTGTCCCCCGGAACACCACTGGCAGACAAATTCAGCGGCTCCCTGGGGGGGCTGTGGCCTCCGACTGGCGTGGGCGGAGGTTGTAACTTGGCAACTGCCTCTGCCTCGCTTCTTAAAAGATTCAAGGAACCCAACAACAGGTCCCCTCCGTGCGGGACGCTGCGCAGCGCAGCGTCTGATGGGACAGAAGGGCAGCGGTCTTTCGTGTCGCCAGCGGCCTGCTGTCTGTCCTGCTCACCTGCCTTCGCGCCTCTCCACCTGGCAGCTGCCCCCGTGCTCGGCTGCCCTTACCCGGCACTCACACGTCTGCACGGCCCTGCCTGGGCGCACGGGCCTGTTTTTCCATCTCAGTGCAGCTCCAGGCTGTAGCATATGCAAGGGTGGAGACGAGGCCCCGGGGAACCCGAAGGCCGAAGGCATGCGTTCACCTAACTGTTGGTTCCAAGCCACGTGCACTGTAGCTGTGCGAGCTTAGGGCTCCGAGGTCCGGCCAGGCACATGACCCGACGGTGCCCCGCCCCCGGCCAGGCACGTGACCTGACGGTGCCCCGCCCCCCCAACATCCGGGGCTCGCGCCTTTCCCACTGCAGGGAGGCTTCTGGGCTGGCTTTAAAGGGCGATTTGCTCACCGCCTTCACCACTCTTTACACACCCCCGCCCTGCCTCAGTATTCCCAGCATTCTGCACCTAATTGCCCGTATTTGCTTGTTTATGATATGTTACCCACTTGGAGGTCTAAGTGGAGAGACTTGGACCTATTTGGGGCTGTGCGTCCAGCACCTCGTAGTGTGGGTGTACACTGGCTCGATACTTGTGAACAGATGAGTGAATGGCCTGCAGGGTGCTCCCTGACTCCCCTACACCTTCGTTTATTTCTGTGTCAAACGGGAATAGTAACAGAAGCTCATCACAAAGGTGGGTGAGGTGAGTGCCCAGTAATAGCAAATGCGCTACAAACTTAGCTCATAGTTACTCATGAAACAGCTGTTGAACACCTACTAGGAAAGACAAGATAAAGTAATAGCTCTGAACATCAGCTTTGGAACAGAACTGCTCTGGATTCAAGTCCTGCCTCCACCACTCTGGATAAAATCCATAAACTCTCTGGTCTTCAATTTCTTCCTCCATAAAGTGGAAATAGCAACGGTACTACATGGGTGGTTGCAGGAAATAAATCAGATAGTTTGTGTGAAGCACTCAACAAGCACTTGGCATTTAGTAAGCGTTCCATAGTAGAGCAGAAAAGAGGCAAGATCAACCATTACAGTGGAGTGGACTAGTGCTGTAAACTAAGGCACACACAGTTGCTAGGAAACAGAGGGGATCTAACTCAGGGGTAAGTTCAGAGAAAACTTCCTGAAGAGGTCTGGAGAGTGAGAGTCAGCTGGGTGGGAAGCTATGCAAAGGCCCTGAGGCAGGAGAAAGCTAATTGGCATTGGGACTACCTAACTCAAGAGAAGGGAAGAATTTGGGGAGCAGCAAGAGAGAAGGCTAGAGAGCTAGGTGGAGGTCAGTTTGTGAAAGGCCTAACGTGGCAGCCTTCATCCTGGACACAACAGGGAGCCACTGCAGGGCGCTACGCCAGGAGTGACATGACCCAGTGGCAGTGAGGCAGATTGCCCTGGGCAGCAGTGTGCAAGACAGGACACCGTTCCTTTCCCTGACAACATACTTATTCTTTCATCTAGTGATTAGAGCACAGTATATCTACTAGACTTACAGTACATAGGCTTAGTACAGAACTAAGTATGCTAAGTGTGCTTAATGTAGCATATGGTACAGTGGTCGCTCAGTACTACTTACTAAGCATGTGCCATAGGCCAAGCCCTGGGCTGNGGGGCGCGGTAATACATCTGGAAACACAAATCCCTGACTTCTGATGGGAATAGAGAGTGAACTAAATAAAAGAGGTTATACTATGTTCGATGGTGATAAATATTACAGCAAAAAAAATAAATAAGAGATTGTGGATACAGAATGCTGCGTAGAGGTAAGTGTGTGTGATACCACTGAGAAGGTGACTTTGAGCAAAGATTGAGAGGAGGCCCAAACCCATGGATATCCAAGGAAAGAGCACTCAGGTCAGAGGGAGGGCAAGTGCAAAGACCCTGAGGTAGAATGTGCACGTGAGTTTCTGAAAGAGCCAGGAAGCCAGTGTGGCTGGAGCAAAGTGAGAAAGGGGAGAGGTGGAGGGGGTGAGATCTGGTACCACCTTTTTTGTTTTTCTGTAAACCATATACTACTTTGAAACAAGGCTGTGCAAGGGTCTCAGTTGTTACTTACAGCATGAGTTCTAATTGAGCTCTGTATTGAGTTAATGCCTTGCTTTCTGCTATTCATCAGTTCTGGTCTCTCTGCTTCTGCTAGTGTCCCTTCCAGTCCATTCTCCACACACTACTCGGGAATTTTCGTAAAATGTGGATCTTGTCAAACTCCAAAGTCTTCCCTTTACTCTTTGAATAAAACCCCAAGTCCTCACTGTGGCCTGTTGTCTACCTCTCCCCTGGGCACGCGTGCCTGCCTCACTGGTTCTCTCTCTCTCTCACTGGCTTTGCACATGCTGCTTCTTCCCTTTGGAACATTGTCTCACTTCCTCACATCAGCGTAGATCCCTCCTGCACACAATGCCCTCCTTGGCCACCCTATCTAAAGCAGGCACTCCCCACATTTGTTTGCTCTCTGATGTCTTGCTTCATAACACTTTAAGTAGGTGGATTGTGTGACTTGTGTTTTGCCTTGCTTGTGGGTCCTTAAATTCCACATGCACAGGGACCAGGTCTGTCTTGTTTACTCCTATTCCCAGCACGGAGCGCAGAGCATGGCACCCAGTGAGACAGAGCACAAATGCTTCCTGAAGGCAAACACCTTGCACCTACTACTTACCCCCAAAGTGCCTGGAGTGGTGTCTTCTACCACAAAGGTGTCCAGTTAACAGTGGCTCATTTTGGTTTCATTTGAGTTCTGAATGATTCCTACTGCTCTAAATCATTCTATTTCAGATGCTGATACAAATTGTTTGAAAACAAGTGGCATCAAAAGTCAAGACTGTCACAGTCATAGTCGAACAAGTAAGTGTAGAGACGCCATTTCTCATTTCTAAGTTCCTGAAACCACTCATGAGGCAAAGTATTCTAATAAGCTTTCAAATGGAATGTTTGAATGGGACCAGCTGTTTTCCCAAAGAAGGTACCAGAAAAGTTCACTTTTATAAATGTCATCAAAATCACATTTCTTTTCAATTGGACACGGTGTTACAAGAATTAAAATGAGGAAAGAAAGAAATTTTCTAACCATGTTGAATTTCTGAATAAGGGTCTATTTCCCCTGGTCTACCGGGCATTCTTCTCTCTGAAGTACTCAGGGACAACGGTAGAGAAAACACCATGTGTTGGCAATTCTGTTAGTCTTTCCCAGCCCTAAGATCTACCCAGTGCAGAACCAAGTCTGTATTAAATCGTAATCCTCCAACTTCTGCTAGGAGAGAGTGATTTCACAGATAACTAGAGAGATCACGGTTACAGAGCTAGAAGAGATGAATTCAGGACCCAAGCCCAGGCGGATAGTCTCTCCAGCCGGTCTTAACCACAATAGAAAGTGGTTAAGTGGTTAAGAAAACAAGAGAAATACCAGCTTTTCATGAAAAAGCTAATTGTAGGATTGGTCTGCCCAGACAGGTGTGGTTATGGGATTTTAGTACAACCATAATGCCGGTCAGAAAGACCATTTGACTGTCATTTTATGAATTCCTAAGAAACAGTCCACAGTTCCACGGAGCAAGCACAGTGTGTGAGCCATGGTGTTTCTAGTCAGTATAAACTTGGCGTCCCTATGTATGTTTTTTCTGATTGCTTTCATAGAAGACAGACATTTCACAGCTCAGTCAGCTTCCAAGTGAGCACTAAGTCATTACTATGGAAAATAACCCCATAAAAGCAGCAGCCATTCTCATGAATTAATGAGAAACTGTATTCTCTTAGAATTAAAAAAAATTTAAGTTTATTTATTTTGAGAGAGAGGAAAAGAATGAGGAGGCAAGGGGCAGAGAGCTAGAGAGGGAAAGAGAGAATCCCAAGCAGGCTCTGTGCCCACAATCCTGGGATCATGACCTGAGCTGAGATCAAGAGTCAGACACTCAACCAACTAAGCCACCCACACGCCCCTTAACAACCTTTTAAGTGACTGGTTTTCTTCCTTCTCAAAAGGCCTCCAGAGTTCTCATCTGTGGGAATTTGTGCGAGACCTGCTTCTATCTCCTGAAGAAAACTGTGGCATCCTGGAATGGGAAGATAGGGAACAAGGTATTTTTCGGGTGGTAAAATCAGAAGCCCTGGCAAAGATGTGGGGACAAAGGAAGAAGAATGACAGAATGACGTATGAAAAGCTGAGCAGAGCTCTGAGGTAAGTGGATAGCATGAAAGGCCATGAGCCTTCAGGCAGAGTTCTAGAAAATGGCCAGCCACGGAGGATTAAACTGTGTTGGCAGCTTTCTCCTTGATCATTGAAAGGTCATGGGACAACACCATGGTTCTTGGTTACAGATGAGATTATGGTTTGTAAACGGACACGCCGTCCTTTGCATTCTTGGCCGCGGCCCCGGGGATCACGCCGAGTGCAGGCCGTCCCACACATACACACACAAAACACGCTTTGAACCCAGTGTGGGGAGGCTTGGTCTTCAAGACGGCTGGGAAAGGTTTAAGTGTAAGTTGATAGCAGGGTGTGAAAATACCAGGGTAACCAAAGACCAGCGTGGTCACCCAACAGGAACGAGAACAGGGTTTATATTCGGTGGTTCCCCGGGGGTGCGAGCCTCCCCACATTCCTCTTCTGCTTGCCTTTCTCAGGTACTACTACAAAACGGGAATTCTGGAGCGAGTCGACCGAAGGCTAGTGTACAAATTTGGAAAAAATGCACACGGGTGGCAGGAAGACAAGCTATGATCTGCTCGATTTTACGGATCTCTGTCTTCTCAATCAGATCGCAATAGACACTCACTGCAAAGTCTTTTTGTTGTTGTTGTTCACCTGCAAGTGAGCTGATAAAATTTCTCCACCTCTCAGCTTAACGTTTGGATTCAGAGTTGTTGTTGTCTGCTGGGGGACAGTGGCAGCAGCCCTTAAGAAATTCCTTAATTCCTTTTTTTTTTTTTCCTTTCCCCAGGGGGAGGAGGAGGGCATGATCATTTGCAGTACCTTGATCACACATCACTTCCCTAATCAAGAGTTGCGGATGCACAGTAGCCCCGTGCTATTGGTGCCGCTCAGAGGAGAGGGTCCAGTTCTGCCACTGGAGGCTCTCCAGGGCTCCCATTCGACAGGCTCAGAAGTTTTCACATTGTTAACAGCGGCAGCTCGCAAAGGAAGAGCAGTTGGGATAGTGGGAGGGGGTGAGACGTGTGTCAGACAGACACACTGCAGATTTTAAATAGTTCGCATCAGATGCCATAGAAGAGTTTCTTAATCGATAAAGGAGCGAATCCATCAAGCTGGGACATGACTGGACTTAGCCTAGGTTTAATAGTAAGTTTCTGAACCAGAGCATCCCTGGGGCCACTCAGCAAAATTCCCATAGCCGTCTTTCTAGAGCAACACACTTAAAACTAGGCACATTATTGACTCCTGCTGAGTTTATTTCCCCCTCTTCTCCTCCTGCTGGGGGGCGGCCAGGTTAGTCTATGGATACTTGCACCGATTTCCAAACCACCGGTGTTTCTGATTCAAGCTGCCAGTGCCACAAAATTGGAACTCAATCATTCCGTCTGTGGCCAAGGCGTTAAATAAACCCTTATAGAACTGGCAGTGTCCTGACAACTCTGTAAAGGCCAATTAAATGTGTAAGTCTCTTTTGTTTTGTCTTCCCGGAATGTACTCAAGCTCTAAAATATATTTCCTTGACAAAAGTAGAGTGAATTTATACCAGTAAATGTCACGGGTTCGAGTCTGCACTGGCATCTTCTCATTACTCGCCAGTGGGGAAGCCATGAGTGACCTACAACGAGGTGGCTGTCCCTAGGGCTGCTACTCCGCCAGAGCAGGGATCTCCATGTGACCAGGCACTGAACCACCGTACAGGCTGAGGACCTCCTTGCGTAGAGTTTAACTTCAAAAGCAACGTGCTTTAAAAAAAATGTGAATTACTGTAAAATAATCTATTTTTGGATTCATGTGTTTTCCAGGTGGATATAGTTTGTAAACAATGTGAATAAAATATTTAAGGTGTTAAAGTGTCTCTGTATTGTTAAATTCTGCGAGGCAGACTCAGCAAAACATTAGCGACCTGTGAAAACTTTGATGACACTTGCATCTCTTAGCAGTTTGGACGTGTAAAGAGCCCCAGAAGATGCAAGAAATATATGCAGTGACCCTGCCCACCACCTCTACATCCTAAACAGAGGTTCATGGGGCCTACAGATATGTTTCTGTTTGGTATCCATTTGTGTGTGTGCATGCGCGTGGGTACACACACACTTTTTTTTGTTTGTTTTGAGGTTTTGTTGTTTCTCATTCTGAATTAGTTACCTTATCTAAAAATCAAGGGGTTGACATAAAAATCCAGGTTTTCAGCTCCTTTTAAAACCTCAGATCCCGCAACCCTAGTTTCCTAATGCTTTGTGGGATTGGAGCTAAGTAGAAACTGCCCCTTTGGGCAGAGCATCTGGTCAGCACTTCATACCTCTTTCCGGACATTCAGCTATGTTCTCACACTATTGTGGTTTTGTTTCCATACATCCAGAATGCTTGTACATTTTGAACTTGAGACCTCCGTCCTAGCCATCTGAAGAGGTAAGTGCCATGTCAATGGATGGGATCAGAGTCCACAGTCCCACTGAAAGAAGACATTGTCCAGAAAATTGGGAATTTGCTGATGGGAGAGAACTGGGAACTTTCTGGCAGAGAATTTGGCAGAAGCAGAACAAAGAAGCTAAGGTGGGGGTCAGAGAGGGGGTGGAGGGGAAGAGGGGAGGGGTGAGGAGTAACACACTACCTAAGAGATACTGCCCCAGCCCTGGAGGGGGGCCTCAAGCAATTCACAGAACAAAAGAATTTATCCCTCTGCCACTCAGGTTTTCCCTTTACAAAACCATTCACCAGCATCCTCTTTGCATTAGTTTTCTAGAGCTGCCCAGGACACATTCCCACATTTGGTGGCTTATAACAGGAGGGATGTATTGTCTCCCAGTTCTGGAGGTTGGAAGTCTGAAATCAAGGTGTTGGCTGAGCCACGCACCCTCCCTAGGCTCTAGGAAAGAATCCTTCCTTGCCTCTTTCTGCTTCTGGTAGCTCCAGGCCTCCTTGGCTTATGGCTCTAAGATTCCAATCTCTGCCTCCACCTGCAAGTGGCTTGCCCCTCTGTCTCGCCTTTAGTCTCTTAGAATACTCATCATTGGACTTGGGAACCATCTGGATAATCCAGGGTGATCATATCTTGAGACCCTTAATTTAATGACATCTGCAAAAACTCTTTTCCAAATAAGGTCACCTTCACAGCTTCAGGAGGCTGGGACACGGGCAAATCCACATGAGGACTTCATTCAACCCACTATACTCTAAAACTTTACCTAAACATAGAGCTTCATGATACAAGTCATTAAAGAACGGAAAATATGAAAAGCTGCTTAAAATACCACACTTCAGGCAAATGGTACCAGAGCAGGGGGAAAAAAAAAACCAACTAAAAACAACAATGCAAAATTCACTTATCAAAGAGTCAAGTGAGGAAGAAGTGTTTCCTTTATAAAAGACCATAATAGAGCTTTCTATAGAAAACTTTCAGTATATTTGTGACTGCTTAAAATTATCCAGAATTTTAAAAGTATACAGAACTTTTTGTGTTCGCCTCTCCTAACCTTTCATGCTGTTAAAAGCTCTGATAAGGATTTTAAAGCCTTCAATTTGTCTTATCAGCTCATATAAAGTGGAATTTGGCCATCTGTTTTGTGGCCAGGAACTTGCCCACTTTTCTCCCAGAAAAGCACGTGCTAAGTTCTTACAGCTCACTTCCTATGTAGATAAATTGGAGTGATGCTCATTTGTCAGGGAAATACAAGATGAATCTGTTTTTAGGCCAAAATTCTGACACTGAATTTAAAAAGAGCAAGGAGATCCTTCCCAGAGCTTAACAGCCCAGAGTGAGTGCTCCTTTCAGAAAAACAAGTCATCAATTTTAAAATACTGGGAGCCGATCTTCAGGCAGCATTGTGCCAGAGCTGAAGGGAAAATGCCCTTTAAGGTGAGGATGGGAGAAATGAAAAGGACGTGTCCACACAAAAGCAGGTACGCAAAACGAGCACAGCAGCATTATTCCAGAACAGCCGGCAAGTGGAGGCGCCCACATGTCTGTCTGTCAGCTGATGAACGGGTAAATAAAACACAGCACATCCATACCGTGGAATATTATTTGGCAATAAAAGGAAATGAAGCACGGGTACACGCTGCAACATGTAAGAACCTTGAAAACACGATGCCGAGGAAAGAAGCCACTCACAAAGGCCATGTGTCATAGGCCTCCATTTAAATCAAATGTGCAGAGCAGCCAGTCTTTACACAGCAGGTAGACTGGTGATGGCCAAGGGCTGGAGCAGGGTGAGCAACTGCTAATGGTACAGGGTTTTGGGGGCCCCTGAGGGGGGGTCACAAAAATGTCCTAAAATCAATTATAATTATACAACTCAATGTATATACTACAAACCACTGAATTATATACTTTAATTGCCTGAATTTTAGGGTATGTAAATTATATCTCAAAAAAGCTATTATCTTTTTAAAAAGGTTCCAATGACCCACTGCGTCAAATACTAAGAGACCATGTGAGAGAAGGAATGAGAATGGACCATTGGATTTTGGTTTTCATTGTGGTAAAATATATGTAAACACAAAACTTAATGATTTAATCATTTAAGTGCCCGATTCGGTGGCATTAAATATATTCACAGTACTGTGTAACCATCACCACCATCCATCTCCAGAACTTTCTCCTGTTCCCAAACTGAAACTCTGTAACCATTAAACACTAACTCCCCATTTTTCCCTCCCCCAGCCTGGGAACCACCATCACACTCTAGGTCTCAATGGATCTGACTCCTCTTGGGGACCTCATATAAGTAGATTGATATCACATTTGTCCTGCATCTGGCTTATTTCTCTTGCATCATCCCTTCAAAGGTCATCCATGTTGTAGCATGTATTAGGATTTCCTTCCTTTTTAAACCTGACTAATATTCCATTGCCTGGATATGCCAAATTTTGTTTATTCATTCATCCATCAATGGAAACTTGGGTTTTTCCCACCTTTGGGACATTGTGAATATCGCTATGAACACGTGGTGTAAACATGATCTTTTCAAGTCCCTGCTTTCACCTCTTTGGGGTACATACCCAGAAGTGGCATTGCTGGATGGGACCACTGGATTTTAGCAGCATGGAAGCCACTGGTGACGCTGGCAAGGGCAGCCTGATTGGAGTAGGTTCAAGAGAGGAAGAAGACAGAGGGGATAGCGAGGAAAGACAAATCTTTTTAAGGTATTTTTCCATAAGGAGAGTTGCAATGACAGGAGAGCCCTCTGAGGGCAAGAGAGGATTTAAGACTTAGAGCAGCAGGCTTGCATGCTCACAGGGGTGATATACGAGAGGGCAGGGAGAATCCAGAGCAGGAGGGAGGGCATGCGGTCAGTGCACAAGAGGGGTCTGGTCTTCAGTAGGAGCAGAGCTCATCTCTGTCAACAGAAAGGAAAGAAGAGCATGTGGATGTCGATGCTGGCAGTTTGGAAGATTCTGGTGGAGGAAAAGATAAGGAAGTTATTCCATCGTTGGTGAAATAAGGAGCCGAGAGGAAGAGGGAAAGGAAGGGCCAAGTGGGAGGAGGGAAAGATAGATTTCCAGGCAGTGCTGAGGGCCACGTGAGGTTTGGGGTCATATTTTAAAAAGCCCAAGCAACAGGGCTGTGTTTTGCTCTGGTCATGGTCATTTCCAGTGCAGGAACTGAATCACTGAGAGGTCCCCCTTACAAAAGCTGGGTTCTGGAATAATTATCATTTAGAACTATATAAAATTTAAACGGAGTAAGAAGGGAAGTTAGGACATGAAGAGGGTGATGATCATTAAGAAGTGATGGAACATCCTAGGAGTGTTGCGGAACTTAATGGGAGGGGAAGTCTATGGTAAATTAATGTTCAGATATAGTCACACACACACACAAAATCACCTCCATGGGTGGAGTACAATTCCTCACTCTTGAACTTTGGACTTAGCCATGTGACTTGCTTTGGCTAATGAAATATCAGTGGGCATGACACAAACAAAGGCTTCAAAACCCCTGTGCAATTGGGATTTTTCTCTTGCAACCTCAATTCCAGAGAAAGGAAAAAGAGGTTTCCTTTTCTTGGATTCTTACACTTCTGCCATCACTATGGGCTAGCCATGACCATGTGTCCCAGAAGGATGAGACGTGTGACACAGAGTCACATCTCCAAGATGCCTCAGCTGAGCCCAGACTAGATCAGCTGACTAAACACATAGGTGATACGTGACTTAATTATCAATCTCTAGATAACTAAACACATAGGTGATACGTGACTTAAGTCACTGAGTTTTGAGGTGGTTTGTTACAACCTGACCAAGACAAGGTCCTGGGGGGGCTGAGCTGGAAAGATGTAGTGGTCAAGGTCAAATATTTTGAATAATCACCATACAACCCTAGGGAGATAGGAACAATTATTGATTCCACTTAGAGATGAGGGAACTAACGCTCAAAGAGGTGAAGGAACTTTACTCAAATACCCACAGGTGGATAACACGCCATCCCTCACCAGTTTTATTCACCTGATAAATTTGGCTCAGAAACTCTAAGGATGTATCTTAATGTCACTTAAAAGGAATACAACTAGATACTACTTCCAAGGAAGGAAAACCTAACTGGGGAGGTTACCCTCAACAATATTTATCTTTGAAAATTACAATAAGTGGTCTCCAGAGAAAAACTGGAGACACTTCCAGGTGTCAGATTTTTATATATAGGAAGCATGTTAAATACATGTGATTTTCACTACTGACTGACTTATTTCTAGATGACGGAATAAACCAAAACAGGAAATATCTCAAAAACTTCATCTCTGTGCTTATAACCAATACTCAAATCAACTCCTTCCCCATTGTCAAATTATAATTTTTATGGCTTAATCTTATATAGTAAAGATATATTTATCATTTAGGCACTATAGAAAGAACTGTAGTGAGGTCACCATACTGAAAGTGTTCACCACTGGATACATATGGTTACTTTTACATTCCAAGTTGACAAAGTTAAGTTTCTAAGCACACACAGGAAGAATTTAGGGAGGAGAGATTTGACAGGAGGGTTAAAGAAGTTTGAACTACAAGACTGAAAGTTTGTATCTACCAGTGGTGGAATGGTTTCCTGAAGCCCAAGATGTCAGGGAATTCCTGAGAGTAGAGTACAAACTGGTTTTGAAGATCTGAGATGAAGGGAAGAAGCGTTTTCAAAGAAAACAGGTTTTCACGGAGTACTTTAAAGCATTCCACTTGATTTTCGGTATGAGAGGCAAAGATGAGTCAAAGAAAAACAGAAAGGAAAGATAAGGAAGTGAGCTCATGGACAAGACATCTCAGCAATTTTCAAAGTTGAGAAATTTGCTATTTTTCTTACAGAAAAAAAGTCCTGGTCCCCAGTGTCTCAGAAAGCTACTGGTTTAAGCAAATGCTGATAGCATCCTTGTGATATTGGTTTATTTTCAATTTTAAGGGTAAGCATCTGATAACACACGATATTCAGATTAAGAGTCCAAATTCCAGAAAGAGCTGAAAGAAATCAAATTACATTCTTCTATTCTTATGTACAGATTATTTTATTGCAAAAATGTAACAATTACAAATCAGTCTGTTGTAAAATCAATGCTATATTAGCATAAGTGTAATTCCAAGTTTTAAAAAGTCTGAGCGATTCCAAGCAGAAATAAGCATTAATCTGTGATGTCACTGAAGTTATTGTCAAAAAACATCAATGCATTAAATGTGTTTGTCCTATAGGGAACTGAGAAAAATTAAAACTTCTGAGCAGATTATCTTTTTCTTATATAATCATAGACATATTTTTAGTTAATAAGGCCACGAGATAATATGTAAACACACTGATTTCAGCAAGATTTTTTTATTATCAAATAAAATCGTCTTTGATTCCAGTCATCTTAAGTGAATAATCCAAATGCCAAAGCAAATACATTTTCTTTAAAAAGACTGGTTAAGCCCTGACCCTCACCTCCTTCTAGGGGAACATCATTAAAAGCCATTGCTGCATTAGCTGTTACAGAAACCTGGATTAGCATTTTAAAGACATGAGCTTGCCTTCGCGCACCCAGCACAGGAGAACCTTCTATCCAGCCAAGAGTGGACACCATGCTTTGCTTCACATGTGGAGAGCCACCTTGGCAAGACCAGGGCCCTGACTCTCACAGATTCGCTTTCTCCCTGGCAGCCAAGTGAGACCCATGCTGCATAAAGGTGTGAATCGCGTTCTGTTCGAAAAGAACAAGGCCAGCAGGTTAATTCAGTCCCTCAGCAGCAACTTGGTATTCGTCTTTGCTTTAATTTGTACTCACATTAAAGTAATAACACTTGGGGATTCATTTATCTAAACTACCTTATATAGTCCAGAGGTAAAATGAAGACTATGCGCTTTGCAATTGAGTTCTTTACATAGCAAATGAGTGCCTGAGCAGCTTGAGAAATTTAATGGTTGGTCCTGAGAAGAATCATCGTAAAAGGAGACCAAACCGTGCCTCATCTAATCCAGGACACCCTTCCTCCCCCACAGCCAGGGGGCGCTGGGCTCACCTTAGGTTTCTCAGCATTGTATTTGTCCAGAAGAGCCTGGATGCGGGCCCCATAGTCGGGATGGACATCACTAAAGTTCTTGACCTGAAACCAAATGAAAACGATGTAGATATTACCCGAGCCCCCTATCAGGCCATTCGCCAGTGTCCATTTCACAGTGTTTACTCGGTAGGGGAAGAAGGAAGGCTCAATCACACAGGGTCTGGGGAAACACGGGGTAAGATTTCCAAGGAAAACTCTGGCACATAATGGCTGAGAAACCTTGGATAAGTCATTCCTCTGAGCTTCTGTGCCCACTCCCCGTAAAATGAGTGAGATAAGTAAGCCCACCTCACAGAACAGTACAAGAAAAACACACAAGGTGAGCTGCACTAATGACATGTGATGAACCGACCTCAGGATGGCTCAACAAGTTACACTGACTGGTGTACAGAAATGAGCCCAGACACCGCCTGAATTTTAAGTGAGGTACACAGAGACACTGGCACCTGCTGGGTGAGTCCACATACCTCAGGCAGGAATTCCTGACCATGGGCTGATCCTGAGCAGACAGAGGGAGGCGGGGCATTGGGAACCCACAGGAAGCCTCGCGGCTTCAGCGCACAGGAGAGAAGGATGCCAAGTAGCCCAGTTCTGCTACTTCCACACTGTCTCACTCGTTCTCGCCAGGAAGAGGAGCTAAGACCCACGCTCCCTTATCTCATAGAGCAAGTGTCCAGCTCTCTGCTGCAGGTGGCAATAAGCAAATAGTGCCTCAGGAATTTAAAGGGTTATTTTTCATACACGTACTTGTGAAAGACAGTTAGAGACACAGAATTTGCCTCCAGAGAAAGTGCCCAGCCTGCTGGTACTTGTCTCCAGGCCTTTGAATACATCCCAGAGAGCTACTGGCCCAGCTGCCCCTTTGAACAGAGAAGCAGCAGCCACGAGGCATGGAAACAGTGGGGTTGCCCAAATTTACGTGAAGCTTAGCCCTGAGGTCAGACAGAAAACTGCCACGTGAGAAGGCTCCACGCAGCACAGTGAGCTGCCATCAGAAATATCCAGGCACCTCTGCTCAGAAGTTCAGCCTGAGTTTTGGAAGCAACTCACTTCTCCCCAGAGAGCATGCAAGTTTCTAGTTGCTTCTGAAGGTGGGTCAAGTGATACCCAGACAGGCTTCATGATATAAAGTTGCAGTCTATATCTCTCAGCTTCTTTTTTTTTTTTAAGTTCATTTTTTTATTTTGAGAGAGAGAGAGCAAGTGCACAAGTGGGGGAAGGGCAGAAAGAAGGAGAGACAGAATCCCAGGTAGGCTCTGCACCATCAGCACAGAGCCCAATGCAGGGCTCAAACTCACAAAATATGAGATCGTGACCTGAGCCAAGATCAAGAGTCGGACGCTCAACCGACTGCACCATCCAGGCACCCCTATATTTCTTATCTTCTAAAGTCTAAGCGAAATTGTGGCAGGACTCACATTTTTATATTGGGCAGTACTGTCTTCCATAGAACATGGGTGCAGTCAATAAAGAGCATAAAAGAGAATTCACCCTGTAAATGATTACACAACTGCACAAAGTGCTAATGGATCAATGGATACACCATATGCACCGGAGATAAAGCACAGAGAAAAGGATCAGAGGTTGGTTGGAGATTAGTACTGATTTTTTTTTTAAGTCCAATTAGCTCAAGTAAAATAGAAAGGACACTTCCCTTTAAGGGTTCTCTCACACAGCTGCACTCTCTTCTCCAGCCAGTAGATGTCACCCATCAGCTTACAAAGCGTCACTCACCGCTTTCTTCTGGATGAAAAGTTGTGCGTCTTTCAGATGGCCAGCAATGTTCTCACACAGGCGTTTCCTCTCCTCTTCATTCAGTACCTTCGTATAGAAGGCCCGCACCTGCTCAGTGAAAATGCACAGTGCAGAGAATCAAATAACCAGTTTATCATGAACAAAACTCACCTGATGTGCCACGTTTGAAATGAAAAAGATTTTAGAATTTAAGGATAATTTAAATTCTAGTTAAAACTGTTGTTTGTGCGGTGTTCTTCACTTTGTTTTAAGCAAAACAGAAAGAATTCAGTTGATCAGAGCCCACAACTCTTTCTTCATAATGTCGTGTTTAGTCAGCGTTTATAAATCTTTTATAAACAAAAGACCATATAGTCTACAATTAAGAATCCCACCACACCTTAACATTGCCAAGTCGGAGTGGGCAAGTGGTCATCAGATGGAAAGTCAGCACAATACAACCTTTGTTCAATTCACCCAGAACCACAGAGGGAAAACTCTCAATCATTAATATAATATGCTTAGATTTCAGAAGCCAAGCCTTCTTGGAGAAGACACGGGGTCCCTGGGTGGCTCAGTCAGTTGAGCACCTGACTCTTGATTTCAGCTCAGGTTGTGATCTCAGGGTCATGAGATTGAGCCCCGCACTGGGATTCTGTCTCTGCCTCTCTCTCTGCTCCTCTCTGTACTCTCTCTCGCTCTCTCTAAAATAAATAAAATGAAAAAACTTTTTTTAAAGAAGATACAAGTTAATAACAATATTTTGTTTATATTGTTGAGCTCACCTCTAAAATGAATATCAATAGATTAAAATGGAAAATTGGAGCTTAGTATTGGTATAGGAGCCCTAACGGACTTGCTCATTTCTGAAACCAACCATTTCAAGGTAATAGTTATGATTTTATTCTACTATTTCATTCATTCAATCAACCAATACTTATTTATTGAGTACCTATAATGTACCAAGCACTGTTCTATGTATTTTCTATGAATGTTTATAAAGTCCAAAATATCAAATTCATAAAATTCAAAATGTTCATAATTTTTCTAAGTATGTTATGAAATATTGAGCCATAAAAACATTTTTTAAAAATTTGAACATTTACATTTGATACCAAAGTTTAAAAATCCAACTTTGGTATGATGACATCCAATCACAGTACTGCATTTTGGGGACTTTTCTCAGATCTCTCCCTCAATTCACTAATTCTCTCTTTAGCTATATCTAACATATTGTTTAATCATCAACTGAGTCCCTATATCCATTAAATTTTTATTTGAAAAGCTGTACTTTTTGTTTCTAAAAATATCTATGTGGTTCTTTCTTAAATCTATTTGTTTTTGTTTTCTCACATCCTATTCTTATCTTGTAAATCATATTGCTTTCTGTATCTCCTTTAATACTGTATATGTGCCTATTTTAGAGCCCTTTTAGATTATTCTATCATGTGTATGATTCTTCCGTCTATCGCGTGTGCAGTTTCTCAGGGTGCTGGATTTCCCTACATGTATTGTAATTTCTCCCTGTGACTCATATTCAACAAGAGTTTTCTGCAGAACCAACAACCGTATCCAAATTATGAAGGTGTCTTGTGATTTTTTTTCACCATCTCTGCAGAGGCCTAGCAGGGTTCACTGTTATTTCTCAGTTCAGGGCTTCTAGATGATTCTAAGTGGAACAAGAATACAGAGACCTCACCTGAGAGGAGAGGAGCGGAAGAGAGGGACCCCCAATTCCTCAGGAAATCTAGAGCCCACATGCTTTCAAGCTGCAGCCTCAGTCTGGTGGGTAGTTTTTCCAATGGAGTGCGGGTTCCCGGCTCTCATCATGTCAAGAGCCCAGTTCTAGCTCTCTGCAATACAAGGGGCCTGAAGCCTAAACTCCTAGCCTCTTAGAGTCAAAATAGGGTCTGGTTACTCACCATGACACATATACCTTCAATGTCCACACACTGTTGTGATTTCAAGAGATTTAATTTTGTTAGCTCTACTGCTTTTTAAAAAAAATTTTAAATCTAACATGTCTGTGTGTGATGAGCGTCCCATCAATCACCAACAAACTAAAAGGGATTCGGTCTTGCAATTTCAGTAGTGTGCTGGGGCCCACTTGCTCATGAGAGCAGGTGGTCATCTTTTTAGGAATTTTGTGAACTATTAACCAGAGCCGTTATTAAAAATTCAATTATATAAACTTACAATTAAGTAAATTATAAACAAAAATAATCAACTCCCAAAATATATGCTTTCATAATTAATACGTATTACCTATGCTCCTGAGGTTATTTGTGGCTACTGTATCTCTACAGTGGAAATACTGAACATCATGTCATTATATACACATCTCTATGTATACATATACGTGCCGTTCAAATAAAGGTATCTCCAAAGTGAATTAATTCATGCACTTAAATATCTTTTATTTGGAACCCACATTTATAAATCGAAAAACTAGATAGAAGTTCTATTCTAATTTAAATGCTAAGTTTAACACCAGCTACCCAGAGTTCTTAAGGCAACTAGACTCTTAATTTCATTCTTTTCTTGTGTAAGGTATAAGCTGTATCAGACACATTAATGAGGAGGCTGCTCTTCAAAGTCAAAGGATCTCTTGCAGCGCATCCACAGAGAGAACGGCTCTTCGGCAGCCATAGGGGATTGGAAAGAGGATGGGTACTTCACCCAGGGCAGTCAACCAGAGGCTGGCCAAAGGCCAGTCATGCAAGCTGAGTGAAAAGATCAACCAAATGAATCTGACTTCCTCTCTCCAGAAACTGATAAATAAGTATTAAGAGAGAAAGAGAGTGAAAAATGGTCAAAAAAAAAAAAAAAAGTGCTAACATGGGGAAAGAAGCCATAAAGAAGAGTTAGGCCATGGTCACAGCAAGCCACAGCAATGTTAAAACAGAAGCTAGGAGGTGGTGAGGAGAAACTCTGGAGGATATGGTGAGAATAAGAAATCGGTCCTAGAAAACAGAAGGTGACAGGTGGAGAGCAGTGGAGTAACATGAACGGAGGGCCCTACAGTAGAAACACACACACATTTGCTACCGAGGCTTCTAGAGCTGTTGTGAATCAAGTTCCAGCCCCTTCAATCTGGGCTGTCCTGACTAGCTTCTTAAATGTGGTCGTACTTAAGCCTTATTTGCCCATTTCTTACATTCCTATGTGTTGCTGCTTTCCCAATGGCCCCTAGCTATATAATCCCTTCAATAAAATTTTGAGGAGCTGAAATTGAGTCTCCATACCTCGTAGTGAAGGAGCACAGTAACATAGCTCTTCAACTTCATCTAATAAAGGGACTGATTCATCATTAGAGATGTCTTCCATGAATTCGACTTAAGCTATATCAGACACTTCAGGAGGGGAAACATATGCAGACACTAACAAGGAAACTGATCTAGGGACTCTCCTGGCTGACAAAGAAGTCATTACCTGAGTGACATTGTCTTCGTTGGCACTGTTGAAGCGCTGCACATCCGGAGAACACCGGCTGCTATGTTCAATGGCATAATGCTGCTCTTGGGGAGCACTAAAGCTATTGGGGTAATAATTTGGAGCACCACCTTCAAAAGAAAACCATACGGGTTCACTTAAGGAGATGAAAACTGAAGTAAGTCTGCAAACAATGTACTAAGACATAATTCAAGGGTCAATTTACACATACGTGTATATACACAGGGCACATGCACGCATATATACACATACAATGCATATACATGCCACATTCATGCTATTTTTAAGGTCTTCTGCTTAGCTACAGGCAGGACTCAGGTTCTTAGAGAATAATGCCACCTTCCAAATGCTCCCATGGGCAGGCTCACTCTGGGTCTTACTGAAGAGATTGCCAGTTTGCTTGAACACTTCAAGGGGTCTGACCTTTACAATCCTCTGATGCTCACCAGGATGAATACATTCATACAGGTTTAATCTGGCCCCCGTAGGGGATGAGACCCATAAACACATTTCAAATCTGAGAATTTCATTTGGGCTTGAGCTCAATTCAAACACCAAATCACAGAATTTTTTAGAGCAACTGAAAGTTGCTCTGCTCCTTCAATCTACAGACATACAAACTGGGCCCTGAGCTATTAACTGCCTGCCACAAGGTCACGTGATAGTGGCAGAGCTGGGGTCTGCAATCCTTTTTGTTCCTTCTACTGCACCATCTTCCCATTCCAGAGCTCAACTTCACTCTTCCTTCAAGGTTTTTAAGATTCCCGGAGTCTCTTTCCTTTACTGACTATGACTTTATTCAGCTCTAGCTTCACTTTCACTTCCCTCCATAGATGAATAAAAAAGGATTTTCAAAAACATTTGATATTTCAGGTATGGCAGCACTCATTTATCTGGACTTCTAGAAAAAATAATAATAAAATGCAATCAAAACATTTTTTATAACTTCTGGAATAAATGAAAAGGCTTTTTTTTTTTTTTTTCCATTTTGGTATATTTATTTTCCTAACAGCTTTGACTGGTATTAGCTGAAGCTTGAATTATCTGAGCACAGGCTGCCTAAATAGGAGTGGCCTAGAAACATATTAAGTGTTTTGAAGAAACCAGTCTGAGCTTGGAATTTTAACCAGCTCACTGCCAGAATAGATTATCCAGAGTGAATAATCAAGAGGCATGACACTGATCAAGGTACCAAGTGCATGTAGGAAGGAGAAAGGCACCATACTATTATGGAGCCCAATTATTAGCCCTGGGAATTCATTCTATGCCAGCCTCATCCATATCAAAGGCGATGTGCTCCGACAACCAGCCCAGCTGCCACAGTGATCTTCTGCACTGCGAATTAGCTCTTTGAAATGCACCCATTTGGATGATTTTAAAATTGTATTTCCAAATAAGTTCTGACCTTTACTCAAAGTGGGAGTTATTTTCAAGTCTTTGACTACTGGGAACAATTAAGCTCTTTCATCACACCTCAAGAGCACAACCCAAAGGCTTGGCTTTTCAAACTGGGCAAAGGGTGTGTCAAAATGTATCCTTAAGTAGTTTTTTCATACATATGCCATTATAATGGTAAACAAGAATGATAGACATGAAACAGGTACTAATTAATGAGGTTCTGAAACCTACATGAACCTCTCTGATACACACAGTCTCAATAACAAAAGGACTGAGGAATATGAAAGAAAAAAATCACTTTAGAATAAAAATACAGAAGACAGACACAGGAAGTAGCAATTACTTTGGATAATAACACACCCCGTTAGCCGTATAAACCTCAGAAAGCAGAAGTATTGCAAATGCCTAATATAATCAGTTACTGAGCAAGTAAACTTGTTAAATACACAGAAAAGGCTTAGTCATGGTGATAACAAATGCAAGGCACTAAATCATATAAACAAAACAATCTTAAGCATATAAAAAATAGTCACAGAAAAAAATACAGCCGGATATAGAGCAAAATGCAATAGTTGTAGCCTCTGAGTGTTGGGGCCATATGTGGGTTTTTCTTCTCTTTTCTCTTCTTTCTCTTATATTTTCTAAATTTTCTTTAGGACACAATGTATTATTATTGTCATAGAAAAGTCAACGTTGAATATAGCCATGTATGTCTATAAATATTTAGTAGTAAAATTTCTGAAGGGATCAATGTAAGCACCCTATTACTAAAATAAATGTATCCTAAATAGAAAACAAAAATAAAATTAAAATCTATATTAAACTAGAAAATATTATAAGGAAAAAACATTAATCAAACACTAACTAATTAGAACAAGTAATCACAAATAGAGGCTGTTGGTACATGGCACCAAAAACAGTAGTTAAAAGAAAAAAAATCGTAAATTCGATAAATAAGCTCCAGAAGACAAAATGATGCACTACAGTGTCACCTCACCAGTTGATTTACGTGAATTCAGCTTCATTCAGTTAGTAAAAAAAGGTGAGGGAGAATCCCTGGACTTACTCTGTGTCCCTTATCTAACCTGCCCCGTCTGCTCTATATTCTTAGCTACATTTGCTCCTCCAGGGCCCCAGCAAAGTATGAAGAGAAACAAGAAACACGAGCTCTCAGCTTTTGCACTTCCAAGAGTCTAAGTCCTAGTGAATTAAGAAACTGTCCGCTTTGTGAAGGCTAAATTGAATGCTACTCAAGGAGAGCCAGTGTGGGAAGGAGTTTTCGCCCTGCCTTTCCCTATCAGATGGACAGCAAGTACAAATGTGAGATGGGAACTGTCAATAAAACCTATCACACAGATAAAGTATACAGATAAACTTCCTTTGCTTCATAGAGCAGAAGGTCCCCTGGGTCCTCTTCACAGAGCAGGACTCTGCAAACCNCCCCCCCCGCCCCCTCCCTGCTCCGCGGGGCCCTCTGCCTTCCCCGGCTGAGCCGGATGTCTTAGGCCTACCCTGATTGTCCAGCATGCACATGGGGCCGTCACGCTGGTAGTTGGCCACTCGAGCACGGAAAGGACAGTTCACGGGTATCTGAAGATAGTTGGGCCCCAGGCGGTGGCGGTGGGTGTCAGGATAGGCAAAAAGGCGGCCCTACAGTTATAAATGAAACAGGCATTGGCTGTGTGCGGTAACAAACAAACAAACAGAACAGAACGGTCTATAAACTTCATTCTAAACTCTGTAGCACAAAGCACTCAGTACGGGGTTACTATAAAGCCCTGCTTATCCCCTGAAGACAGCAACGTTTCTGCTCTTATGAAATGAGTTCTTCCTAAATGAACAGTCTTCCATCTTCCTCGTCACACAGCCGAACGACTCACAAATCTTCACACCTGTTCTAGGTAAGCACTCCTTTGTCTTTTCTCAAAGAACAAGTTAGTGTCCTGTCTTATACCGCTTCCTACTCTCAGAGACATATCACATCGTAGCCAACTAACTGGAGTCCCACTAACTGGAATTTATGTCCTTCTCACTGTGATCTGGGTTACCACTATGGATGACCCTGGAAAATGTATTAACGTGACCTTGTTGAAAGGTAACTGAAGACACTGTCCGTCACCAGACAACTACCACTACCCTTGATTAGTTCTCATTAGAGTAATTTCAAAGTCCTCCTCACTGGCTCCCCCCTTCCCGCCCCTCCTCCAGCATTATCGTCCTACGCATTCCTGCCACAGGAATTGGCCTAAGGCCCCACACAGATTACATTACTTACCTACCCAAAAATCCTTAAACGTTTCCCCCTGGTCACCAAGCAGCTAATGACGTATTACAGTCCCTCCCTGCTGCATGGTCCCTCACATGCTCCAAAGCATTAGAACTCACAGCCAATGACTTAAGTTGTGGAAAAGGGGCACCTGGGTGGCTCAGTCAGTTAAGGCTCCAGTCATGATCTCACAGTTTCTGGGTTTGGGCCCCGCGTTGGGTTCTGTGCTGACAGCTCAGAGCCTGGAGCCTGCTTTAGATTCTGAGTCTCCCTCTCTCTCTGCCCCTTCCCCGCTCATGCTCTGACTCTCTCTATCTCAAAAATAAATAAAACATTAAAAAAAAAAAGAAGTTGTGGAAAAATTGGGCTAGGGACTGCACCTACTAAATAAAACCCTCTCACTTTCTAAACACACTTTTAAACAGAGATATAAAGACAGCACGTTAAAATATAAAATGCGTGTTTGCCACAACCACAGTACTGATAGAAATTATATGACTCCTGTGGGGCGCCTGGGTGGCTTAGTCGGTTAAGCGTCCGACTTTCGCTTAGGTCATGATCTCGCGGTTCGTGGGTTCGAGCCCCGCGTCGGGCTCTGTGCTGACTGCCAGCTCAGAGCCTGGAGCCTGTTTCGGTCTGTGACTCCCTCTCTCTCTGACCCTCCCCTGCTCACGCTGTCTCTCTCTCTCTTAGAAGTAAATAAAACATTAAAAAAAAAAAGAAATTATATGACTCATCCATATAATTCAATTCACTCATGTAATTGAATGGTTTGCATTTATCATCTTTTCTCAGGACTCTCTTCCTGACAGTTTCAATGACATGGCCTAGACATTTGCTTTTTGTTGTTGCAGAGAACATCTATTTGATTTGTGGTCCCTTTCCCTGGGCCGAGGCCTCCAGCCAATGCTTCAACGCTCTTCTAACCAGATGATTCAGTGTTGTCAACTGTCTCCATGTCTCACTGTGGTCCCAGAGACCCATGGTGACCCGGGTTGTGAAAAGAATTTCGATAATATTTGTTCTTCAGCCTGTTTCCTCAATACCAGGGTTATGCAGTCTAAGCTCTACCCATTGCCAAGGTCATGCCTTGGCAAATCCCAGTAACCTCCTTCACATGGTCCAGCCCCCTGCCCACCCCAGGGAGTGGAGGTGAGGGGCCCAGGGTCATGCTGTCTTGGCTTCCTTTCCTCTCCATTTTCAACACAGGCACTTCTGCCTGTCGTCTGTAATCCGCGTGGCCTGCCTTCTCTCTTCCCTAACCCCTAGGTCTCTCTTGCTCTGTGTGTCACCAGCTGGAGCGACGCTACCTGATCGCAGATCACGTTTCTCAAAACTGAAGAAACCTTCTTTTCCTAAATGGGATAGCTGTACAAACTTCTACTTAAGCACTGAAGTCCCCTCTGACATATGCTCAATGGACCCAATCCTACATCTTCTACTTCAGGAAAAAGTGACTGTTTACAGTTTTAATACACCCACCACGGTCCACCACTGTACCTATACTCAGGTCTCTCTCCTGCCCCATTTTATTTCTGTTGAAAACTGAAATCCTATCCATCCTTCAAAAGCTATCTCAAATGCTACCTCGTTCTCAAAACTTTGTCATCATCCTCCTAACAGACAAGATTTCTCCTGATTCACAAGGCATTCTGCTATATATTATAGTTGTTATTTTGTGTCTTTATATCTGCTGTAGCAGCTGGGGCAGTCTGCTACACACAAAGGTATTCAATTCGTAGCAGTTAAATTGAAATGAAAGCTAACAAAAAACTTATTTGCTATAAAAGTCTCAGATGTTCCCAATGTCAAATCAAACAAGATGCTATTAAAAAAAAAAAAAAAAAAAACAGGGTATCTTAGCTTGTCTCCATGGAGAGAGACACGTGAACTGGACTTGGATGTTTATGTAAGAAGCAATCACCTGTCACTATGGTCCGATCTAGGGTAATGATCTTTAACCTCGGTATCATGGTCAGAGTCCAAAAACACAAGAGATTGATTTACTTACTAATTATCAGGCCAATTATTTTCCTACTGATTTCTGCCCCCTAAAAGATTATTGATTTACTCACTAATTATTAGGCCAATTATTTTCCTACTGATTTCTGGCCCCTCAAAAAATTATTTTTCCCTATTTGTACTTTTTTTTTCAATGTTTATTTACTCTTAAGGGGTGTGAAGAGGCACAGAGAGAGGGAGAGAGAATCCCAAGCAGGCTTCGAGCTTTGTCAGGGCAAAGCCTGAAGTGGGGCTCGATCCCATGAACTTAGAGATCATGACAGGAGCCGAAATCAAGAGTCGGATGCTTAACCAAGTGAGCCACCCAGGTACCCCTACTCTTTCTACTCTTGAAAGAGCAGAGTGGAAGGTGATTTAAAAATAAATAGTGAACGAGTAGGAACATTACTGAGACAAATGGTTAAATTAACCCACTGCCATCAATCTATGGCAACATACATTTAGTTCATAAAAACCATCTTCATTCTCCTTTTACAGATGGAAAAAATCATGCATCGCCATGGGAGAAGAAATGAATCAAGTTATACCGACCAAGGTGTTATAATCAGGAAACAATATTCCCTCCCATCAGTTACAGATGGAACAGAGAGTTCTTTACTCTACAGATACCTGAGGCATTTCTAATGTAACTTCTAAATTAAGAGACTAAATGTCAAAGTCTGAACGTGCTGAAGGACTTTACTATGAAATCTGCTTTATACTGTAATACTGTAATCTAAGAATGCTTCAGTCAGACCCACAGGAACTAAGGAAACTAAGGACTTAGATGAAAATTTAAGTGATGTTTTAGTTAATTCTTCATATAAAAGTTATGGCCACATTACACCGTGCGTGTGTGTGTGTGTGTGTGTGTGTGTACATGCATGTATACATGTATGCTCCTGGCTGGGAACATCTCAACCCACTGGGTTTACCTGAAGCATTTTGTCAGGGCTGGGCTCGATGCCAGGTGGCATGTTGCTTGGGTCAAACGCCATCTGTTCAACCTCAGCGAAGTAATTCACTGGATTCCGGTTTAAGACCAGTTTACCAACTGGGATAAGAGGGTAGTCCTTGTGAGGCCAAACCTAAAATTAAATGTCATATTCACAATTACCAGGCAACCAACTACAGCCAATTAAAGTACTCATTAAAAGTATCAGCCTTCTAAGATAATGAAGTCAACGATAACAAGTGATAACAGCAATTTTTTAATCCAACAAAATGAAATGAACTTAAACTGAGTGCACTGGCTGATTCTTTCACAACAGTTAACGGTTAATATTGACATCTACCCCGGGCAAAAGTACATCAACTTTTCGAGATCTGTTCCCTGCTAAAAACAATGTATCAAGCCACCTATGTGAATTCAATGAACTCCACAAATGGGAACTAGAAGTGAGATGCACAGATTAAAGAACTCCAAAGCGGTGCCGTTTTGTACCTGACTTCTCTATCATTATGAACGCTTGACCGGAATCTGTAAAATTAGGTACAAAGAGACTTAAAAAAGAAAACAATTTGGTTGTCAACGGACTCACCTTGGTGACATCAAATGGATTAAATGGAAAGGCTTCTGCCTCACTGAACTTCATGACCTGGATATAAAAAGTCCAGGAGGGGTAGTTGCCTGTGGCAATGGCATTGAAAAGGTCCCGGAGGCCGTAGTCAGGATCTTCCTGGGAAAGTCTTGCTGCATCTTCAACAGAAAGGTTTTTGATGCCCTGGTCAGTCTGCAGAAGGAGACAAAGAAGCTCGCACCGAAACATACTGGCAAAGTTACGGAACTTGAATCAGTTACACATTGAAGAGGATGAGTAATGCTACCCAAGACTGGACTTTCCTTGTGACAAGTCCACCGTTCAACTCTGACCCAAATATGAATTGATCAACAAGAAATTCTACTTGGTTATCCTGATTCTTTTAAATGTGCAGGGAATCTGTATACACATTTCATATTTAAAATTAGTTCTCTCTTTCCCTTTCTGTACCCTGCATTATTTGAATTTAACTCTTAACATATAGTGGACTTTCAACTTCTCACCCATAATAAGAATGTCGTGATACTGTCTTCAAAAAGCCAAACTTTTTGGCGTAACATAAACATAACATAAAATGTACCATTTTAAAGTGTCCAATTCAGGGGTGCCNAGAACTTTCAATAATATGAGAGCAAGTCACAGTTATCTAGAAGAGGGAAGATTTGAATTCAGACTAGTCTCACTGCAAAGCGACCAACGTGCGGAAACACCAGACAAGGTCACTCAGTCCTGCTCTCAGTGGCTCTACACTTTTCCCTTTGGCACTGACAAGCCCATGGGTCAACTGTTTCTTAAAACTGTTCCCTGCCAAAGATTATAGATCCAAGTTATAAGTATAAAGAGGGGAGACAGTCTTCCTGTTTGATAGACCTACATAAGTTGTTCAGATAAAGATTAAAACCGGTCAGAAGGAAACAACACATCTTGGGATAGATACCATAAAGAGGGAGACTATATTTGTCCTGAGTCCACTTCTGTCTGTGCTTATTTTAGCAGCAGTATTTGGAATCATGTTCTTAGGCAACCAGAGGTTTTTTAAATAACCTTCTAGAGTTCTCTGAGAATACTGCTTGTTGTAACAAATGCCAAGATCATAGTAAGAGAGAGCCCTTTAAAACACTTCAGTTAATTTAAATGTTCTCAAAGCTTCCCCTGAAGGTAACTTATTTCATATCATTATATAAAGGAAATGAAAAAAACAGAACTTTTATTTTCTTACGTTTGTAACTGATTTTACTTTTTTCCCGGTTCAAAATATACCCTTGATAAGTGCTGAATAAATGGATGTATGAGTTAAAAAGTTAGAAGAAATGTTTCTGGAAAGACAGCACCAGACATTGAAAGTAATGGTGAGACTGGTATTACAGCCAGGAATGCCCCGTTTCTGCCTCTGTCCCCTCCTGGACCACAAAAGGTATCTATGCTCAAAACGATGACTCAGGGGTACAAAAGGCAAAGCAACATAACACTTCACTGTTTGCTAAAGCTTGACTCCTGAACTCCAGCAAAGAAGTCTAGAAAGCCAGGCTAAATGTGCTAGAAAACTCCTTTCATACAGCCTAAAGGCCTGTATTATCTCCTTACATTTGAGCCCAAGCCAAAACCTTAGGTCTTCTCTCTCCGGGAAGAATGGATATGCACCTGGCAGCCCCAGAAACATTAAACCAGAGAACCAGCAGGGAAGGAGCATTTTCCCAAATATTTACACATTGCTCCCAGGACTCAGAAGGAGAAGAAAGCTTGACCATGGCCAGCAGCTGTGTGTTCCTACCCTCTGGCCACATGGAAAGAGGGGACCAAAGAGAGCCCATGTGGTTCCCCTAACTGGGCAGCACACCCCTGCTCATTTGGGTGGAGCCAGCAGAAGAGTCATGGTCCTGGGCAACTGGATCAGTACTTCTCAGCCTTCGGAGTGGATGTCAGGTGGGAGGGGCCTTGACCTCTGCCCAACCCTTAAGAGAAGTAAGGAGACATGGGTGGTGGGGAGCTTTGTCCCTTCTTCCCCAAAGGCAACACGTACCTTATAATGGAATTTGCAATAAACTGCCTCTCCACTCGCATTAACCAGCTTGAAAGTATGTGATCCATATCCATTCATGTGTCTGTGTCCATCTGGAATCCCTCGATCACTGAACAAGAAGGAAACCTAAGGAACAGAAAAGTAAATAAAGCCTAAAATTTTTCAGTTTCAATCAAAACATCCTAGATTCTTAAGACATTCCTAAGTTTCTAAAAAATCTCTTAATGACATAGAACACACTAACCAAGTACCTACAGGAAAGATTATCGTTAGTATCACGTATACAGAATAACAAGAATTTCAAAGCAGAATGATACATAAATCATTAGCCTTATGGCTCAAAATTCTATAAAGGAAAGCAAAAACGAATCTGAAAACTAACTTGTTGGTCGAAATCTATTTCAACAATAAACATGTTTGGTACCACTTTTCCCTTCTTTCCCTGATACAAAGAGCTTTACATCATACTGAAGACTTTAATCCTTAATGTTGTTAAATATCAATTGATAATGCTTCTAGCATCATTGAAGGTCTTTGAATGGGGGAAGATTAACAAACACAGATTGTAAAACTCTTCAAGATCAAGCAATCTGAGGAAGCCTCCCCAAAAGAAAGTCAGAAACCAAGTTCAATGAGAGAGCCAACACTGGAGAAATGCCTTATGAGGCATAATTAACGGGTCTCTCAAGGGTGACATGTTCTAATACAGTGGAAAAGAAGAGCTCCCACCTGATGAAGAGACTCGGGGCGCAGGCTCCAGAAGTCCCAGACCATGTCCGGATCCTTCAGGTGCGTTTGAGGGTTTCTCTTTTGACTGTGGATAAAGGACGGAAACTAAAAACAGAAAGAGAAAAAAATCCAAAAATTAAGTTTAGAGGAATTAAGGTGTCTTATATTATACACTGCCTATTGTGAGGTATATGGATTAGAATTCTGAATAGTATAATCCCAGAATTTCACACTGACAAACCCTAAAATGAAATTTACCTGCTACATGTTCCCAGGACAAAGTGCCTCTTTTTATTAATCTTCCAGGCTCTACATGGAAAACTGGACAATACCCACTAAGTCAGTGAATCTTGAACTGAAAACCAACGGTAATTGTTATTTGATCTTATAAAAAGATACTAAATACAGAAAAATGGGCCTCATTTTTTAAATGTTTACTAATATCTTTGAAGGAGAGAGAGACAGAGTGTGAGCAAGGGAGGGGCAGAGAGAGAGGGAGACACAGAATCCAAAGCAGGCTCCAGGCTCTGAGCTGTCAGCACAGAGCCCAGCGTGGGGCCAGAACCCACGAACCACGAGAGCATGACCTGAGCCGGAGTCAGAGGCTCAACCGACTGAGCCACCCAGGCACCCCAGAAAAATGTGCTTTAAAAGGCAATCCGACCAACCCAAATTCTCTTCTTTCTGCTTTTCCCAAGGCCTCTCCTCAAAGGACGGTCAAAACAGAACACTGTATGAAATCAATTTAAATCAACAGACATTTGTAGAGTGCGAGATGCTTTATCACCTACCAGTATGGCATCCCTGATGAAAAATATGGGAGTGTTATTTCCAACAAGATCCCAATTACCATCCTCTGTGTAAAATTTCACTGCAAACCCTCGAGGATCACGAACTGTGTCGGCTGAGCCCGACTCTCCAGCTAGAAGGTTCAAATGGGAAAAATGAGGCCTAAGACAGAGTACCTGGCAACCAAGAAGCTTAAAGTCATAAAAAAAAATACTAGGAGCTATGCTTTCCAACCCACTTCCTAGAAGGAAATAAGTTACTTAAGTGCCTGGGCTATTACTTCTACTACCTGCCAGCTAATTCAGTCTACAAATTAAACAAAAGAATTAATTGAGATTAAGAAGAGAGTACATAACTGTAAAAGCTGAAAAGACTATCCATTTAACATAAGCTAGATTTGTTCAAACAGATAATTAAAATTTTAATTAAAATAAAGGAGGAAAATAATTATAAAGAGTAAGGTGGTAAACAAATCAGTGAGTTGTCAAAATTATGAGGTTTGTGTTAAGAAAATGAGTTAAAATATAGATTCTTATTCTTCATGTCATTTATTTTTGCATCCACAGTTATTTTAAAAATGCACAGAGACTAAGACAGAAACAGAATTATTCATGCACGCGGTGTGTTCAGATGCAGTTGACAGATCTAATTCTTACTAGCGCTACTGAAAAAATCATTTAACCACTGGAAATAGAAATAACCCCACCCTGCAAAGCAGATCTACAGATGAGATTACAGATAATGTCTGTAAAGTGCCCAACCATGGATGGCACGGAGTTAATTCCCAAAAAAGGGTAGCTGTTGTGGTTACTGAATAAGCTTCCCACTCTACGTTTCCATCTGAGGCAACCACTTGTGGGAAAGTTCTTTCCAAATGTCACAGAATTGCAGAGGTGGCCTCTGCCTAAGTGTGATTTCCTAAGACCTCAACAAACAGACTTAAAAGTAACTTCCTGCATGTCTCGAAATATTCTTTCTACTGTAAAACCTGGTATAATTTGGAGAAGTGGGTTTTTTTTTTTCTATCTTCTAATATACGTCTTTCGAAATGAAGTTATAAATGCCCCCAAATAAGGGACAGGGTTGAGTTACACAGTGCCGGTCAAGCAAACTAATGAACTTACCCACAGTGGAGAATCGAACCGCAATGGGAGTCCTCTTTCCAATATGCTCAAACACCTTGGCTTTGCAGTATTTGGTAATGTCATGCGTGACCTCGAAGTAGCCAAAAGCTCCTAATGAGAAAGACACAGAAACCCTTATCGTGAGACCATCACAGACCCTTGGGTCCCCAATAGGCAGCTAGGTGACAAGAGAGGCTGATGGTTTGGCCCTGGCCTTCTGGGAGCTTCCGAGATGACGGGAGAAGGGGAGATAGATGTCCAAACACAAAATGATGGGGGCAGGACGCAAAGCCCTCTTATCACTCAGTAGTAACCCAAGCGCTACACAGCTGGGGCTGAGAAGAAGGAGAGATGAGTAGGGGTGGAAGTAGCGGGTCAAGCCTGACCCAAGGACACAGGGCCTGAGGCGGCCTTGAAGTACAGATAGGACCCAGGAGAGGAAGGGAAGAACAGGGAGAAGAGGAGAAAACACAGGCAAAGAAAGAATAGAAAAAACACAAATAGGACCCCACAGGCCAAACAACAAACTGAAGAGCATACCAAAGTCATGATGGAAAAGCCACACAGAAAAAGCTGAAGGGGACGGAAGAAATAAAAAAACAAAAACAAAAACAGAAAGTTCTAACTGGGAGTGCAAGCAAGCAGCTAGGAGGAAAGCTTGTTCTTGCTTTCCATCAAGCTTTCTTGTCCAACTGAGGAAGATTACTTTCATTTTTAGTAAGATGAAGCATTTTACATAAAGTGTTCAAGCCAGAGAATTAACCACCATTTAATGACTAGCTCCTCTCCTGACAGACATTTTTTTCCCTTTCTCCCTAGAATGGAGCTTTGCTGCTTCTATTAAAGGGGAGCTCCAATCCTGTGAAAAGTAAATTATAACCCAGGTGTTATGAAATTATCCTTTCACAGCAAATAAACACAGCTCTCACCTGCGCCTTTAGCATGCACGACTCTCTCAGGAATTCGTTCCCGGTCAAAGTGAGCCATTTCATCAGTGAAAACCACATCCTGAACAAGAAGGGGCCCCCGGGGCCCTGCCGTAATAACATTCAGTTTGTCTCCAACTGGATTGCCGGCCCCAGTGGTCAGGACGTCAGGTTTCTAAAGTGAACAAAAACAAAAGAACACAACAGTGTGCAGGAGAGTCAGTACAATACACTGCAAGAGGGCACGCCGCTTTCCAAATTTTTATACCTTCTGCTCCAGCTCTTTTTAAATTTCCTGTGTCCAAAGTGCTGAAAGCCTACAAGATATGCCATTGCCTGAAATGTATAGGCCAGTCTCAGAAACTCTTGAAAAATCTCAAAACCAATCTGCTAAGAAATGCGCTCTGGGGGCGCCTGGGTGGCTCAGTCAGTTAAGCGTACAACTTCGGCTCAGGTCATGATCTCACAGTTCATGGGTTCGAGCCCTGTGTCAGGCTCTGTGCTGACAGCTCAGAGCCTGGAGCCTGTCTTCACATTCTGTGTCCCCCTCTCTCTCTGACCCGCCCCTACTCATGCTGTCTCTATCTCGCTCTCAAAAATAAATAAAACATTTAAAAAAAAAAAAGAAGAAGAAGAAGAAGAAAAGAAATCTGCTCTGAAGAGAAGGAAGATGGCTCACCACCCTGCCACCTCGCTCCGCCGCTGCTCTGGATACAGCCACCAGTGGGCTCGAAACCCCCAGATGGGGATCCCCCTGAAGGGATCATACGTGCTTAACACTGAATGTCCAAAATGATAGTGAGAAGACAGTCTCCGGGGAAGCCATGCTGGTTAATGCCTGCAGAGGCTTCACGACTGTTCCAGAAGTCAAAGTGGGCCCATCCTGCAAAGCGCACTCATTTCTCTCAAGCAGCACACACCAGGCCCCTGCAATATCTCCTTTCAATTCCAAAACAAAAAAAACCCAAAAAGTCAATGGCTTTTATTGTCACTGAAAATAAACTGCTCCTGGTCGGATTACAGTATGAATTTGCTAAAGATGTCAAAGGTCCCTGAAATGGGATAGGTTATTTCACTGTAATAAAGAATTCATTTTAATCCACTCAATTCCCCAATTATCAGTTACATCAGAAGCCTCTCAGCTGCCCCTTCTCTGGGATGGGACCAGTAGTATGTTCTAAGTAGTGATACAGCTCTTAGCATCATCTTGCTTCATGGTCATACCCTCTGCTCTTGACCAGAGACAACTGTCTCTCTACTGTCTTTCCTCCCTGGCAGCTGGGAAACCAGGGGAGATGTGTGGGTGAAGCAGAGCTAAGCCACCTCCATTCTGGGAGAACAAGTCAAAAAGGTCTAGGGATGGAAGTTCACAGTACCAGCTTCACGTGCCCAGAAAAGCACTATGCACAGACTTTTCACAAGACTGAAGTAGAGTGTGTTACTTTATTCTCAAGGCACAGCTGCTCTGAGTATTAAAATAAAGTCACTACCTGTCTCTTCTCTAGAAGGAGATAAGAGAGGAGAGGGGTCACTTTAAAAACTATAAAAATACCACGAGCTCTCTGGGAAAATGCACTGAATAAGGGAGACCTTGGAATCTGCAGAATTAATAAACAAGACCCATACACACACTAGGATAACCCCCCACCCCCACCCACTTTTAGTCACACGGAAATGGGAAGAGCCCAACATGGAGCCATGGAGAAACTATGATCCCTGGGTCCAACTTCCAGTTCTGTGTATGTACTAGCCTATCACCTACTATTTCTGAGTCTCACCTTTTCATCTGTAAAATGGGCAAGAAACAACTACCTCCTAAAGTTAACAAATGCATGAATTAAAAGTGCTAAGTTCAGGGGCACCTGGGTGGCTCAGTCGGTTAAGCATCCGACTTCAGCTCAGGTCATGATCCCATGGTTCATGAGTTCGAGCCCCACATCGGGCTCTGTGCTGACAGCCAGCTCAGAGCCTGGAGCCTATTTCCAGTTCTGTGTCTCCCTCTCTCTCTGACCCTTCCCTGCTCCTGCTGTCTCTCTCTCTCTCAGAAATAAATAAAACATTTTTAAAAATTTTTTTAAAAAGTGCTAAGTTCATACCAAATGAGGGCCCACACAACATATACACATGCTAACATTTTGCTGGCTGTGTGAAAGTGATCTGATAGAAGAAGCAAAGCATTTTAGGTTTCTTGTTCTAACAACCACGACACATGTGTAGGCATCCATTCAGACTCTCTCACCGGACCCCTTCCCCCTTCCAGCTGCAAACTCTCCCAAATGTAAGAAAATTTAAGAGTCTAATCAGCAGATACCACCCAATCATGCCACTCTTTTTGAAGATACACATGTACTAATACATGGGATACTAGATACTTTTTTTTATCATTTAAAGTAGAGGGGCAGTTGGGTGGCTCAGTTGGTTAGGCATCTGACTTTGGCTCAGGTCATGATCCCACAGTTTGCGGGTTCAAGCCCCACGTCAAGCTCTGTGCTGACAGCTCAGAGCCTGGAGCCTGCTTCAGATTCTGTGTCTTTCTCTTTCTCTCTGCCCCTCCCCTGCTCATGCTATGTTTCCCTCAAAAATGAATAAATGGTAAAAAAAATTTTTTTAAAGGAAAAAAAATAAAGTAGAAACCGAGGAGAGCCTGGGTCGTTCAGTTGGTTAAGCATCTGACTCTTGATCTCTGCTCAGGTCATGATCTCATCATTCATGGTATTGAGTCCCATGTCAAGCTGTGGGCTGACAGCACGGAGCCTGTTTAGGATTCTCTCTCTCTCTCTCTCTCTCTCTCTCTCTCTCTCTCTCTCCCCCTCTCCCTCTCCCTCTCTCTCTTTCAAATAAACTTTAAAAGAAAAGTAGAAAATGAATCAGAAAAAGGAAGAGAGAAATTGCACAACTTCACCTTTAGTTTAAACCTAAGTCCTTGATTTTCAACTATGGCTGTCACTGGAATCACCTGTGGAGTTGTTGTTATTGTTGTTTTTGGTTTTGTTTTAGAGAGTGAGTGTGAGCGGGGAAGACGGGCAGAGGGAGAGAATCGTAAGCCTTAAGCAGGCTCCATGCTCAGCACAGAGCCCACCACAGGGCTCCAGCCCACGAGCCTGAGATCATGGGATCGTGACCTGAGCCAAAATCAAGAGTCAGACACTCAACCAACTAAGCCACCCAGGCGCTCCACCTGGGAAGATTTTTAATGCATACTGATAGCGGGCTCATCTACCTGGAGATTTCTGATACACTTAGTCTGCATGAGGCCCGGGCATCAGGATTGTTTTGAGCTCCCCAGGTGATTCCTAAGTGAAGCCAAGATTAAGAACCACTGACTCAAAGCTTTGGGATGATCTACAATTAAAATAATGAAAGAGTCTGAGCAAATAATTTGTCCACACCTTCCCGTGCTCTTTTTGACAGACATAGTACTAAAGGAAATCTAAATCTATAAATAAATAGAGGAGACATCGCATAAAGGAGAAAAGTACGACAGGAGATACCAAGAAGCTCCGGAAAAGGAAAGGTGAACAGGTCGGAGTGTCATGTATAGCCCTCCGTCATTCATGGAAGTGATAAAACCACATCACATGTCCCCTCCTGCAGACCAGGTCAGAGTGATGTGGTCAAGAATAAAAACCATGCCCAGAGGAGCACATGCACAGTAAGGTGGATGAATCAATGGCTGAGTAAAGAAGTGAAGAACGAGACGGCCTCACCTGATGGCCTGGATTCACAGAAACTTGGGAGCAGGAATGCTTGGGAGCGGGAATGCCGGAATTTTCCCGCCCTTCCGCCTCCCTCCCACCCAGTGCAGGAATGTCCTCCACAACACCAATCAAGCTAAGAAATGAAACCTGGCTGTCTAAGTTACAAACGTAGCACCCAGCCTCTCTTCTTTGCTCTAACGTATCAATGGTCCTAATTTTTAACAGCTTTCCTCATATACACTAATGTACTTGTCATCTGCCTTCAAAATGTGACAGAAAAAGCTTCCAGTGGGTCAGCAATACAGCAGGGAGGCCGAAGGGAGGGCAAAGACTAGAAGAAAAAGATCCTCAACTTCAGGGGCTTGTTTAGGGCAACATTAGATGGAAGAAACCGACCTGAACAAAAGAGAAGAGGGCATTTATTAGAAGGTGAGGAGAAGGATGCCATGTATTTGCTGAGATGAAAAGAGTTAATGCAATGAAGCTGTATTAAATAAAATGAGGAGTGGGGCTGGGGAATGGACCATGGAAAGCAAATTTTTAAAAAATAACTTCTGAAAAAAAGTACAAGACTTTAGAGAAATTTCTAAGATAACAATAGCTCAGTGTGAGCTGAGGTCTTGCCTCAAAGGTCTTCTTCTCTCACCTTTACGGTATGAGTAAGCAAAAATGGACACTCAGAACCCAAGGCAAAAAGGGAAGAAAATGCATCTGCTTGCCTCAAGGGGTGCTATATTCCAATTATGACTCCAAAAATACTACCAAGTAAGCAAGTGAATCAGCTCCCTAGCTTCCCTTTCCTACTCTCTAGGAATATTTAGAGTCAGGAAGAAAGTGTACATTAAGATTTGGACTAAATTCACCCACCAACCTTCCAGAAATGTTTACAGAGCACCTACTATGAGTTAGGTGCTAGGGATTCCAACAGCAAACATCAACATCCCTGCTCTCATGAAGCTCTCACATGCTACGGGGGGATGGGGGGGGAGGGCTAAGTGTTATATTATTTACAGCAGCAAAAGCCTACAGATAGCTTAACTATCTTAAATATCCAAAAATAGAGGAACAGTTCATAAATAATGGCATATCCATAAAATGAAATATTATGCCATCATTAAGAATTTCACCCACGGAAAAAATTTAATTAACAACGAAACTACCATAGCGTTTAAGCGATATAATTATAGGTGATTTTAATTTTCTTCAGATTTTTTTTTTTTTAAGATTGATACACCAAAAATATGGCCACTAAACAATGACCAAAGCGGGGGGGCAGGGTGGAGGAACATGTATGTGCCCATGACCATGACCGTGAGGGAGCTAGACTCTGAAGAGGGACAGGGTGAGACAGAGCACGAGGGACAACACCATCCTCTCACAAGGAAGAGAAAAGGCCGCGACAGAGAAAGAACACGAGGAGGAGGGAAGAAACAGAAGCCTGTCATGGACTCCAGGACAGAGACTTTCGGGAGAGAAGCCAAGAGAGGCACTTGCTGCACTCAGATCACATGGAATGAGGACCAAACAGAGGCTTCTGGTCTCGGAAACCTGGGGGCCTCTGGTGACCAGTCCCATGACAGTTTTAATGGTAAGTAAAATAACAAAACAGAGAACCACTGACCAATGACAGTATGACTTGAACCAAAGGATATGAGGTGCCAACTGGGTGCCTCTGAGGTCCTATTAATAAAGGATTCTGAAAACTGTCTTTGGCTTTAAATCGGTGACACTGGAGGTGAAAGTTACACTGAGCAGGCCAAGCAACGCAGGGGAGGGAAGGAAGCAGAGGTTATGAATGCAGTCTTTCTAGAATGTCAGTGAGAAAAGGAGGTGGGGGAGAGGTGGTGCGTCAGAAAGAAGGCCGTGAACGCCCCTGTCCAGTTGCACGGTCAGCTCCGTGCATCGGGCACTGCGATCAACCCCACTGTAAATACAATTTGTTTTTGTTCTTGTGTAGGGCAAACCTCCAGCAATCTCCAGCGTTTAGAATACTTTTGAACTAGGAAGTGGCAAGCGGTGAAAGCCGGCCCTCCCGGGGCTACGAAAAACCACAGAAATATCCAGGAAGGGAAGACCTGCAAGAGGACGCCTGGGAAGAGGAGTGCGGTCACGTGAAGCCTCTCCCCGTACAAGCTGAGAAGGGCAGGCGGACAGGAGGGGACCAAAGGATAGAAGAAGGGGGGATGATTGGGGCGCCTGGGTGGCTTAGTCGGTTAAGCGTCCGACTTTCGCTCAGGTCATGATCTCGCGGTTCGTGGGTTCAGGCCCCGCGTCGGGCTCTGTGCTGACGGCCAGCTCAGAGCCTGGAGGCTGTTTCAGTCTGTGACTCCCTCTCTCTGGCCCTCCCATGCTCGCGCTGTCTCTCTCTCTCTCTCTCCTAGAAATAAATAAAACATTAAAAAAAAAAAGAAGAAGGGGGGATGAAGAGCCCACAAACAGCAGGGCCAGCAGCTGCCTGAGGAGGCTGAGGTCAGCGACGGCGCGGCGGGCTTCACACAGATGCTGGGAGACCAACAGCTGGAGGGACAAAGAAGTCCAAGCTGTCTGCAGGTCAAGGACACAAAAAGCAGCCACAGAGCACGTGGCTCACATGAGAAGCTCAACCATCTCAACAAGGTCCCCTCCTGGAGGTGTCCAGAGGCTGCAGTTTTTTGACCAGGGGCCCCTCATTCAACTGGACATTGTCCTCCCTGTCCCCACAGGCCACAGAGCCTGGCAAGAGGAAGTTCTAGGTTCTGCACAAACAACAGTACAGGCTACAGTGTTGGAAAAGGGAGGGCAGAGGCCCCTGCAGGATAGTGAGTGAGGCAGAACCACATCACGGCCACACCCTGCAGCCTGTACCCTTGCTTCTTAAAAGCAACAGAAAAAGATACAACATCTCACGATGCCAGCTCTGTGCTTGCTCTAGTAAGAGGATGGAGGTGGCCATTTCGGGTCCAAAGTTCATCAAGAAGAAGGGGCGCCTGGGTGGCTTAGTTGGTTAAGCGTCTGACTTTCGCTTGGGTCATGATCTCGCGGTTCGTGGGTTCGAGCCCCGCGTCGGGCTCTGTGCTGACTGCCAGCTCGGAGCCTGGAGCCTATTTCAGAGTCTGTGACTCCCTCTCTCTCTGACCCTCCCCTGCTCACACTGTCTCTCTCTCTCTCCCCTAGAAATAAATAAAACATTAAAAAAAAAAAAGTTCATCAAGAAGGGCAGAGAATCAACGCAGTTGGCAGAACTGTACAGAACTCCTAATTTCCCTTTGTAACCACCATTTTCGAAGCACCTACCGTTGGATAAAGGCAAGGCTTTATCCAACCTACCTCTGCCTAAGTCCCCTCACTTAAGCCTCCAATAATCCAGTGAGACACATGTTATTATTCCCATTTAATGGGTGATGTGGTATGATCAGAGACTTTGATTTTATACAGATTTCAATGTCGGAGCACAGGTTTACTTGTTACATATGAGACGCAGGATGAGCAAAGAGATTTCTTCCAACTTGCTGATCATTATGTTGTTGTGGTGGTGGTGGTGGTGGTTTTTAAAGTCAGATCACTTAAGAACTGGAATTTTTTAACAACAGAAAAGCTTTTCATTGCTGGATAATTAATTCTAAGAGCTTGCTCACTCTCTTGCTCGCTCTCTCTCTCCCTCTCTCTCAGGAAAAGCAGCATTTGTACCTGTTCAGGTGTTTACATCTTTCTGGCTGCCAATTATTCCTCACATTCACATACAGTTCTCCTGAACCACTCTTCCTGCCTTCACCCCTACACCATCCCTCAAGCTGAGCCAAGAGCATCTTCTTGTGCCCCACAGAACAAAATCTTTATAACTGCCTGTCTGCTTTATTGTTTTTCCTCTCTAGATAGTATACTTGTTTTACTTCTATCTCTCTGACACCTGACACAATGCTGCTATCAGCAAGTATACACACACACGTGCACAAAAAAATGCTTGTGGATTCAACATGTGAATAAATCAAACTATGGGCCAATCCAAACTGGCCAAGGAAGATTATTCCTAAGTAGGAGGAAGAAGCAATAATAGCCTACCTCTCTCCTTGCATCTCCCCTCCCAAAAATAACTAAGAAATATTTTAATTTATAACTTCAAATTCTGATCAAACACCTTTAGACAAATGTTATAAAAACTGCTGCAGAAATTGGTAAAGAAGTAGTTTGGCTTGGCTAAAAACTGATGCCATGATTAAAAATGGGGACTCAAAGTAAAATTCCATTTTGGCTTTGCTCTTTGTATCTTTTGGCTGGAGTTAAGATATGAATGAAGAAATTTTCCTGGGAGGAGTAAGGTTGGCTTTCTCTGACAAAATATTTTATCGACATAGTTTCCACTTATTAGTGCCCTCTGCTCACAGAAGGCCCAAGAACTTACTAAACATCATTTTCCAGTTTTTTAATAGATAAAGATTGGTAATACAGCCCCTCCCTGACTTCAATCCCAAAGAAGTCATAATGACAGCCTCTCATTCTCAGAGTTCACCACAGAATATGCCTGATATTTTCTAGCAAATTATTGCTTAACACGCTAATTTATTTAACGAAGACTCATCAAGTACCTGCAATGTGCACACCCATGTACAGAAGACCAAAGACTGCCTTGGTCCTCAAATTTCTGTGGGGAAGCAGGAGAGATATCAGAGTGCTCCAGGCCTCCTGGCCCATTCCCTGGAAGGGGAGAGACTTCCCTGAGAGGGCAGTTTGGGAAAAGAACCCAGGCCTGCACAGGCCCCCCACTCCTTTCCCCTTTAGAAACCAAGGGCCACAGGAAGCACACATCCTTCAGCACACACCCTGCTCTCCCAGGGGCAGGCCTGGTAATCTTCACTGCCTAAACACAGGGGGTAAATTCAAAACAGGGGTTAAATCTCAGCAGGCCCTCTTGGCCAAAATTCCTAAGCCACATTCTCCAATCCACACTTGGAATTTACTCATCCCACTGACTCCTTGTTTCAGCCTGGGTATGGAATGTGTATGTGAGAGGTCTTACTCATTAGACGTTCTCAAACCACAGAACAACAGTAATAACAGCTTACTATGCAGGCATTGTTCCCAACTCGACTTGGGTTATTACACCTCTTAAGGACTATTATAATCCCCATTACACAACAGAGGAAACTGAGGCAAAGAGAAGTTATGCAACTTCTACCATAACCCGTTCAGTCAAGATAAAGAGCAGAGTTCAGCACTGTACACAAAACATGGGGCAACCGCCCAGCTGGTTGATGCTGGCTCCTGCCCAGAGAGGGCTTATGGTCACCAGAAAACATGGAAAACCCTAACTACCATGTAGGCTAATTAATCCTAAATTCCTGACTCAGTCTGATAGGAATTTATTATTATTATTATTATTATTATTATTATTAACCTTAAAACGTTCTAAGCATCAGAAGGTGCCCCACCTTAATGCCACCTCACACCAGGGTGATCCACAAGCACAAAATACATGAATTGATAGCCCTGGGAAATGTTTCTGAGAGCCTTCATAACCGAAAACTATGCTTTCTGGGCAATGTGGAGACTTCATCACTGGGATGTACTTTGTCTTGCAGGCTGACTTCATCATGGTCAAGCCATCAGGTACCTGATATAAAGTCAATGCCAGGCGGTCATTCTAAACTCAAGAAGCAAAACTGATTTTCATTCTATTTTACTCATTGTCTAAGTTATCCGTGACCCTCCACCTAAGCTATTGCCACTCAAAAAAAAATTTTTTTTTAAATAACGTATCATGGAAAAAGTGAAATCCAAAAAGGGTAAGGAAAGTGTAATTAACATATGTATATAACATATTGATTCCACAATTCTATACTTCAGTGCTCACCTTGATAAACGTAGTCACCATCTGTCATCCTACAATATTATTACAATATCCACACTGCCTTCTCAACAAAGAACACAAACGGATCCTGTTGGCGCTAAATAAAGTATACTGAAAGCTTCTGAACGGGCCATTTCGGCAGTACGTTACTACCAGATCTGCAGCCTTTCTGGTCTTAGACTAACAATGCCCTGGGCAAGGAACAGTAAATCCATCAGGCAGGACAAGAATTGCCTGTCCACGGTATTGAACTGAGTTGGGGAAGGGAGAAGAAGCAATGACACAGAAAATAAAAAGTGATTCCAAGGATCCCAGGAGAGAGAACTAGTGGGTAGTTTTAATTCAAGAAAAAATAAAATAAAAGTTGCCTTTGACAAGGAAGATAAATGTCAGACTTAAAGGCCACATGGCTGGCTCTCTGAGCACGTACACTGAACACACCTCCTCCTTCACCCCAATGGGACATGCCTGTTTTCCAAGCAAGGCTGTTTCGTATTAGTGTGGGTAAAAGTAAAAGGCTAACCAATAGTTGCCAATGGTTTTTTCGCTCTTCTTGGTAAGCTGTCAATGTTTTCATCAAGAAATGGTCAAAAAATTGGGGCGCCTGGGNAAAAAAAAATAAAAAAAAAAGAAATGGTCAAAATATTGCTATTGGTTTTCAATCATTAGCAAACATTTAGAATTGTCCTATCAATAATAAAACCTTTAAAATAAACAAAATAAGAGCTATTGCAAGAGGTTTTTCTCTGCCTTGAGGAACCTGTCTAAAGTAAGTATGGGAGCTACTAAGAACTGGCCTAGCCCTTCAATCTTTCAAAACAGTAGGGAATAAGAGAAAATGGTAAAGAAAGACTCAAAAAATGAAGGATAATTGATCCGCAAATGTAAACGATTCTTTGACTGTTTTTATTAGAAACCACAGCAATCACAGTACTCAGGAGGAAAATAAAGGACAAAAACAAGAACAAAGTAAACAAAACAAAGATCTGCTTGTTTTACATGCTGCAATCAGCCACTCTTTTCTTACCTGGAGAAAAATATAGAGTGGTCTACATATTGGCTAAAACAAATGAAAGCTTAGAAATTTTGATTCCACTTCTCATGTCTTTCTCACCGCCACACAATGACGCAGCAAACTCACTCCTATGTAGTTCCCAAAAGAAACAAAAGCACATGTGCACAAGGAGCCATCCGTCACCCTTTCTCCATCCCGAATGCTGACAGTGTAATATCGATGTAGGTAGTATCAAATCACCTTGAAATACATAAATCCTCATGAGCTCTGTCTTACGACTCAGTGATAGGAATGAGAACCAAGTCCCAATCTCTCTCCCAGGTAATAAAGGAACTGTTTAAAAAAGGTAAAGCTTGAACTGTTCAAATTCTACAATTTTTAAGGGAATAAGAGGCTACTAATTAAGCCTAACTATCCAAAAGGAAGAGCATTCTAACTGATGAACAAGAATGTTCCTATTGAAGTTCCATCCAACATGACTGGTAATACCTGGAGAACCAATTCCTTCCCTTCAATGTATTTTGAGGGAAGAAGAAATAATTTTTTTTTAATTTTTTTTATTTATTTCTAGGAGAGAAAGAGAGAGAGACAGCGCGAGCAGGGGAGGGCCAGAGAGAGAGGGAGTCACAGACTGAAACAGGCTCCAGGCTCTGAGCTGGCAGTTAGCACAGAGCCCCAAGCGGGGCTCGAACCCACGAACCGCGAGATCATGACCTAAGCGAAAGCCAGACGCTTAACCGACTAAGCCACCCAGGCGCCCCGAAATAATTTTTTTTTTAATGTTTGTTTATTTTTGAGAGAGAGAAAGACAGAACCTGAGTGGAGGAGGGGCAGAAAGAGAGGAAGGCACAGAATTCAGGGTCTGAGCTGTCAGCACAGAGCCTGACACAGGGCTCGAACTCAAGAACCACAAGACCATGACCTGAGCCGAAGTCAGACACTTAACCAACTGAGCCATCCAGGCACCTTGAAATAAAGATTTTTAAGAAAACCCAAGTCATACCTATAACGGATTTGATTCAATGATCACTTATTAAGGTTTACAAAGCTTCCAATTCACTTGTCAGCAACAAAATATGACTACAAGGAGAGATTCCCAATAAATTGTTTTCACATTGGTTGACACTTTGGTTCCAAAGGAGGATACACCCAGCTTGGCATTCTGCATCTGATTCTTGGAGAAGACACCAGGCTGCCTTCCTACAGAACTTCCTATAGTTCCAAAACTTAAAGCTCTCAAGCAAAACATTTTCAAAAAGCAAGGAGTAGGACGGAGGATGTTGACACAGAGCTGCCCATTTAAATAGAGGCATTTGCCAAGTACGGGGAGAAAAATAAATACACACACACGCATTATCTGTTACTATCATAATTTTCTAACAGGTAGACTATTTTAATGTCAGGAAGTAAAAATGACATAATCTTTAAAAAAAAAAAAGACTATATCTGCTTGCCCATCATCACCCCATCACAAGAAATGGCTAAATAGACGTTCACATGGAATGTATGGCTTGGATAATATAGTAGTGTCGGCTACCTGGACAGAGGTGGATTGTACTTCCCAGGTGCCCTCACTGTTAGCTGTGGTCATGTAACATGTGTGGCATTGTAGCCAATGGAATGTGAGCAAAAGTGACCTACACCACTCCCAGCCTGGTCTCTAAACCTCCCACATACCGTCCTCCAGGTTCTTAACCTTCCAAGGCTGGACTGTGATGCCCAGGGCAACCTTTAAAGCCAAATGTCAAAGTGCTGGGGGGGGGCTCCTTTTGCCAATAACTGTGGGCAGGAGAGTACTCACCCCATCTCTTCAACCTCAAACCACTTTAGCTCATCAGGTAAGAGAGAAATAAATTTTTTAAAAATATTTTTATTTATTTCTAGGAGAGAGAGAGAGACAGTGTGAGCAGGGGAGGGTCAGAGAGAGAGGGAGTCACAGACTGAAACAGGCTCCAGGCTCTGAGCTGGCAGTCGAGCTGGCAGTCAGCACAGAGCCCGACGCGGGGCCCAAACCCACGAACCGCGAGATCATGACCTAAGCGAAAGTCGGACGCTTAACCGACTAAGCCACCCAGGTGCCCCATGAGAGAGAAATAAATTTCTAATGTGTTTATACCATTACAGATTTTGGGATTATTACAGTGCTTAGTCCACATATGATTTAAAATATGAGCTACAGATTAACAATAAAAAACTAATTTTTAAAGGACAAAAGATTTGGGGCGCCTGGGTGGCTTAGTCGGTTAAGCGTCCAACTTTCGCTTAGGTCATGATCTCGCGGTTCGTGGGTTCGGGCCCCGCGTCGGGCTCTGTGCTGACTGCCAGCTCAGAGCCTGGAGCCTGTTTCAGTCTGTGACTCGCTCTCTCTCTGACCCTCTCCTGCTCACGCTGTCTCTCTCTCTCTCTCCTAGAAATTAAAAAAATTAAAAAAAAACATTTTAAAAAAATAAATAAATAAATAAAGGACAAAAGATTTGAACAGCTATGTCAAAAGAACATATGCTAATGGTCACTGAGCACATGAAAAGACAGCTATCTTTATTCATCACGCACAATGCAAATTACAACCATAATGAGACATCATGTCATATCCACAAGAATGGCTGAAATTAAAAGGCTGGTAACACCAGTGTTGACAGGATGTGGAGCAACTGGTACTCTCATATACTGTTGATGGAAGTGTAAAAACACGGTACAAACACTTCAGAAAAAGGCTTAACAGTTTCTCATAAAATATTCACTTACCCCATGACCCAGCAGTTCTACTGCTAGGTATTTCCTAAGAAAGCATATGTGCACAAAAATACTTGTATGAGACTTCTCAAGGTAGCTTTATTTATAGCACCCCAATACTGGAAATAGCCCTCATGTCCAGCAACAGGATAAACAAATGGTGATATATTCATGCAATGGAATACTACTGCTCAGTAATAAAAACAACCAACTACTGATACATGCAGCATCATGAATGAATCTTAAAACATTTTTTTCTCTTTTTACTCTTAAAATATTTTTGATGAATGAAAGAAGTGTCAACACAAAAAAGTACATAATCCAATGGTTAAAAAAAAGTCAAAACAGTGGCTGCATAGGACAAGACTGCAGAGGGTGCCATAAATCACTAGGAAATAGCATGAGGGAACTTTCCAGGGTGACAACAACCTTCTATATATCTTGATGAGGAAATAGGATTCACAAGTGTATATGTTAATCAAAATATCATGGAATGGTACACTTAATATTTGTATATTTCGCTATAGTTATTATCTTAAATATGCAATCAAACACTGAACTCTGTTCAGTTGAAGGCTTAGTGTTTAGGGGTAAAGTCCACTGATGTCTACAACCTAATCTGAAATGCAGCCCCCAAAAAGAGGGAGGTGAATGGATGTGCAAAGAGATGGACAGCTAGAATAACATGTAATAAAAGATACACAGCAAAATGGGGTGAATATATAAGTATACACTGCACAATTCTTTCAACTGCTCTGAATGTTTGAAATTTTCCATAGAAAGCACTGGAAAATTATAAAGTCTACATATGCAAAATTCCTTCTGGAGGATCAGGAGAGGGGAAGGGGATCACCTCAAGAAATAACTCAGAGCAGCTAAGTGTGAAGAACAACAAGACATCAAAATGACTGCCAAATGGGACCATGCACACAGGCAAAGGAAACAACTAGGAGTCACCCGATCACAGATGTGCTTTTGTGAGCCAGATGCTTCACACATAGGCAACCTAGTAGGGAAAATCACCAGTAGGGTCTTAATGATTTAATAACAAGTTACTGATTCTCGAAATGAAGAGAAAAGCTAGTCTCGGAACAAAGGGGGGAGGGTCTTTAAAAATGAATAAATTGTGCTTTATGAAAAACTCACTCCATAGTTCATATTTTTCTCAGTTCACAGAGTATCATGAAAACTTCAGTGTGAACCAGGGTTTAGCTACCACTGGGTATAGACAGAATCCTGGTCCCACCAGCTACATTCTAATCTTAACTCTGCCTCTAGCTGCCTGTCTTTAATTAATAAGACTCCAAGTCTCTCTGGTTCACGTTAGGAACTCAAGAAAAACTGAACTACATTTCTGGCATATAATAAAGGATAAAACAAGAAGAAAGATCTTCCAGGCCCTTAGAAGAGAATGACAGTCTTCTCAGGAGCAGGGAACTACCTATAAAGCGATCCGTGGACACTTAGCTTTAATACCCCAGTTCATGAATACTAAGCTAGTTTTGAGAAAGCGCATTAAGATGAGAAAAAGCATGGCTCTCATCCTCTGCCATTAACCAACTGCCATGGGAACTAAGCAAGTCCCTCACACTCTCTGGGCAATACAAAAGAAAACTCAGATCAGATGCCCTCTCAACTAATCCAACCTGCTCAAAGATGCTGTTTAAGACTCTGCATCTGTGGATACAGGCCAGGAATGCCTCACCCACCACCACTAAGCTGAAAGCCTTCTCCTTAAAGTGCTTGTTCAGATGTCACGTGCCTTGGGAAAATTTCCAGCCAAGTGCGGTCATTCCCTTTATACTTTACAGATAACCTGTATTAGAGCCTTCACCACGCTGTATGTTAATCATTTGTTTACCTGTGTTGTCTCCCTGACTAGATTTTGAGCTTCCCGATGCTATAGTTCTTGCCTCACTGGCATTTGTACACCTGGTCTCAGCACAGTGATTATGCAGGCACTCAAAGAATACGTGTGAATAAACGCATTAACCAATCCCTATTGTCGCTTTTAGCTCTAAAATGTTAGGCGTGGTGTTTTTTAAATGCAAATAGAATAATGGATGTAAAAAGTCTTTATTAGTCGTTTAATGCCGTGCGCATTGAGTATCCGGTATCATGAGCAGTGTCGGGGACATCGAGAGGATAAAGCACGATCCCTGCCCCCATGCAAATATGGAGGCTTGTAGTTATTGCCAGAGCAAGGTCAAGGCTAGAGCCCGGTTCCTACTCCCCCCCACCCCCACCCCACTTCCCTTCTTGCTGCAGCTCTGCCTCTTTCCCCATGAGCCTTCAGTCCTCCTGCAAGCTGCGACCTCTGTCCCAGCTGGCAGAATTGCAAAAATCGGAGCCAATCACCCACGCCCTGCGGCCGACGACAAACCCTGCTGGCGTGCCCCCGGCCCCAGACACCTCTCCCCTCCTCCCCGCGAATGGAGCAGTCTTTAGAGACGGGAAAGCAGCGCCCACCCTGGCCTGTGATGAGTGGGACTGCCCCCCGCAACTCGGCAGCGCTGGAGAAGCCGGGCCGTTACTTGCCCACGCCCAGCTCTCTGCGCAAACCTTCGGGCCGGCGCGAGGGCCGCAGGGTATACCTGCGCGCCCCGCTGCTCCTTCCAGTGCTTCATCTGGTCGCTGGCTGGATCTCGGCTGTCCGCCATGGTGTCCGACTGGCTTCGCAGAACGTTGCAGGGAGCCTGGGCTACGCGTCTCCACCCTCCGCTGGAGAACCCGTCTACCGCCGCCCGGCAGAAGTAAGCGACCTCAGGCTCCGCCAGTCCGCCCCGCCCCTCGCCCCGCCCCCGAGGGAGGACCGCCTCCTGATTGGCCGCTCGAGCGCCAGGCAGGATGGGATTGGAAACCAAATATGGGCGGGAGTAGAGGGGCCAGGCGCTAGGCCTCCGGGAGGGAGACGGAACCTGGGGATTGGGAGAGGCCTGAGAGGTGTGTGTAATGGGGGGAGCCCCGCCCTTCCGACCCCAAGACCGCGGGATTCGTGAACCCAGAGCTGGGCTGCGTTAACGGGGGCCTCAGTCTCGCCTCCGGTTATCAGCATCCTTCAGGCTGCCAGGCAAAGTGACGGTTGGTGGCCTGCCAGTTTTGCTGAGGGAACGCTTAGGCGCTGCTGGGTGGAGCTTTGAGCTGTAAACACGACCTCAGCTCATTTTAATAAGTCAAAAATCTTGGGATGAATTCCAGGACTCTTCTCCAATGTCACGTTAGTTTTCCTCGATCACAGACTATTTCCACGGAAAAATGAAACATGGACAAGTGCTTCATGGTCTTAATAGTCTAAAATCCTTAGGAAGGAAGTTCAGCCTTTTGGGTTCCCCTTTTTGGACTATCTGCTGTGTGCCAGACGCTGCTAGATGTTTGCCAGGCTGTATCATTTAATTTTCCAATCTCTTGATAAAGTTTTGTTACCTCCAACTTGAAAGAGAACGAATTTGAGGCTTAAGAGAGGTGGAGGAACTTGCCGAATAGGAGTTAAAAGCTAGCAAAATGTCAGAGTCTAGATCCTTGGGGACCTGGGTCCTGAACCAGTATGCTATCCTGCCTTTCTAAGAATAACAATTTTGAAAAATTCTAAGAATTTTAGAATCCTATGTCTTTAAAGAGCCATACTGGAAAATTAAATCTTGAGTGAGTTATTGACTAGTTTGTCACTGTTACCAAATGGCTTGAATGATTTCCCCTCTCAGGTACTACGATTTCTCTTTAAACACCTGGACACATATAAATATAATCTTCAAATTCAGAGTGCTCAACTTTTAATTTTGATATTTTCCAATAAAACTGCCTATCATGGGTGGATATAGGATAATGAAACTTTCAGATGTTCTTAACTTTATAAAAGTGTGATATATAAGTTTTATATATATGTAAGTTTATAAAACTTTTGCAGTTCATTGAAAGAGCAAATGATCTTCAGTGCCCTGTGTTTCTCCTTCATTACACTTAACACAACCACAAAGATGCCATTAGCTGTGTGATTTGTGCGGTGTCTTTTGCTACCCGCTTCACTCCCACTGCCACCAGAGTATAAACTCCATGAGGGCAGGAATCACATTTGACTTGCTCTGTGTTGTATTCTGCACAACTAGAATTTGAGTACTTACTCCATGCCAAAAAATGTTCTAAGAATTTTGTTTGCATTTGTTTAGTTAACCCTCCAAACAACTCTATGTGTTAGGTACTAATATTATCCTCATTTTACAGTTTAAGAAACTGAGGCATGGAGAGGTTAAATAAGTAATTTGTTCAAGATTACACAATTATTAAAGGTTAGAGCCAGGATTCTAGCCTTGTTCATCTCCTGAGCTCATGGCCTGTTGAATAAATAAAGGTGGAAAAGATCAAACTACTCATTTTCTTCACTGACTAAGATAAATTTCAACCAAGTAAATAAAAAGAGGCCTGGAGGCATGTGTTAACCTTTGATCTTTACATGAACATTGTCCTGTTTATTTTTTTCTCTGTTTTCTTTAGTGTTGGTTTGGATTCCTAAGGAATTTCCAGTGAAAGAGAAATGGAGAAACAAGACACTTTCAGATCATGTCAAATCTTGTATATTAAAATAAGGTATGTGCTTACAAGTAATGACAATGAATTTATATTGGCTACACTGGTAGCATTATATTCACTGGCTTTACAACTATAGTCTAATTATAGTTTAAGTGAAAACAGCTCTAAGAACCAGCCCTAATTTAAAAATACATTAAACTAAATCTACTTGACTCCTAAAGGTAATCCCAAGTGATTGGTTCAGTAAACAAATTTGGTCCCAGATTTTTATATTTTACTAATACAAACATGTGAGTATTTTCATTGGTGTTGAATACAATTGCTATTTAGAAAATACTGTTCTATGATTATTCAGAACCCAGTGAAATAAAATATACTGGCACAAAACATAATGTTATTAATCCTGATATCACCAAATCAAAAACCAAACCTACAAAATAGGCCATACAATAACTGTTGAAGAGAAAAGTCTGGGCACTCAACTAGGAACCTTTATTGAAAATTTTCTTCAATCAGTATTTGAAAGAATGGAGAGGGGGAACTATGTCTTGTTGGATGACAGGTATTAATATAGCGCAGCATGAGATTAATTGAAACTGAGATAATTATTTCCATTCTGATTCCACCCACCCTGTGAGGGGCTGAGAATGTTCCACATGTTTTGATTTCATTCTTTTCACAATGGGCTTATGGAGTAACCTGGGGATAGAGAGAGGGGTAGAAAAAAAGAACAGAGTGTAAAAGAGAAGAGATGTGTCACAACCCAGAATGCCCTGTGAGGGAAAGACAGTGGACACTACCACAGAATGGTATGTGTATGTTTTCAACCCCTTGTGGACTAGTCCTGAGCATACAGGAGAGGGAAACCCAATTTGCAAAAAGTGAAAATGGTTCTATATGTGTAAAACAGGTTTATATGTATAAAATAGGCATGTACCTTCTACTCTGCCTATTTTGCTTTACCACACATTACTTCTACTCTAATAAGAACAATTACTTGGGGCACCTGGGTGGCTCAGTTGGCTAAGCATCTGACTTTGGCTCACCTCATGATCTCATGGTTTGTGGGTTTGAACCCCGTATCGGGCTCTGTGCCTCTGTGCTGACAGCTCAGAGCCTGGAACCTACTTCAGATTCTCTTTCTCTCTCTCTCTCTCTCTCTCTCTCTCTCAAAATTAAACATTAAAAAAAATTTTGTAAAAGAACAACAACTTAAAAGGAGGTAGCCCAGACATCCTTTGGGTCTAGTAATGGCCATTTGGAACATACATGTACCATATTATTTATCTGGGTGTTTGGAAAAAGGAAACACAGAAATAAGAATTTGAAATTTGTTATTACCCTAACTTTTTCTTTTCTGATTTTAAAAGTGGTGCATGCCTACTAATGAGAGCTTGCAAATACAAAATAGCATGTAAAATAAACAATTATCCACAAGTAGTAATAAATAAATACCTTTCTTACCAATATTTTCTCTAGTGTATGCAATGTGTTTGTGTATGTGTGTGTGTATATGTGTGTAAGAGAGAGATTAATAATGGATCATACAGAGTATATAATTTTTTGTGTGCTGGCTTTTCTTTCAACTATTAAATCTGTTTAGTAAAGATAATTTCGCTCATACAAAACAAAAACAATTGACAACAGTCTGAAGGATGGACACGCCATCAGAGACAGGGAGGGACTGCAGGTACTCGGAGCCCTTCCCTCATGCCCAGAGAAGACCCTTGGTGCTTCTCCACCACCTTGCCCCTGATGGAGAGGAAAGCTGAAGGATTACTGCCACCCTATGGGACCCCCAAAAGACCATGGCACAAAGGCCTTCTCCTCATGTGGCCCATTAATACTGGGGAAGTGCCTCCCCACCCTCCCCACCCTCCCCTCACTGGCCTGGACACCGGAAGCTAAGTTGTTTTGGGAGGGGGTGAAGTGGCTCATGGGGAAGGACCAGATTCTGGACATCTTTGGCGTAAAGACTCCCCCAGCCATCTAATAGGCCACAGTGGAAATTTGCAGGGCCACAAAAGTGGTGCTGCCTTTGCCCACAAGCTGATTTTTTTTTAACTTTCAAAACATTTTATTTTGCCTATTATAATAATAGGCAAATATAATAATATTTTGACATATTATTTCTCGTGTGGTACAAAAGTATTATGTACTTAAACCTGTCAGCCAGATAGAACTCTTTCCGTTCTTCAAGCCAACTTTCCTCAGAGGCAAATAAATAAGAAACAAAGTATATTCTGTAGACCATACACAGAAAAATTTCCGTTACAAGAACAAAAATATTTAGACATGTTATATTTAGTGTAGCTTAGCATTCCAGTTTATGTTGATAACTTCAGTTAGTTGGAGTTACATCACATATGCAGAAGAACTCAACATACAGCAGATAGTTTAACTCTTGATTAAGGACAAAACATCTGACAGGAGTTTTTTTCTTGTATTTTTTAAAAGATACTCCATTTGTAAATTCAAGTTTGGTTGGCCCTTTTTAATCTTTTTGTTCAACATTTTGAACACTTCCATTTTTTTCATTTTGTAGAGCCTTTGAACTTGGTCTCTCTCATTTTCTACTCTCAAATTCTTGTTTCCTAGCAGCACACTTAGCTGGTACTTATCCGTGTCTTTCTTCTGCTTTTCCATTTGATAGTTTCTTTTTCTTTTTCTTTGGAATAGTAATGAAGTTTATACTTTTGCTATGCTGTTCAGGCTGAGCTGGTCAGTGTTCTTCAGACAAAGCCTGGGCAAAGTAGCATTGTTACTTCTGGAAACGGCTGATCAACTTGTTCTTCTGACAAAGGCTGGTTAACTCTTCTAAATTGCTTCCTGAGCCTTTCCTCTTCATCTAATTAGAGATGTTTCAGATTATCTAAGCACCCATCTGTGAACTGGGATTCCTATGAGGTTTGAACTCTCTTCCCCTTCTGTAGCAATTTCTTGTAATTTTGCTGAATCTTCAGTTTTCTTGAAACGTAAAGCCTGTCCATCAGGAATGCTCCCTGCAAAAGAAAGCGAATGGTTAGGCCACCACATCCTTTGTTCAAATTTATTATTCCTGAATCTGATGAAAATCTCCTTTGCCACATGTTCCCAAACTCCGAGTCCGCCTTGCCACCACCTCTCTGGCACCATGGCACATCAATCATGTCCAAAGTCTTGCTTCTTCTACTTAACATTATGGGATGAGATTCTTTCTGGGTTTTTAAATATTCTTCCAAAGTGTGATTTTTTTTCCTCTTGCCTGCACAATGTGCAATCAAAGGACTGATCCCTTGTTTACACATTCCCTTATTGGAAACATTTAAATTTTTTTTACTATAAATAACAGTATAGTGAACATCCTTCCTCTATTTGTATTTGTATTTGCTTCCTTAGGACCTATTTCTAGAAGTAAGTAATTTTTGGTTCAAATCATATACACATTTGAAGTCCCTTGTGGCATACTGTCAGTTTTGTCTGCAAAACTTGAAACAGTTGACATTCACCAGCACTGAGAGTAAGGACTGGAAATAAAATTTTAAAGATACGTTAGTAGTTAGATTCTAGCTACCTAAAATTGCATGTTTTATTAGACTGTTCAGAAAGGACAACACCTCTTTCATTATATTCAGCCATTTCCACCACCCCCATGGGATTCATTCCATCTAGTGAATGTCTACAATGTCCTGTGCTCTCTGCGTGATTGACTTTGGGAACATAGCAGTGAAGGAGATGGGGATCAGCAAAAACAATCCAAAACCCAGGAAATAACACCATGTGAAGAGTGTTCTAAGAAAGAAAATACAGCTGCTGCAGTGGCACCAAAAAAGTTTGCCTAACCTGAACTTGAGAGGTCATGAGAGGCTTCCTCAAGGAAATAAAGGCCAAATGAACCTTGAAGGATGAACAGGTGTTAGGTATAGTGCCAAGAATAAGCATTATGTTAGCCCCACTGTGGCCACAGAAATCTGAAGAGATTTCTTCCATTCTTTCTTGAAAGTCTGACATCATCACTGATGGTATTGTGACAACTTGAGTAGTACTGGGAGGGCAAGCAAACATTTGCAACTGGAGTTCAGCCTTTTTGAAGTTTGCCCAAGCATGCTGACCTCTGACTCAGACTGGCTTTGACTTCTGCTCTTCTCCCACTTGTCCCCCTCATCTAGGATCCTGCATGGCCTGTACAAGTCTGTCATGTTAACTACTGGGATCGCTATGCCTGGCTTGAGTTGTTTTCCAGAGCTGCTGTCTTTGAAGTATTTTGATTGTCTCCTTTGTATATACTGTTAAGTGTTGCCTTTGTGCTTGACTCTGGGCTTAAGTCTATATGCAGAAACCAGACATGGGTTCCTAAAGTCTGACAATTCAAAAAAATGACCAAAACCTCATAGATAAACCCACACATTCAATATGGCTTGAGGCCACACCCTTACGTATCTATGGAGAGCTGAATAGTGATAAATTATACATGCTATGTGGAGCTACTGGTTGTAGCTGGGGCTGTAGACCGGGAGGACTGGGACAGGTGTGTCTCTTCTTCCTCAAGACCTAGATCATAGACCAGCAAGGCTTCAAGGGGCAAAACAACACGATGCACAGTTAAAAGTCTCAGCTCTAGCATCAGAGCACTTGGGTTTGAATCCCATTATGGCTTCTTACAAACTGTGTGACCTCCACCAACTCTTTGAAGCTTCTAGATATTAATAAGATATTAAGCAATGATATATTAATACCTTCTGTAGTATGTATAATCTAAGCTGCCATAATGAAAAGAACCCCCCAAAATACCATGGCTTCAACAATGTAAAACTTTATTTCTGTCACACAAAACATCTCAGACTTAGATGGCATGAAGGCAACTAAGCCACCCTCACAAATGAGGCCTTCATCTCTGAGTCCAAGGCACCTCCCCCCACCCCCACGCCGACTTCGCCATGACTGCATGCCAACCAATGAGAAGGGAAGCAAAGGAGCAAATGGAGCATACACCTGTCCCTTTCAAGGGCACAACCTAGAAATGGCACACTTGATCTATGCTCACATTCCCTTGGTCAGAATTTGGTCACATGGCCATGCCTAGCTGTACAAGAAGCTGGGAAATGTAGTCATTGGCCATGAAAACATGTGCTTGACAAAACTCAGGCATTCTGTGATAAAAGAAGAAAGTGAAAATGGTTATTGGTGGTCAACTGGCAGCATCTGCTACACTGACCTCATCAGGTTGTTGCAAGGAGTAAGAGAGACAGCGTGCACCATAGGAGTTAGTGGTCAGCCTTTCTCAGTATTGCTCTGGAGCCCCACATGGCTCTTTGATGGACTGCTACAGCCTGAGGAAATACAGCAAACTTTGCATTAGCATATTATATTATAACCACCCCTATAGAGTGTGCTATAGTGAAGTGACTGCCTCTGGCCACTGCAAGTGTAGCTCTGGGTCCCCATTGTGATGAACATTTAGGCCACTGCCTTAAATAAGCCAAACCTTCTTGTTCCACACAGCCATCACCTCAAACTTATTTTATTTATCTATTTATTTATTTAGTAAGCATTTATATTATTCCTACTATGTCCCAGACTCCACTCTAAAGGCATTTCCCAATATTTACCTATCTTATCCTTACAACAACCCCATAAAGGAAGAACTCTTATTATCTTCACTCTACATATGACATTGAGATATAGAAAGACTAAGTAACCTCCTAGAATGCCTGGGTGGCTCAGTCATTAAGCATCTGACTTCAGCTCAGATCATGATCTCACAGTTAGTGAGTTCAAGTCCCACACTGGGTAAGCATGAGCCCCACTTTGGGTGAGCTTGAGCCCTGCTTTAGGTGAGCTCGTGCCCTGCTTCATGTGAGCTCCAGCCCCACTCCATGTAAAAACACAAGCCCCAGATGAGCCCTGCTCTCTCTCTCACTCTGCCCCTCATGTGGGATTCTCTCTCTCTCTCTGCCCATCACTCACTTGCACCCCCCTCTCAAAAAAGAAAAGAAGAGAAAAGGAAAGAAAAGGAAGAAGAGAAAAGAAAGACTACGTAACCTCCTAAAGTCACATAACTAATTAGTGGTGGAGCCAGGATTCAAACCAGGCTCTGGAGGTCACATCTCAATTTCAACATTGTTCTGCCTGCCACAAAGCAGACAGGAATACAGAAGGATATGGGGTGAGGGTCCCACATTGTTAGAATACAACTAAAGCGATGAGGCATTAAGATGGCATGGGAATAGGGAGGCCCTAGGATTGCCTTGTCCCTTAAACACAGCTAGATAAAAATAAAATCATTTTGAACACCCAAGAAATCAATCTGAGAATTGAGAGTAAAACTGAACAACTAGAGGTGAAAAAAAATCACCCCATTATGGAAGGTAAGAACTGCAGAAAGTTGATTTGGTGGAGGGAAGAGCTGTGGATGTTGCAATGAGGAGGGAGCCCTGATCACAGAGGAGCAAGAAAAAGCGAGAGAGAGAGAGAGGAAGTGCAAGCGGGGAATTGCACAAGATATACTCTTCTCCAAAATCATTGACTGGGAAAAAGAGAGAGGCTGAACACCGCAGGTTTTTATAAACAGTGGAGTCTGAAGTTTCAGAGGTCCACACCATTGCCAGGGTTGTGCTTGGTGGAGCTCCAGTGGGAAGGAGGGTGGAGACCCGAGAGCAAGCAGCATGGTCTGAGGGTACCCTGGGTTGCATGGGGAGAGGCATTTCCCCTGCTTGGAGGGTATTTGGGAGAGGGGGCATGACCTCTCCAGGGGCAAAAGACCTGGTGGGCACTGTTGAGCGCTCCTGTTCACTAACATATCACAGTCAAATTCACAAAATACAAAGACATGGAAAGAATCCTGAAAACAATAAGGGAGGGTGAGGAGTTCTTAACCTGCAAGGGAAGACAGATTAGGTTCCCAGCAGATCCATCCACAGAAACTTGGCAAGACAGTAGGGAGTGGCAGGATATATTCAAAGTGCTGAATGGGAAAAATATACAGTCAAGAATGCTTTATCCAGCAAGGCTGTCATTCAGAATAGAAGAAGAGATAAAGAGTATCCCAGACAAACAACAACTAAAGGAGTTTGTGACCACCAAACCAGCCCTGCAAGAAATATTTGAATGTGGGGGGGGGGAGGGGGAGACCAAAGACTACAAGGGAACAGAGTACATCACCAGAAATACCAACTTTACAGGCAACACAATGCCACTAAATTCATATCTATCACTAATCACCCTGAATATAAATGGACTAAATGCTCCAATCAAAAGACATAGATCAGAATGGATTTTTAAAAACAAAACAAAACAAACAAAAGAAAATGAAACAAAACATAAGACCCACCTTGGGAGTCTGGGTGGGTCCATTGGTTAAACATCTGACTCTTGATTTTGGCTTAGGTCTTGATCTCAGAGTCATGAGAATAAGCCCCATGTCAGGCTCCATGCTGGGTATGGAGCCTGCTCAAGATTCTCTCTCTCTCTCTCTCTCTCTCTCTCTCTCTGCCCCTCTCCCTGACTCATTCTCTCTCTCTCTCTCTCAAAACATCAACAACAACAACAACAACAAAAAGACCCATCTAGATGCTACCAACAAGAGACTCATTTTAGACCTAAAGACATCTGCAGACTGAAAGTGAGGGGGTGGAGAACCATCTATTATATTAATGGACATCAAAAGAAGGCCAGAGTAGCCATACTTGTATCAAGCAAACTAGATTTTAAACCAATGACTGTAACAAGAGATGAAGAAGGGCATTATATCATAATTAAGGGGTCTACCCATCAAGAACATCTAACAATTGTAAATATTTATGCCCCCACCTTGGAACACAAATATATAAGTCAATCAGAAACATAAAGAAACTCAATGATAATAATACAATAATGGGGGGGGCTCCTAAGTGTCTCGATTGGTTAAGCATCTGACTCTTGATTTTGGCTCAGATCATGATCTCACAGTCATAAGGTCAAGCCCCATTTCATGCTCCATGGTGAGCATGGAGCCTGCTTAAGATTCTCCCTTTCCCTCAACTTCTCCCCCACTCACACTCATGACCTCTCTCTCTCTCTCAAAAAAAAAAAATAATACAATAATAGTAAGGGGGCTTTAACCTCCCACTTACATAAATGGACAGATAATCTAAGTAGGAAATCAACAAGGAAACAATGGTTTTGAATGACACACTAGATCAGATGGACTTAACAGATATATTCAGAACATTTTATCCTAAAGCAGCAGCATACACCTTCTTTGCCAGTGCACAGGGAATATTCTCCAGAATAGATTACACAATGGGTCACAAATCAGCCCTCAACAAGCACAATAAGATGGAGATCATACCATGCATATTTTCAGAAAACAACACTCTGAAACTTGAAGTCAATTACAAGAAAAACATTTGTAAAGACCACAAATACATGGAGGCTAAAGAACATCCTACTGAAGAATGAAAGAGTTAACAGAAACTAAAGAAGAAATAAAAATTACATAGAGGCAAATGAAAACATGACAGTCTAAAACCTTTGGGATGCAGTAAAGGCAGTCCTAAGAAAAAAGTATATTGCAATACCTCAAGAAGCAAGAAAAGTCTCAAATACACAGCCTAAACATACACCTAAAAGAGATAGAAAAGGAATAGCAACTAGAGCCTAAATTTATCAGAAGAAGAGAAATAAAGATTAGAGCAGAAATAAATGATATAGAAAGAAACAAACAAAAAACCCCCACGGTAGAACAGATCAATGAAACCAAGAGCTGGTTCTTTGAAATAATTAATAAAATTGAAAAATGCCTAGCTAGACTTACCAAAAAGAAAAGAGAAAGAACCCAGTAGATAAAATCATGAATGAAAGAGGAGAGATCACAGCCAACACTACAGAAAAACAAACAATTATAAGAGAATATTATGAAAAACTATATGCCAAGAAACTGGGCAATCTGGAAGAAATGGACAAATTCCTAGAAATATACAAACTACCAAAGCTGAAACAGAAAGAAACAAAAAATTTGATCATCAGACCCATAACCAGAAAAGAAATTGAATCATTAATCAAAAATCTCCCAAAAAACATAAGCCCAGGGCCAGATAGCTTCCCAGGGGAACTCTACCAAATATTTAAATGATAGGTAACACCTATTCTTCTCAAATTGTTCCAAAAAACAGAAATGGAAGGAAAACTTCGAAACTCCTTCTATGAGGCCAGCATTACCTTGGTTCTAAAACTAGACAAAGACCCCACTAAAAAGAATTACAGACCAATATCCCTGATGAATATGGATGCAAAAATTCTTAAGAAGATACTAACAAATTGAATCCAACAGTGCATTAAAATAATTATTCACCACGATCAAGTGGGATTTATTCCTGGGCTTCAAGGATGGTTCAATATTCACCAATCAATCAACATGGTACACCACATTAATAAAAGATAAGAACCATATGATCCTCTTAATAGATGCAGGAAAAGCATTTGACAAAATGCAGCATCCATTCTTGATAAAAACCCTCAACAAAGTAGGGATAGATGAACCATACTTCAACATTGTAAAGGCCATATACAAAAGACCCACAGCTAATATTACCCTCAATGGGGAAAAACTGAGAGCTTTTTCACTAAGGTCAGGAAGAAGACAGGGATGTCCACTCTCACCATTACTATGTAACATAGTATTGAAGTCTTAGCCTCAGCAATCAGACAACAAAAAGAAATAAAAGGCATCCAAATTGGCAAAGAAAAAGTCAAACCTTCACTATTTTCAGACAACGTGATACTCTATTTAGAAAACCTGAAAGACTCCACTGAAAGATTGTTAGAACTAATATATGAATTCAGCAAAGACACGAGATATAAAATCAACATACAGAAATCTGTTGCATTTCTACACACCTATAATGAAGCAGCAGAAAAAGAAATCAAGAAGTTCATACCATTTACAATTACACCAAAAACCATAAGATACCTATGATTAAACCTAACCAAAGAGGTGAAAGATCTGTACTCTGAAGACTATGGAACACTTATGAAAGACATTGAAAAGGATACAAAGAAATGGAAAAACATTCCATGTTCATGGATTGGAAAAACAGATATTGCTAAAATGTCTATACTACCCCAAAGCAAGCTACACACTTAATGCAATCCTTATCAAAATATCACCAGCATTTTTCACAAAGCTAGAACAAACAATCCTAAAATTTGTATGGAGCCACAAAAGATCTTGAATAGCCAAAGTAATCCTGAAAAAGAAAAGCAAAGCTAAAAGCATCAGGATTCTGGAATTTAAGCTGTATTACAAAGGTCTAGTCATCAAGACAATACTGTACTGGCACCAAAAAACAAAACAAAACAAAAGACACATAAATCAATAGAATAGAATATAAAACCCAGAAATGGACCCACAATTATATGGTCAACTAATGTTTCACAAAGCAGGAAAGAATATGCAGTGGAAAAAAGACAGTCTCTTCAACAAATGGTGTTGGGAGAACTGTACAGCAATATGCAGAAGAATGAAAATGGGCCACTTTTTTACACCATACCTAAAAATAAATTCAAAATGGATTAAAGACCTAAGTGTGACAGGAAAACATCAAAATCCTAAAGGAGAACACAGGCCTTGGCGGCAGCAACTTCTTACCAGACACATCACTGGAAGCAAGGCGAACAAAAGCAAAAATGAATTTTGGAGACTTCATCAATATAAAAAGATTCTGCACAGTGAAGGAAATAAGCAACAAAACTAAAAAGCAGCCCATGCAGTAAGATAATATATTTGTAAATGATGTATCCAAAATCTATGAAGAACTTATCAAACTCAACACCCAAAAAAACAAATGATCTAGTTAAGAAATGGGAGAAAACATGAATAGACATTTTCCCAAAGAGGACAACGAGATGACTAACAGATACATGAAAAGATGCTCAATGTCACTCATCAGGGAAATTCAAATAAAAACCGTGATGAGATACCACCGCACACTGTCAGAATGGCTAAAATTGACAACACCAGAAACAACAGGTGTTAGTGAGGATGTGGAGAAAGGGGAACCCTCTTGCACTTCCAAACTGGTTCAGCCACTTTGGAAAACAGTATGAAGTTTCCTTAAAAAGTTAAAAATAGAACTACTCTACAATCCAGCAATTGCTCTACTAGGTAGTGACCCAAAGGATAAAAATACAGATTTGAAGGGGGTACATGCACCCCAATATTTATAACAGCATTATCAACAATAGCCAAACAATGGAAAGAACACAATTATCCATTGACTGATGAATGAATGAGTAAAGAAGATGTGCTATACGTGCACGCGCACGCACACACGCGCACACACACACACACACACACACACACACTGAAATTACTCAGCCATCAAAAAGGTTGAGATCTTGCCATATGCAGCAACGTGGATGGAGATAGAGTGTATTATACTAAGTGAAATAAGTCAGTCAGAGAAAGACAAGTACCATATAAGAAATAAAACACTTAAACATATGGGGGTGGGGGAAGAGAGGGAAACAAACCATAAGAATCTTTTAATGATAGGGAACAAACTGAAGGTTGATGGAGGGACCTAGCAGGGGAATGAGATAGATGGGTAATGGTCTTAAGGTGGGCACTTGTGATGAGCACTGGGTGTTGTAAGTGATGAACCTCTAAATTCTCCTGAAGCCAATATTGCCCTGTATATTAACAAACTAGAATTTAAATAAAAATTTGAAGAAGAAGAAAAAAAAAGAACACAACTTAAGCATTGTACCACCTCCTGACCACCTGCAGACCTGGCTTTCTGATCTAAACCAATTGTGAGCCTCACATAACTGAGGAACGTCACAAGAAAATGACATTTCAGAGTGTCTTTGAAATAAAGTGGGAAGTAGTTGTGATATAAGAGCAATACAGGCCTAGGGAACCATATGGGATTAAGGAGTAGCCAAAGAAGGTAAAAAGAGTACCAATGAAGATGGGGCTTGTAGAGGCAGTGAGGATGCAAGGAGAGGAGGAAGATCCTTAGACATCTCTCCATCTTGACAGCAAAGGGCAGCCAGAGCCTCAAACTTTGAAGACAGTAGAGTGAATATCCCTGAGAAAATATGTCCATTAAAAGACTCACTTTCCACCAGGCAAGAGATTCCATTGACCTGTATTAACACTTATATGAAACTCCTGCTCTAGGATATGTGGAAATAAACATATTCAATTCTGAGACATTGTGACATTAAGCTAACTTCCTATGGTGTCAAGTGTCAAAAGCAATTGCTTCATGTAATCTGAAAGCAAAGGTCTATTTACTGTCTTAAAATATAAAACTTTAAAATACAGTATGCATTATGTGTTATTGTCTAGCTTACTTTCGGCCAGCTGTTGTTCAAATTTCGCCCCGTTTATCCTTCTTAGTCCTCCATCTTTGTCCCCTGCCTTATCTTTCTCTCATTCTACTTAGCACTAGCTTAATTTTCTGGAAGCTTACACTGGGATTACATCTTTCCCAGTTCTGTCCCACTCAATATTCTAAATACCAGTGAATAGCCATCACTAATACTTTCCTCCTTCCTGGCCTCTGACATTTCAACTACTTGATGGGTGGATTACAGACAATCCACTAATAAAATTTTCGAAGGGTACAGTTCTCTCACTGAGCGCCCTTTTAATCTGTACTTCCTCAAAGTATGGAAGTCACATTGCTCAGCCTCTGGGGCTGAAGTTTACTATGTCCCCTTCTCAGGAAGTCCTTCTTCATCACCTCTCTTAGTGTTACAACCTCTTGCAGTGTTCCCCATCATACCTTCCCTGCTTTATGTTTTCCCCATGGTACTTCTTACCTTCTAACATAATATAGAACTGACTTATATTGCTTAACATGTATTTCTACACACTAGAATAGAAGCTTCATGACTAAGGTGGGTTTTTGTTTTGCTTTTGTTTATCAGCACTCAGTAGATGTTTGACCAACATTGACTAAATGAATCAACATATAAATGAATTAATGAGTGAACTAGTAATACCAGGATAAACTTTATGACAAACAAGCAGAGTAGGTAACAGTTTGCCTTAAGGGATTTGATAAGATTTCTTTTTCAAATACATTATACCCTTTTGTTTCATTTTTAGAAAGATTTTCCTTTAGGACATGAAAGCTTTCTCATATTTAGGAGACTTCTTTTAAAAAAGAAATGTATTACAGCCATCATGAGCCTTCTGATATAATGTGCCAAGAAGAACACATCACTTCTGGGGTATTCCCACTAAAATGCATAACCTGAATCTAATCATGAGGAAACATCAGACAAATTCCAATTGAAGGACATTCTGTAAAATCGTTGGTCTGTACTTCTTAAAATATCAAAAAAAGGAAAGATAATGACTAAAGAACTGTCCCGATTTAAAGAAGACTAATGGATGCCAGTTAAGTATAAAGTGTGTTGCTGGATTGGACCTGGAATGAGAGGAAAGGCTTAAAGAATATTATTGGGATAACTTATAAAATTTAATATAGGCTATAAATTTAATATGAATAATAATGTTGTATCAATGTTAAATTTCCTGGTTTTGATCACTGCACTGTGGTTATGTAAGAGGATGTTTTGTTCTTAGAAAACACATATTGAAGTATTTAGTGGTAAAGAGACATGATGTCTGCAACTCACTGTCAAGTGGCTCAGAAAAAAATACACATATACATATACACATACAAATAAAATACAAATACAAATAAAGCAAGCAAGCAAATGATAGAACAAATAGAGGGAAATGTAAACAATTACTGAATCTGGGTAAAAGGTGAACTGGGGTTATTTATATTATTTTTGTAGTTTTCTGCAATTTTAATATTATATCAAAGTAAACATTTATTTACCAGGAAAAAAGGAAATACATTCCTAGGAGAGGTCATATATAAACATTTCCTCGGGTAATACCTTAATCATAAGTTATATAGGAGTTGACTGAGACCCAGAATGGGGCCAAGTTTAGACCTTATGTTGGGGTGAAGAAATAGCAAGAGAAAAAAAAAAAAGGAAAATGAAGAGGAAACAGAAGCTATTGAATTCAAACTTTACCTATGTCACAGTTTTGCCTTGGATCAGTGATTTTTTTTGTAGGAACAATTTAAGATACCGAAAAGAAAGACCTAAGTTCAAAAGTAAGAAGATATTGGGGCGCCTGGGTGGCTTAGTCGGTTAAGCGTCCGACTTCTGCTTGGGTCATGATCTCGCGGTTCGTGGGTTCCGGCCCCGCGTCGGGCTCTGTGCTGACTGCCAGCTCGGAGCCTGGAGCCTGTTTCAGAGTCTGTGTCTCCCTCTCTCTGACCCTCCCCTACTCACGCTCTCCTCTCTCTCTCTCTCTCTCTCCCTCTCTCTCTCTCTCCTAGAAATAAGTAAAAATATTTTTAAAAAAAGTAAGAAGATATAAACACAGACAGCCAGGTTACATAGAGAAATGGCTATATGATTTTCTTACTTCTGATATACATTATAAGATATATTGTGCTAGTACTTATGAAATCCTGAGATCATCCAGGAAAGCATACTGTTAGCTCACCTTGTATTATTATCCTGAGGTAAGGAATTACTTGCCAATGAACATTTGTTTTTGACTTTTTAATTACTGTATAACCAGTTGATCTAAGTTTAGTAAATATCAGCTGTTATCTTCAAAACAGACCCTGATTTTATGGCTGTCTTTGGTGGTGTTTGGAACATGACCGATAATGGTGTGTGATCACACTGTCAGGTTTAAAGATTATTCTGTTTATTGTTCCACTAACAGGAACCTGACAATACAAGTCCTGATGTCTGAAGTTAATTAAGTGTGGAAGACTCGCCCTACGTATAGCAATATACATTCCTTAAACAGTCTAATCTCTGATATCCAAGTGTCTATAGTAAAAATCAATCATAAAGCAAATCTTGAGCAAAGAAAAGTATCATGATATTGGAAAGGGGTTGAGGCAGCTGAAGCTCACAACAAACAGAAGGTAAAATGTCAGTCACCAAGACTCCTCCTCAATGCCACAACCAACCCCACAGGGAGCCCCACAGTTGAAAGATCTAGCAGTGGCCAACCACAGGCTGAATGGACAGGGAATTCAACACCCACTATGGACAGAAACATTGCACTGGGCTGGGGACAGAGGAGGTATACAGTTTGTACCAGGAAAATTATATACCCTTCTTATATCATATTCCCTCGCATTATTACTTTTCGTTCCTTCCAAACATACCAACACAAAAGCCCCATGTCCTGAAAATTAAAAAAAATTATTTGTAACTGTCAGAAATGTTACATAACATGAGGGGCACCTGGGTGGCTTAGTCGGTTAAGCGTCCGACTTTCGCTTAGGTCATGATCTTCGTGGGTTCGAGCCCCACGTCGGACTCTGTGCTGACTGCCAGCTCAGAGCCTGGAGCCTGTTTCAGTCTGTGACTCCCTCTCTGACCCTCCCCTGCTCACGCTGTCTCTCTCTCCTAGAAATAAATAAAATTTTTTTAAAAAAAATTTAAAAAAAAGAAATATTACATAACATGAAACACAATAGTCTACAAAATCAGCCACATAAATTATGAAACCAAGGTCAAAGTTCCAGTTGCTCTGTGCCAGTGTTTAAAAGAAAGGGGGAAGAAAGGCATATTTGTGAAGAAAAACACAGAAAAAGAAAATGCCGTGTGCTCAGGCATGTGAAAAGCCCTATCCACACCATGTTGGATTATCCAAACACTCAATTCCCAACCATGTTAGCCACCCTTTACATGTGTTTATGAATATAGGAAATGAAGAACAGATCGAAACATTGTCCCTACAGCCAATACTTGTAGCAAACACTCTTCTCTCCAAAGCATTAGAAATTTGTGGATGTGGAGCCAGGAAGGCTGAATCATAATTAAATTCAGATGTGCTATTATTTAATACTCTTATGGATCCAAAAGAAATGATGACCTGGGGGTCAAAGCTAGTACCTCCCCAAGAGCCGAAGCCACACAGACTGAGGGCAGATGTAGCTGTGGGAACCTGGCTGCAAAGTTCCTTTAGGAGGAACTAAAGAGATAAGGGTGAGTTGAAAGAGATTAGTCTGTCCTCATCAGAGAAAAAAATGAAGGAAGGATGGGGAGTGGGGAAGGAGGGGAGAGAGAAAGGGAGGGAGGGAAGAAGGAAGGAAGGAAAGGAAGGAAGGAAGGAAGGAAGGAAGGAAGGAAGGAAGGAAGGAAGGATTTGGGAAAATAAACAGCCCTCAAGACTCAACTTGGGTGGCTCAGTCAGTTGAGCATCTGAGCTTGGCTCAGCTCAGGTTGTGATCTCACAGTTCATTAGTTCCAGCTTCACAACAGGCTCTGCACTGATGATGCGGAGCCTGCTTGGGAGTCTCCCTCCCTCCCTCCCTCTCTCTGTCTCTCTGTCTCTCTGTCTCTGTCTCTGTCTCTCTCTCAAAATAAATAGATGAACTTTAATTTTTTTAATGTTTATTTTTGAGAGAGAGAGGGTGACAGAGCATGAGTGGGGGAGGGGCAGAGAGAGAGGGAGACACAGAATCTGAAACAGGCTCCAGGCTCTGAGCTGTCAGCACAGAGCCCGACGTGGGGCTTGAACTCACAAACCTCAAGACCATGACCTGAGCCAAAGTCGGACGCTTAACCCACTGAGTCACCCAAGCATCCCAAAACAGATAAACTTAATTTAAAAAAAAAAAAAAGCGGACATCTTGGAAATGCTAAGGAAAGAACTATTTGTCCAGAATAAAAAGATGGAACTTGTTCCAGCTAAGTCCAGAGGATGGTGGCTAATGCAGGGATTAAAACGGAGAGGAGAAGAAGCAAAGCCCAGCTACAAGAGACTTTTCCACTTACAAAACTTCTTACTTAGAGCAGCACTTGCCTAGGAGCAGAGGGGAACACTGAGTTTCATCATAACTGGTTCTCTGCAGCTGCACTCTGAGTGCCCGGGGCGTGTCTGATCTCAAAGCATCGACCTGAAAACTGTTTATGGACCAAGGAACCATAGGTTCTGTTTAACCAGCATACAGGTCTATGGACTTGTTCTTTCCTATCCAAGTGCTAGTTTTCAATCCTTGATTTGGAGCAGTTAACAACTCCTGACCTTTTCCCCTTGGCAAAACCAGTGAGTGAATTTCTTCTCTAACGTGTGTTCCCTTGCCTAGCGAGATAAGACATACTTGACTTTTTTTTTTTTTTAAGCACTAGGGATTTTTTCCCCCCAGAGGAACATGAACAAGAAAGATAAACGATGATGTGTAAATTAGCTAACGGTAACTCTGGTCCCCAAAAGCCTTATGCAACCAGATGAAGTTTGGAAAGAACAAGCTCATGTTTCCTAGTCCTAGGTCTAGGGGCAGGGCCACTGAAGAGATGCAGAGAGATGAGAATGGCTGGGTGAGTGTGGTCTTTGTGAATGCAGTTCTTGGATCCTCGCCACCCCTGCTGGCCTTCCACCTACCCCTACCCCAATGCCTGTGGTTTCCTCTTTACAACAACAGTGGAAAACTGGAAATCCCTCCCTTCCTGCTGGGGGTGTCAACACAGCCTTTCTCTCGCAGCTCAGATTACTGCTGCCAATGGCACCACCATATATTGGCACCACTTCTAAGTAGACCCTATCACAGTCACTATGGCGACTGCCATCTCCTCTTGTTTGATTGCCATGGCCTCCAACAGTCTTTTGCTGCTCAGCCAAGTACCTCCCCTGACCCCTGCTAATGTGCCCACCATATAGGGAGTCCAACATCCCAGTTTTGCCTGGGACTAAGGTGTTTCCAGGGGTGTAGGGCTTTCAGTGCTAAAACAGGAAAGTCCCAGGCAAATCAAAATAGATCACCATCCTGCCACCACAGTGGTCATAAGAAATAAATTTAAAACATTTTAAAAATGTTTTAAATCTGCTAATATGTTGTGTTAAATGTTAAAGAGTAGATATACTTCCAGGTAAGTGTACTTGCAGGTATTTAAAAACAAACAAACAAACAAACCCACACACACAGAAACTGAAATCACACAAGAAGAAAATCCTGCCGGCATGAACTACAGGATCCAGGAACAAGAGAAATAGTGATTCGGAATATAGCTCGGGAGCTGTGATGGCAGACTTTGGGTGCCAAGGTTAATTCCAGTGGTCCCTCAAAATACAAGATTATTCTTCTACTGTAACACATGAGAGCCCAAGCAACACTGCTTTAACATACCCTAACAGACTGTGACATAAAGGGGAGAAAGCCATTCTTTCTCGCTCTGCCAGGGTCCACTTTGGCCTCAGGAGGGCTCAGATGCATAGCAGGAGGACACAGTGAAGCCAGTGGCACCACCAGAAACACAGAGAGCTTCCCTAGCACCCAGCAAAGTGAAGTAGCAGCATGCCTGGCTGTCAGCTCAAATATCGTCTCAGTTCATGGGGACACTCTACTAGAACACTCAAAATATTTTTTGGTATAATTTGTTGTCCAGTTGGCTAACATACAGTGTATACACTGTGCTCTTAATACTCAAAATATTGAGTATTAAGAAAAAGTTGACAGAGGTTTGGACTTCCTGTGTCTGAGAAGCTGGTGAACTTAGGGTATGATGCTAATGTGCCTTCACTCTCATCCTCAGGCTGGTGAGGTCTGAGGAAATTTCAAGTTACAACGATAATATGTCAGAAGGTAACCCAGGGTGGAAGTAAAGAGTTCATGGAGACTGCAGGATAATTCCATTTGCCTGGAACTTAGGATCTGTGGAAGTTACTGGAGAATAAATCTGGAAAACTGGGCTTCTCTTAAGTTCTATGGGACCTGGAAGGCCAGGCAAGGGGGTATGGACTTCTAAGACTATTTAGTCCTGCTGAAAATGCTTTAACACACAGCAGCATGCCCACTACTCTGTTTTAGGAAAATTAATTTGCCAGCAAGATAAAAATAGATCATAAAATGGGAAGAGTGGAAATCAAAAAAACAGAAGACCACTAGAAGAGTCCAGACAAATTGAAGTAAGAACAGTGGCTGTGGGGCAGATTCTAGAGTATCTGAATTGATGGGGACGGGGCTCTATATCTGATACATCATTAAATGATGTTTGCAAATCACAATATACTGTGCAACTTTCATATATATTAAACTTTCTGAAGTTCAATGCCATTGAAAGCGAAAACACAATGACACCTAGAAAATACGTCACTACGCAATTTTCAGTGTTGTCATAATACAAAAACTCTGAAAGATAAACACATATATCCTATATTTTCCCCTTCTTATTCATTTAAAAAAAAAATGTCCTAGAAGAAGTGATAGGAACATTTTGGAAGGAGTTCCAGACCTTCAGATTGCTAGCCTGGTCCAGTGAAGAGAAGTCTGAAAAGTATGTGTGCTTCATTCTAAAGAATCTGAGAAGCCAGGCCTCAAGTGCCATTTCTCTATCCAGATTGTGCATTTTGGGGATTTGAGTGAGATTTCAGGTGGGTCCCTGATCACATGCCAACCGGACATCTTCGGTCAGAACTGCTGTCCCACAGTGCCACAGGAAAGGAGACTGTTTTCTGTGCCGGCCCTGAGACTTGTAACCCTACAAGTAGGCTGAGAGTGTAGAGCACACTTAGCATTTTCCTAGCGGAGAGGCATGGTCTCTGTTTTGCGATGGTGGTGTCCATAGTTTAGAGAAAACACATTTACACACTGACTGGTTTCTTCTAAGTGATTCCAAAAGAGATGAAGAAAGTGGCCTCTCCAGTAACTACCCCATTCCAGCAACCCGTCTCCTGCTGGAATACAACCATCAAATAGTAACCTAATGGCTAATGCCCACTCGCCTATCCGAGCCCCTCTCACCCGTGTCTCAGGATTGTTCTGTGTGAGTATAAAGAGCATGCGGCAAGGTGGAGGAGGGAAGAACTGTATCCTTTACCTTCTTGGAACTTTAAGAGTAATAAATTTATACTTCAGCTAAAAGAGGTTTTTTATCTATGTTTACTTTTGTTTCTGGAAGAGCAATACATGCCACATGTGCTTTGTAAAGAGAGGATGCAACAAAATAAAAATATACAAAAAGTGAGAGTCTTTCTCTCTCATGACCCAAGCTCTCTCTCCCCCTCTCCCTCTCCATCTTTTTCTCTCTCTCATTCTATGGTACTTACTGATCTAAAAATTGCTTATATTGCTCAAAAATACCTTAGAACTCTGCTTTCATGTTAATATGTACAACTACACCTTGTTCTTTTTGATCCCCTCTTAATGGTCTATAGAATGAGCACACAACGTGTTTAACCATTCCTCGAGTGACAGACAGTAGGTAGCTTCCAATGTTCATTTTTATAAACAATACTATCATAAATACGTCCTTGACTACAATTTTGTGTACTTTTAGAAGTCTTCCTATAGGATAAATTCTTAGAAGGTGAATTAGAAAACTCACCTCTCCTATGCACAACCTTCCCACACTGGCCAAACATCCATCATACCAGCCTTCAAAGCCAGGCACCCAGTGTCTCTCTCTCCTCCACTCATATCCACTTCTATCTTTCATCTACACACTACCACTAGCTGGTCTCACTGGAGGCAGCTGGTTTCACAGGCCACTCATTTTATGCTCAGGAGATCTGGCCATGCAAAAAGAAGCAAGAATTAGTATAATAAATATAAAACTAGGTTTCAAAATGATGGTCTGAGAGAGAGGCTACTGATGATGGATAAGAAACTGGATACTCTGAGGTCATGAAGTAGATAAAACATCTTCTCAGAGTCCCCATTAGTTCTCAGTTTTGACTCCTTATCTCCTTGCTTTGAATGCTCAGGACTGGGCAGGAAGAATTTCTTAATATTTTGGTAGATTCTCTTTTCTCACTAATAGCTCCTTCACTAGGCAACTTGTGCTAGGAGAAGCAGGTAGGCTGGTGCAGACTGTTGGCGACACATGTCTCTAGGTTCTTTTTCACAGCGCAACTATCCTGGGATGGGTAGGTGCTGTGACAGGGGCTCCGCAATGGTGAGGTGACTTACCCAGCTAGTGAGTAAGACCCCTGGTTCTGAGCCAGGTCATTCTGACACCAAAGCCCACATTTCTGTTACTCTTTGAGAAACTTGTCATAAGTGGGGCACCTGGGTGGCTCAATTGGTTAAGTGTCCAGGTCATCCTGACACCAAAGCCCACATTTCTGTCACTCTTTGAGAAACTTGTCATAGTTGGGGCGCCTGGGTGGCTCAATTGGTTAAGTGTCCGACTTCGGCTACCACTTCTTCAAATACTTTCAGCTACCGCTTCTTCAAATAAATCTTCTGCCCCCTTTTCTTTCTTCTCCTTCTGGGATCCCTGTAATATGAATGTTGTTATGATTGATGGTGTCACTGTGTTCCCTTAACCTATTCTCATTTTTTATTAATCTTTTTTTTTCTCCTGGTCAGTTTGATTGCTTTCCATTACTCTGTCCCTCCAGGTCACTGGTGCATTCTTTTGCTTCCTTTAGTCTACTATTTATTTCATGTAACATATTTTAAATTTCAGTATTGAGTTCTTCATCTCTGATTGGTTCCTTTTTATGTCTTCTATCTCTTTGTTGAGGGTCTTAATGTAATTCTCTACTATTTTCTCAAGTCAAGTGAGTATCTTTATGATCATTACTTTAAATTCTCTATCAGGCATATTATTTATCTCTGGTTTTGTTTAGCTCTATTTTTGTGCTTTTGTCCTGTTCTTTTCTTTGGGACATATTCCTCTGTCTCCTCACTTTATATAACTCTCTGTGTCTGTTTACATATGTTAGAAAGATCAGCTATGTCTCCTCATCTCGCAGGTAGTAGAGTATAGTGGCCTCATGAAGAAGACGCCCTGCAGTGCCCTGTAGCACAATGTCTTATGTCCACAAGGACCTGGTGCTTCAGAAGGGTCTCCTATGTGTGTTGCATGTACCTTGTTGCCATGGTTGAGCCACTTTTTCCTTCAGTCCAGTCATCATCAATGGCTCTCTTTGCCTGTTTGGCAAAGAGATTTGGTCCTTGTGTTGTTAATGGGCTAGTCTGGGGCAATCTTGGCTTGAGCTGGGTCAGATCAGGCATTTACCAGAGCTATGGTGACATCAAACTGCAGAGCACTCTCTTTGTGTTGTGCCTTGGGAGGCTTCCATTGGTGAGTGGGGCCTGCAACCATACCAGCTGTCTGTCCCCAGCCCACTTCTGGGGCTGCAGTCAGACTTGTGTGTGTGGTTATCCTCCCCTTTCTCTGGGACAAGAGTCACTTTGGAATGGTACTGACCCTAGTCAGGGCTGCTTGCACAATGCCATATTGTGGCACCACTCCAAAGTCCGTTTTAGATATGGCCACATTTGTCAATGGACAAGGGATACCCTCTAGAAAATATACTGTTGGTAAACAGATGAGCTAACCAAGCTCACAGCGCCTCAGGGCAGCCATTTCCTATGGATACGTGTATAATTATTTCCAGGAACCAGTTTTTTGTGTTCACCTCTTCAAACTCAGGAGTCAGAAAGCCTACCTGATAATTATAGGTGTTTCACCTACCCTGCCCTATTGGTTTCCCCTAACCCTGATCACACTTTTTCTCTAGTCCCTTCATAAAAGTGTCCTGAGTGGCCCCTTCAGAGTGTGTTGTTTCCTGCTGTGATCCTGACCGATACAACTTGCAAAAAGTAAAATAACATGACGTATTTTAAGGGAGAGTTTCTGGAGCTATTATAGGCCTATCTTAATCAATATTTATTTCAAACCAATACAGTGTAGGGCAGCAGTTCTCAAACTTTTATACTTAGAACCCATTTACACTCTTAAAAATTCTTGAGGACTCCAAAATCTTTCTTTTGTTAATGTTGGAGATATGTATGTGTGTGTGTGTATATATATATATATATGCACGCATATATGTATGTTTTATATATATATATATATACACACACACACACACACTTATCCATATATATGTATGGATAAAAATTACAACTCAGAAATTTTAGAAATTTATTTATTTTAAAATAAAAACTATAAGCCTAATATATATTAACATAAATGACATAGTGTTATGAGAAATAGCTGTATTTTCAAAATAATTAGTGAGAATAATGATTGTTTTACACTTTCGTGGATCCTTTAACGTCTGACATAACAAAGGACAACTGGATTGTCATACCTGCAGTGGCATTTCAGCTGTTGTAATATCATGTCACATAACTCTTGGAAAATTCCACTCATGAGGGAATGAGAGTGAAAAAGGCAAATAATATCCTAATATTATTAAGATAATTTTTACCTCATTGACTGCACTGAAAGGGCCTTGGGAATGTAAAGGGTTTTCTGAAGCACACTTTGAGGGTCACTGGTATAGGGAAATAGACTGATTTGGGAGTCAAGATCCTTAGATTTTGGTCCTAATTCTGCTATCTCCCAGCAATGTGGTCTGCAAGAAACTACTTAATTAAAAAAAATTTTTTTTGTTTTTAGTTTACTTATTTATTTAGAGACAGCGTGAGCGGAAAGGGGCAGAGAGAGAGAGAGGGAGAAGAAAGAGAATCCCAAGCAGGTCTGCACTGTCAGTACAGAGCCCGAGGGGTGGGAAGGGGCTCAAACCCACGAAACTGTGATTTCATGACCTGAGTTGAAACTGAGTCGGACCTTTAACCAACTGAGTCACTCAGGCACCCCTTAACTTTTTTAAAACATAGGTTTCACATCTACTAAGTGAAACATCCAAAGAGAAGAACTTAGAATATTACTAATAAAATTATTTAATTTTTTAATTTAGTCTTTGAGTCACTTTGGAAGTTACCCAATGAGACGTCAGTATGGTTCATCTGAATGTTAATGGGAGTCAAGTGCCATAATGTTGAGCTTCGTTTTTGAAGGCACGTATCAGAAAAATAAAGAAGGAAAACATTTATATCTAATTATGACTTGCTTTGTTAGGAAATGCATACTGGAACTCACAATCTGAAAATTGCCAAACAATCATTTAGGATACAATTTTGATTATGATAAGACATGTTAAAGCTTCATTGGAAAATTACAGCAATGATTCCCAACTTCCCATTAGCTAGGAACTTAAAGAATTAAGTGGCAAATATGTGGCCAATCTCAAAGATACTTGTCATAAATGTTTTGAGCCCTAAAAAAGAAAAGTAATTGTGGACAAAACAATATTATTGAATTCTGAGGCTTGGAGTTCTCATATTTTAAGAACTGAACTTTGGGAAAAACAATCTCCTCTGCTGCTTACTGGCTGGGTTGGACAAAGGGTAGAGATGGCTTTTGTAACTCTCCCCACCCTTCCTGGGATGTGTCCAGGGAGCAGCCTTGTTATGGAACATCCAGTTAAACTGGATCTCTGGGGGTGGAGCTGAAGTTACACTTTGTCAGTGTGAGAACAATGTGCACTGATAACACAATCCCTACCTTTCCTTAATTTTTCATGAGATTTGATCTTATATCTGGACCCACAAAAAATTGCCACTGGCACATGGGAAGAGTGATAATGGTAGATACCAGGGGTAAGGGAGAAGGAGGAATGCCAAGATCGATGGAGAGGTCAGTTACTGTTCAGTAGGGCAACATCAATACAGTAGACTTCTGTTCCATTGAGAAAAGTCCTTTGTTTAACATAGGGAGCTTTCAGTGTAAGTCATGCTCTTTGGGTATGTCATAAAGTGATCTAACCTATACGTAGTAGGTTGGAGTATTGGAATCCTCACCCCTTGCACCAAAGAAATCTGTAATTGCAGAATTTAGTTTTCTTTGTGGTTTGTCCAAATGCACACTGATCATTAACCTTTAGGTAGCTTAAATGCTGTAAGTAGGGCTAGTTCTGAATTGAAAATCAAATTCTACTGGTTAGCCAGTCCGCAGCTGTTCAGCATTCAAAAGGCTTTTACTGGGCATCTACAGTAAATGCAGGCAATGCAGTTTTAGCAGTTAGTAAACAGTCAGGATCCCTGCCCAACAGACCTTAATATCTAGTCTTTCTACAGTTAACAATATCACTGTTTCAGAAATTAGGAAATCAATTGTTTCCAAAGGGCAGTTGACTGAACTGGAAGGAACCATCCAATCCCCTCAAATTGTCAATTTTAAAATAGGGGTGTGGGCACCTGGGTGGCTCAGTCTGTCAAGCATCCGTCTTTGGCTCTGATCACGATCTCACCTTTTGTGAGTTTGAGCCCTGCATCTGAGTCTCTGCTGTCNCTGACTGTGTTCATCCATCCAGTCTTTTCCTCAGTTTGGTGAACATTTTGATGACCATAACTTTGAACTCTTTGTCAGATAAAACACTTACCTTCATTTCATTAAGATTCTTTTCTGAAGTTTTCTCTTGTTCTTTCAATTGGAATATATTCCTGTTCCTTCATTTTGCCTGACTTTCTGTAGTTGGTTTCTATACAGTAGATGAAACAACTACCTGTCCTAGTCTTGAAGGAGTGGCCTCATGTAGGAGATGAACCCTGTGATTCAACTCAGCTCCAGCTCATTGTTGTCTCTCAAAACTTTGTGCTTGTCCAAGTAGCCTGTTATCCTTTTCATAGATCCTATAGTTGAGGTTGTGCTAAGACTTGTCAGTGTCCCAAAGGACCTCAGTGCCTAGATCAGGCTGACTGGAAGCCAGACCATCAGACATTGACTTTTAAGATATGCAAATCTATGCAGTCCTGTGGAACTGCAAGCAAAGCCCTGCTGGGCCACCAGAACCACATAAGCAAGAGGTGTCCCCTAAGTGGCAGCCAGAAAATTCAGAGCACCAGACATGTGTAAAAGTTCCCATCTGGGAGATGTGGGTGATTTAGAGCATGGCAAAGAGAGAACACAAAGATGATGCTCACCAGTCTCCATCCCCATAGAGATGGAGCATCCCCCTGCTGTGTTACAGCAGGCTTTTAGGTGTGTGTGTGTGTGTGTGTGTGTGTGTGTGTGTGTGTGTGAAATTAGATGCCTGCCCTAAGTTTGATGCTTTAATATAAGCAGGTGAACCTACCTCACCTTAAATCTGGATGCAATTGGCTCCCTCTGAGCTTCACCCTGGGGTGGGTGAGATCAGGCATAAGACAAGGATGCCTACTCTCACCACTTTTATCCAGCATAGTATTGGAAGTCCCAGCCACAGCAATTAGGAAAAAAGAGAGAAAGAAAGAAATAGAAGGCATCCATATTGGAAAGTAAGAAACAAAACTGTCACTATTTGCAGGTGACATGATATTATATATAGCAAACCATAAAAACCTATTAGAAAAAAAGATGAATTCAGGAAAGTTGCAGAACACAAAATCAGTACACAAAAATCTGTTAGTTTCTATGCATTAATAAAGAACTATCAGAAAGAGAAATTAAGAAAACAATCCCATTTACAATTTCATCAAAAAGAATAAAATACCTAAGAATAAATTTAACCAAGGAAGCAAAAGACCTGTATATTCATGAAAGAAATTGAAGACTACAGGGGCACCTGGGTGGCTCAGTCAGTTAGGCATCCGACTTCGGCTCAGATCACGATCTCGCTGTCCACAGAGAATTGGGCTCTGTCCTGACAGGTCAGAGCCTAGAGCTTGTTACAGATTCTGTATCTCCCTCTTTCTCTCTGCCCCTCCCCTGCTTGCACTCTGTCTCTCTTGCTCTCAAAAATAAATAAACGTTTAAAAAAAAGAAATTGAAGACTACACAAATAAATGTAAAACTGTTCCATGTTCATGGATTGGAAGAATTAATATTGTTAAAATGTCCATACAACCCAAAGCTACATACAGATTCAATGCACTCCCTATCTAAATTCCAATGGCATTTTTCACAGAAACAGAGCAAACAATCTTAAAATTTGTATGGTACCATAAAAGAACCTGAATAGCCAAGATCTCTGGAGAAAGAAGAACAAAGCTGGAAGTATTTCATTCCCTGATTTTAAACTTTATTACAAATATATAGTAATTAAAACAGTATGACGGCATAAAAACAGACACACAGATCAATGAAACAGAGTTGTGACCAATGGAACAAAATGGAAAGCTCAGCAATAAACCCATACTTGGGGTTCTGGGTGTCTCAGTCAGTTGAGCATCCTCTTGATTTTGGCTCAGAGTCATGAGATTGAGCCCATGTCGGGCTCTGTGTTGAGCGTGGAGTCTGTTTAAGATTCTCTCTCTCTCTTTCTCAATCTCCCTCTGCCCCTCTCCTCTCTCTCTCTTTCTCTAAAAAAAAAGGGGGGGGGAGAGAGGAAAGGAAAGGAAAGGAAAGGGAAAGAAAGAAAGGAAAGAAAAGAACCCACATATATAGCCAATTTATGAAAAAAGATCCAAGAATATATAATTGAGATAGGACAGTGTCTTCAACAAATGATGTTGGGAAAAGTAGACAGCCACATGCAAAGGAATGAAACTGGACCACTATCTTATGCCATTCACAAAAATTAACTCAAAATAGATTAAAGACTTGAACATAAGCCCTGAAACCATAAAATTCTTAGAAGAAAAGATAGGCAGTAAGCTTCTTGGCATAAAACTTGGTGATGATTTTTTTTTTAAATCTGACACCAAAAGAAAAAGCAACAGAAGCAAAAACAAACAAGTGGAACTACATCAAGCTAAAAAGCTTTTGCACAGTGAAGGAAAACATCAACAAAAGGAAAAGGCAGCCTACTGAGTGAGAAAAAATATTATAAATTATATATCTGATAAAGGATGGAACTCCTATAACTCAATAGCAAAAAAACCCAAAAAGTCTAATAAAAAATGAGCAGATCTGAACAGTTTTTAAAGAAAAGATATACAGATAGTCAACTGTTGCATGAAAAGATGCTCTACATCATTAATCATCAGGGAAATGCATGTCCAAACCACAATGCGATATCACCTCATACCCATTAGAATGGCTATTATCAAAGAGACTAGAAATAGCAAGTGTTGGTTAGGACATGGAGAAAAGGTACCTTTATGTTCTCTTGGTGGAAATGTAACTGGTAGAGCCACTAAGGAAAACAGTGTGGAGGTTCCTCAAAAAGTTAAAATAGAACTACCATATGATCTAACAATTCCACTTCTGGGTATTTATCCAAAAAAAATGAAAACACTAACTCAAAAAGATATAGGCACTCTCATGTTTATTGTAGCATTACTTACACTAATCAAGATATGGAAACAACCTAGGTGTCCACTGATGGATGAATGTAAAAACAAAGTGTGGTGTATATATAGGGGTGCCTGGCTGGCTCAGTCAGAAGAGCATGTGACTCTTAATCTGGTGGTTGTAAGTTCAAGCCCCGTGATGAGTGTAGAGATTACTAAAAAAAATTAATTAATTTAAAAAAGATCATGGTGTACATATATATCATATATATTAATTTTTTAAATTAATTAATTTGTATATTATATATATAATGGAATAATATTCAGCCATAAAAAAGAATGAAATCTTGCCATTTGCAAGAGATAGATGGACCTTAGTTTCTACAAATCCAATGATCTTCAGGTAATGCTGATGCTGCTGATCTGAAGACTATACCCTCTCTCTTTCTAGACCATACACCAGGCATCCTGCCCAAAGGATTCCAGTGCACAAGCTTTGTCCCTGGGACCAGCTTCCTGATTGTAGCCTACATTACTGGTGTGCATACCACCAAGATGAGGTCCACTCCACGCAGTGGTTATTTGAGAGCAAGTTGACAGAGCTTAGACATGCAGGGATGCCCAGGAATGCGTATGGAAACACCCATCATGTGAGATGATGAAGGAGGAGGCAAAGGAAGAAAAGGAGGAGATGTACTAGGAGTGGGTGGGGAGTTTGTGGGCAGGGTCTGGCCCTTCCCACACTGCCAAATTCCACTAGGGAATTCAAGAATCGTTTCAACCTGGCCTTCTAGGTTGTTATGAAGGCAACTTTGTCAAGGTAGGAGTATGGTACAAATTTTACTTAATAGTTTAATATGTAATAGTTTAAAAGTTTGTTAAATATTTAGGCAAATAGTATACAAGTCTTCCCTCTTATGGCCTGCCCTTGGGCCCTGCAAATGTTAGGGGCAGGTCCCTACAAGCCAGACCAAGAGTCCTGTGGGAGCTGGAACTGGACAGAACAAAACTTCACCAGGAATGTGCAGAAATGCTGGCAAAACGTTCAGTGGGAAGCTTAAGCTATCATCTGGGCTACAATTAAATGCTTGGAAAATATCAAAATAAGGCAAACTATGATAAGACTCTACTTGATGAAAAGATGGTCTCAGCCCCAGAAAAGTTACAATTGCATTAGAGAGGATGTAATCAAAGACAAGTACTACAATGACAACAATTTATCTGATATACACTGAAATATCACACACACACTATTGAACTATTGAGGAACTATTGAACACTCAAGCAATTAAATAACATTTAAAATGTTGAGGGCATTGCATTAGTTTTCTAGCTAATCAAGAAAGGACGAAATCTTGACAGAATTACTAAATATTATTTCAGTGGCTCTGTACTTGAACTTTCAGTGTGAGAGGTTACAAAAAGATTCCAAAACCACAGTCGCACCTCTATGTATACAGAAAAACACAGTGCCAAATATTCTTTTCTTCATAAGACCATTGAAAGTCCTGACAAGTCAAATTTGGAACATACTTGCTTTTAATACCATGAGAATTTTTTCTTATTGGCTAAATTCAGTGGCTATTAGAGATCAAGTTTGGCCAGGTTAATTAGGAATAGGATCAAGTACAAAGACTGGACTTTAGTCTCAGTTCTGGACTCTAATGAACTATGCAAGCTGGGGAAGCTGTTAAACTTCTCTGTGACTCTTCTTGAAATTAACACAACTATGAGGGCTTTAGCACAAACATTGTGTGATATCTATGAATATATTCCTGTTTTCACTCATAAAGTGCTGGAGTTGATGTTGCCAAAAGAACTAGCACATATCACAGAGTAAAAGAGGAAACAGAAATTGAATCTCATTTTTACTGATGAGAATATTGAGGCTCAAGTTCAGAAGGAATCTATACCAGTCAAGCCTCACATAAACAGAAAGGGGGGATTTATTGATTTNGTAGCATTACTTACACTAATCAAGATATGGAAACAACCTAGGTGTCCACTGATGGATGAATGTAAAAACAAAGTGTGGTGTATATATAGGGGTGCCTGGCTGGCTCAGTCAGAAGAGCATGTGACTCTTAATCTGGTGGTTGTAAGTTCAAGCCCCGTGATGAGTGTAGAGATTACTAAAAAAAATTAATTAATTTAAAAAAGATCATGGTGTACATATATATCNGTGGCTTAGTCGGTTGAGCGTCCGACTTTCGCTTAGGTCATGATCTCACGGTTTGTGGGTTCGAGCCCCGCATCAGGCTCTGTGCTGACTGCCAGCTCAGAGCCTGGAGCCTATTTCAGAGTCTGTATCTCCCTCTCTCTCTGACCCTCCCCAGCTCACGCTGTCTCTCTCTCTCTCCTAGAAATAAATAAAAAAAAAAGAAAAGAAAAAAGAAAACCCATGAATCAGCAAGGTTTTCAGGTGTTCATTCTCCTAGGTTCAAGTTCAATGAAAAGTCACACACTCTGTAGTCTAGGATCTTATTTTAATTTCCCAACAGCCTCGTGAGGTAGATATTATTATTCCCCTTTATTAAATACAGTCCTTATTTCATAGATTTGTGTTGAATGTAAAATAAAGCTATGTGTACAAAAAACACTCAACATCATTCCTGGCACAAAGAGCAATAAATGTCAGCCATTGCATGTATTTACATAGTATGTATTTTATTATACATAATATGTTACATATATTTTATTGTCTATACTAGTGAGCTTTAAATTGTGCTCCAAGGAAATAGAAGTTTCCATGGGTTCCACAAACAATGACATATCTGCCATCAGTAATGAGAATTACTAAATGGGAAGTCCACTTGTGGATTTTTAAAATGTATTTTTAAAAAAACCACAGAACACTCCACAAAAATAAATAAATAAACAAACAAACAAACAAATAAATAAAGTGTATTTTATGTATTTGTTCCATGTAGGAATTTTCTTGAAAAAAAAATGGTCTGATGGCTAAAAATGTATTTAAAAACCACTAATGTGTTCCAATCCATTAATTTGCTAATTATAAAACTGAAGCACAAAGAGCTAACTTCTTAAATTCTCTGCTTTGAACATCTTAATAAGTCTGTTATGACATACTCAGTTGCAAGTAACAGAAAATCCAAATTAACTGCCTTAAATATTAAAGGCAATAATCAGTCACATAACTAACAGGAAGGCCTATAAGTAGGGCCTATTTCTGGGCTGAATTGATTGCACAGCTCAGTGACATCTTCACTGCCCATCTGTCCTATCTGCCTCCCCATCAGTTTTATCTGGTACCAGACTTCCCTACGTTGCAAACCGCTGCAACTATTCCAGGCTTGAAGATCATCCCAGGCTATTCAGAAAGAAACAGGGTGCTGGTATGTCACCATTCCATGTGAGAATTATGAGTCACCTTGACTGAACCAGCTCGGTTCACGTGTCCATCTCTGAACTAGTTACTGTGTCTTGGGGTATTGAATATGACACACTCAGGGTACCACCGTGAAGTTGGGTGGGATGTTGTTCACCTTCCTCCAAAGCACACAGGCTGTCTGTGGATTGGATATATACTCAAACAAAACCTGGATACCATTAGGAAAGGAGGAAGAGGTAACAAGTGCTAATAATATGCCCTAAACTGTGTGACTTTGGGCAAATTACTTCCCTTTTATAAAATAAAATGCTGCACTGGATCAGTGATCTCAAATGTTAATATTCATAAAAATAGCCCAGGTTACCATTAAAAACTACCAATTCAAAGTCTCCATGCTAGGTAGTTTATACTTTTTAATAAGTGCTGCAGAGTCTCTGATGTAGGTGGTCTGCAGGTCACATATAGAGAATCACTGGACAAGATCAAGGCTACTCAAAGTGAGGACCAAGGACATATGCCAGTTTATGAACTGTTACTGCTCTTTGATGAGGTAGGGAGCTCATTCCAGAATACAAATCAACTGTGCCACTAAGCACATTCATTGAGCTAATTTTTTTTTTCTTTAGTACCTGTAATGAGCCAGGAACAGGTTTTGACACTTGTGGTACATCAGCAAAGTGAGTAAAAACAAAAATCTATGCCCTCGCAAAGTTTGTTCTTGTAAAACTAAATTAACCCATTTTCCTATCATTCTAGGTATAGAGAATAAAAGAAACATTGAGTTAGGAAATACAGCAGAATAATATGTAGTTCAGTTTAGTTAGAGAACAGCTTTTTTTTTCCTGGATGAAAAAAATCAATACACTGATAATTGGATCACAGTGGAGTTTCATTCTCCGAATTATAATGATTATCAGAGGGCAGTATCTCCGCAGACACTAATAACCAGGGAACAAAGAAGGTGAGTCTCAGTGAGACATAGAGAGATCCAATCCATGGGGGACCACACGGCACTAAATGTGGCAAAATCTCGCCCTTCAGGCAGCAACATGGAGAAAGTGAGAGCAGGAACATTTTATATGGCCCTAGGGACATTTTACCCTTGTTATGCCATTGTTGCCGACTAGATAATACTTCCTTAATGTGAAGCTCTGGGATTAGATGGCTGATTCACAGGGAATCTAAATTCAGAAATGGCCCCATGCCACTGATGAAGGCTGGGCAACAGGGCAAACTGGTACTAATCCTTGTTTTCTTCAGCTTTCTTGTTGAAGCACGTCCTTTGTGACAAATTGTATATCCTTCCCCTTGCATGCTCCTCTGGGGTATGTTAAATTACAAAACACATTCAGGGATATTATTTCAAAATTCTGTTGAAATGAGATCAAGGGGCTTAAAGTTAGAAAATTAGATTTATCAATTTCAATATCCTATTTTAGAGGTAGATGATTAGAGAAGCAGCATTGAGTGAAGTAAATAAGAGTTTCAATCCCAGTTCTGTCCATTCACTTAGGCCTTATTTTATAAATGAGGGTAATATTTGTACCTACTTCTTAAGGTTGTTGTGAGAATTATAGGAGAAATTGATCTAAAGCACTTAGCACGGTGNCTAAATTCAGAAATGGCCCCATGCCACTGATGAAGGCTGGGCAACAGGGCAAACTGGTACTAATCCTTGTTTTCTTCAGCTTTCTTGTTGAAGCACGTCCTTTGTGACAAATTGTATATCCTTCCCCTTGCATGCTCCTCTGGGGTATGTTAAATTACAAAACACATTCAGGGATATTATTTCAAAATTCTGTTGAAATGAGATCAAGGGGCTTAAAGTTAGAAAATTAGATTTATCAATTTCAATATCCTATTTTAGAGGTAGATGATTAGAGAAGCAGCGTTGAGTGAAGTAAATAAATTTGAGTTTCAATCCCAGTTCTGTCCATTCACTTAGGCCTTATTTTATAAATGAGGGTAATATTTGTACCTACTTCTTAAGGTTGTTGTGAGAATTATAGGAGAAATTGATCTAAAGCACTTAGCACGGTGCCTAAGGCACTTAATAAACCAAATTAAACATACACCAAAGCAAACAAACAGCGCAAGTTTAATCAGCAAATTAAGATTATAATAGATGTAGCAGAGGTACTGGGAATAATAAAGGTCTAGGTTAGTATAGGAGACATTCTTTAATTCTATTTCTGATAACCATATTCCAGGTTTTCCTCTGAGAAATCACCTACATCCTGTCCCTCCCCCAATCCATGTGCTTCAGGGTGAGTTTATGCTACTCCCAACTTCAGGACCGGGCACATAACTAAAGCCTGATGGATCAGGTCATTAATGACACTGGCATTGTAATGGCATTAGGGATGGGAACATGGCCCAGTCACAGCCAGTGAGATACAATGACAATTTTACTGCGAAAGCTGAGAGAAAAGAGCCTAACCTTATTCTGTTGAACTTGAAACTTGAAGAAGGTGCCTCTTGGCTTTTGGCAGTTGTTTTGCCCCAGATGGAGGTGGGGAGGGTATGGGGAAGCCAACACAGAGAAAAGCAGAGCACAGTGATGGAGAGAAAGAGTCCTAATTACGTAAGTTGATGCTTAAATTCACCTTGCCAAAATTTTAGTTAAAAGGGACATTGAGTTCCTTTTTTGGGCTTCTGCTATTTTTGCAATCAAAAGAGTCTAAACTGGTATACCCACAGATGCATGGTGTAAGGTATTTGTATTAGAAAATAGACCTGGCAATTCCCCAGCTCATTTCATGAGGCTGGTTTATAAGTAATTAGGTGGGGGTGGAAAGAAGCATATAATCATTTAAATGCATACAAAAAAGGAACTTGGTAAAATTAAGTATCCATTGATGACTTAAAACAAAAAACAAAAACAAAAACAAAGCTCTTAACAAACCAGGAATTGAAGGAAGCTTCCTTAATCTTAATCTGATACATGGTATCTGGTAAAAGAAAACAGCAATAATCAACTGAGTGAATAACTGAAATCTTCCCCTTGGTGATTGGAAAAAAGACAAAGACAGTCTATTCACAACCTCTACTTGACATTCTTGGGTATACTAGAGGCCCCAGGTAGAGCAATAAAGCAAGAAAAAGAAATAAAAGACAAAGCAATTGGAAAGAAAAAAGAAAATACAAAAGAACCTACTTTTATATTAGTAGAGCAGTGAGACATTTTAGCAAGGTTGCTAGGGCACAAAGTCAATAAAGAAAAATAAAACAGCATTTCTACACCAAAAACTAAAAAATAGAAAATAAAATTTGAAAGGGATGCTATAAATAACATCGTAAATACTAAATATCTAGAAATAATTTTTTTAAGTTTTTATTTATTCATTTTGAGAGAGAGAGCACACGAGGGAGGAAGACAGAAGAAGAAGAGACAGAATCCCAAGCAGGCTCCCGCTGCCAGCACAGAGCCCAAAGTGGGACTGGAACTCACAAACCATGAGATCATGACCTGAGCGGAGATCAAGAGTCAGAACCTTAACTGACTGAGCCACCCAGGCACCCCAGAAATAAAATGTTTTAAAAAGATACAAGACTTCTGTAGAGAAAATTATAAAATTATACTGAAGTATATTAAAGAAGACCTGATTAAATGGGAAGATATACTATATTCATTGACCAAAACACTCAATAGAATCTGGGGATTTTTGTTTTAGAACTTAACAAGCTAATTTTAAAATGTACATATATGGTAATGCAAAGGGCCAAAAATATCCAAGACAATCTTGAATAAGAAGCAAAATGTCAGAGGATTTGCTCCAACAGATACCAAGATACGTTGATATCAAAGCTACAGTAATTAAAACAGTATGAAATTGACATAATAATAAAGAAACCAAAAGACAAGAAAAGCATATCCTAAAAACGGACCCATACTTACATGGACTTTGAGTTAAACATAAGTAGCACAGGACATAGGGAAAAAACTGGGTTTTTTTTAGTGATGCTGAGATACTTGACTATATATGTGTGAAAAAATGAAATTGGACCTGAAAGGTAGTAACCTCATTGGTAAGCAGGCACATAAAATTTAAAAATCACTGAGAGATACCACTGCACATCAGGATGGTTGTCATGTAAACATCTGAAATACCAAGTGCTGGTGAGGGTGTAAAGCAGTAGGTATTTTCACATACAGCTGATGGGAGTGTAAATTTGTTCAGTCACTCTGGGAAACAGATTGACATGATTTATTAAAGGGGAAAAAATGCACACTGTATGACCCAGCAATTTAATTCTACTCTAGGTGCATAGCCTACAAGAATGTGTGCCTATGTGTACAAATATCTACAAAGAAGAAAATACATGGTTTTTCATGACTAGAAGCTGGAAACAACCCAAACATCCAGCAACAGTAGAATGGATTTTTACTTAAGTGTGATATATTCATATAATGGAATACTATATAGCAATGTTGACGGATAAGCATTATTTAAATATAACATGAGTAGATGTTCAAAACAGTCCAGGGGTACCTGGATGGCTTGGTCAGTTAAGTGTCTGACTCCTGATTTTGGCTCGGGTCCTGATCTCACTGTCATGGGATGAAGCCCCACATCCGGCTCCATGCTGAGCATGGAGTATGCCTAGGATTCTCTCTCTTTCTCTCTCTCTCTCTGTCTCTCTGTCTCTTTGCCTCCCTCCCTCTGCTCCTCCCCCTGTTTACACATGCCCTCTCTACATCTCTCTCTCTCTCTCAAAAAAAAAAAAAAACCCAACAAACTGTTTCTAGAGAACAGAAACATATACTATAAAATTACATTTTACAGTTGAAAATAGACAAAGCTTAAAAGGTATTGTTTAGTAAGCCTACAGAGGTGGTAAAATGATAAAGAAAAGCAAGGGTATGATTGCAACAAAAGAAGACTGATGGAGAAAGGAGGTCAGGGGCTGGTCAGTAGTCTATCAGCGCTGTCCAGGAGAATTTTCTGTGATGATGGAAATTCTGTATATCTGAACTTGCCAACAACGTAGCCTTCAGCCATCTGTTGCTATTCAGTATCTGAAATGTGGCTAGTGTGACCAAGGAGCTGAATGCTGAATTTTAATTTTATTTCATTACTTTAACTAAAATGAGAATTTAAACAGCCACAAGCAGCCAACAGCTACTGTATTGGACCGTGTGGTATCTATTTTGGATCAATTAAGATTCAATGGGAAACAGCAGTCTTACTAAAAATCGGGTAATTTGAGGACTGTTCATTTATGAGACAATAATTACAAAGGTGCAGGTGCAGGAGAAACACAAGTGATGGTTGTGCGACCTGGGGCTAGTGGCACCCACGTTGTTACACTCCTAGGCCGGCAGGGACAAGGAGAAGATGTGGTTCCTGGGATCAGGACAGAAAACGAAGTAGATTCTACCACGTCATGAGGAGCGGAAAGATACAGTCAGCCTTAGATGACCTCACATTAGGAGCCAAGGGAACAGATGCCCTACCCCCACTCTCTTTCCTTCTCAGATCTCCCACAGACCGTCCCCATCAGCCAGACCCAAAAGAGAGTCAGAGAGAAGCGCTGCTCATGGGGTCACACTGGTCCACTTCCAGGGCCGACTGCAGGTAGACAATGGATGTGAGGGAAACACAGAAGATATCCAGCGCATGGATCTTGACCTGAGTGCTTGCTTTATTATTATTTATTATATCATCCTGATACATGTTATTCTTTTCTTTCCATATGGGATTGTGGGTTTACAAAAGAGAGGAGGCAGGGGAAGGAAGAGAAGAAGGGGTTAAGGAAAGGAAGGGAAATAGGAAAAGATAAAAGAAGATGACTAAGAAAGAAAACAGACCCAACCAGTGAGTTCTTGCTGAGAACCTGATGGATTTATCAAAACTGAAAAATAGTAACCACAAGTCTGAATAAATGAATACTATCAAATATTTTTGGCAAGTCAGTAAAAAAATAGAATTTTTAATGCTATATATTGCATTTTATTACCTGTGATGAATCTTAGATAGTAGCCTCTACTTTTTAATCTTAATGTCTTTCTTTATAAAGTAACCAGAAATTAAATAAAGACATATAACATGCTCGGGAGTGCTATGAACAAATACCACAGTCATGCGGACCTTTGGTTTTATTTGTCTTTCTACGTGTTGGAACTGCACTTCAACGTTCTGGATAAAACTAGAGCCATAAACTTGAACTGTGGTTTGCTTTTAAAGATGTGTGTATCAGTTAGGAATGCTTTGGCTAGCAGTGAAAGGCAACTGACTGACAGTGGCTTCACAGAGACAATTTTTCATAAATTAAAAAAAGATCTGGATATGGGCAGCTGCTGGTGTTGGCTAAATGCCTCAGTTTCTGGGCTGGAATCTTCAAGATGCTTCTGACCTTTTCCTTCCAGTCACCAATGATTAAAACAGCTCCAGGTGTGAATTTGAAGGCATCTGGCCCAGGGCAGGAGGAGGCTCCGCAGGGTATATGCATCAGAATATATTATGCAGGGTACATGGATTTAATATATCATGAACATATTTCAAGATAAAAAATATATTTCCACAACTTCATTTTAAATGGTTACATATTATTCTGTTATGTGGATATTCTATTTATTGTAGCGATCTGCTATTGTTAGATATGTACTTTGTTTCTATCCTTTTAGACTCTGACAATACTGCTATGAATTTTGTTATTGTCCTTGCTGAATATCTGAGCTCATTCTGGTTTCCTTACCACACTTTCCAAGAAGTGAAACCACGTTATCATTTGAAATGCTTCACTTGTAGTCAGATTTAGAGACAATGGCCAGGGCAGAATTTTTCTCCCCAAACTCTTAACAAACCACCTGCGTCTTGTTGGCTAAAACCACACCACATGGCTACCCCTCACAGCAAGGAGGCTGGGGACAGGGTCATTTAGCTTTTGCAGCCTTGTTAGGAAAGTTGGTAGGAGCTAAGGGGTCAGAAACAGCTGTTCCTTAGCCAGCTCAGTTATGAATGCCTAAAATATTTCACCTGCGATGTCCAGAATATCTACCATGAGAATAATGAATTCCTTGGCTTTAGGAATAATTTCTAGAAGGCCTCTATTTATATGTACATGTTGCCTGGAGGGTGACATATCATCAACACAGCTGTGTGTTTTGTCATGTTAGCATTGACTTATTTCTGAAGATTTGCTAGCAGTTGCTGAGTATAAAGCCAAGGGTTAAAATAATAAGATAACTAGGCTTTAAGATAGTAGGAATCTATCAGGAAATCTCCAGGATGTTTAGAATGGACCTTTAGTATCAATAATCAAGCAATGGCACTAAATTTAGCAAGAGGGGCAGGTAGGGCAGAAGGCGCTGAGAGGATCGATTTCACCCACTGCACTTGGCCTAGGATCACTCTCAAAGCCAACTTCAGCAGGCAAGGCAGGTTCTCTCCAGTCTGTGCTCCCAACCTTCCTAGAATCAATAAGACATGAAAAATGGACATCATGGAGATGGGATGACAGGGAGACACAGACCTAGATTTGTCTCCTCATAGTAGAGTGCTGGCTAGGAGGGCAGACTGTAGGGCCAGACTCCCAGGGTCCAAATCCTGGCTTCATTCACTCTGTCACTTACTCACAGGATTGTGATGAGGATTAAACAGTTAATGAATATGTAATGCCATGATTAAATAGTTAGTGAATTGATAGCATGCATGGTGTACAAGAAGGGCTATATAAGAGCTGACTTCAAAAATTAAAGCCTTTCTCTTCTGAACTTATTGATATTAGGCTTTAATATGTGTATGTTTTGTTAAAGTCTTCATTTTCTTATTATTAAAGCAACATAGGCTTACTAGAAAGAACTCAGAAGAGACAGAAAAATGAAAGAAACTTCTAATAACCTACAATCTCCCTCTTCCAGATGCAAATACTGAGATGCAACTACTAGTAGTTATATTTGATCCATCTGTATATTTTCATTGACTAAAATTAGGTCTACNATAAATAAAACATTTTTTAAAAAAAGAATTTTTGGCAAAATATCAGAAGCATCTTTTCATATCTAGAAATATATTTCTACAGTATCTTTTTAGTTGTCACAAAATATTCTGTTAGTTGGGTATTCCATACCCATTATCAATTCTCTGGGGTTGGACGTTGATGATGTTTGTTATGGTTTAGTTCTTTTGTTCTGTTCATCTTAAAAAATAGACACTGCCTGTTATTTTACCAGCAAAAGATGGGTTTATTTGGGCATTAAAGGGTATTACAATCAGGGACAAACAAGCTGTAGTAAAACTAGGCAAGTCATGGAAAGAAAGGAGAGCCCCCCTCCTTTTTTAAAGGAGAAAAGGCATAATTTGGAAAGACTGTTATAAATTACAAGTCTGTTAGAGGAAAGTGGGAGTTTGATGTGTGGTGGCTTCTCATTGGCTGAACTGTTACTGGGCTGATAAGAAAAGTATGTCTTGGGGCACCTGAGTGGTTTATCAGTTGAGTGTCAGACTTTGGCTCAGGTCATGATCTCACAGTTCCTGAGTTTGAACCCCGTGTCAGGCACTGTGCAGATAGCTTGGAGCCTGGAGTCTCCGTCAGATTCTGTGTCTCCCTCTCTGTGCCCCTCCCCTACTCATACTCTGTCGTGCTCTCTCTATATCAAAAATAAAATAAGCATTAGAAAGAAAAGTGTGTCTTCCTCCTGCTGGAGCGGTAGAGTAGCATCCACGTGCAAGGCTAAATCCAAGTAAGGTCAAGTACATCTCATGGTGGTGCATCTGCAGTTGAATACCGAATGGGAGATGTGAGAACTCTCCCTTCCAAAACCTCCCAATTCCATTTTAGAGAGATTTCCTTTACTAATTTTCAGAGTTCTTTTATTTGTTTTTGGTATTCTAAATGGAAGTGTGATCAACATCCTTGGAGTGAATTTCTTGTGCACATCCATGATAATTTCCTTAGGATAAATCCTCAGAAGTGAAATTACTAGGTCAAAAGTTATGCTTATTTATAAGGCTTTGATGAGTATGCTTCACTTGATCTCCAGAAAATATGCATTGAAGTATCCATTCATTTCTTTATCCTTCTTGAAAGCACTGAGTGTTATCATTTGCTTTGTTTGCAGTTTTTCTGTAATACTTTCTGACATCCCCAAACTTGACAGCGTCTTTGAGTAGCACCCACGACACAAACATGTGATGTCTATAAATTGTCTTCAGCCCTTGACCCCTGACCTTTTTCTTAACTTTGTCTCAAGGACCTCCTGTGGTGGACTAGACTTTTGCCCTGATGTCATCTACAGCTGGAGATTCTTTATGTCAGATCCTGATTTGGTTGTTTGTGAGAAGAGCTCCCAGATATTTCTGATCATCATCTAGGTTTGAGAACAACTGCTTTTTTCAAGTCAAACCTAATACAAATAAATACATTGGCTACATTCTTAGGTTACAGCAAGACAGACAGTGTGATTGCTATCATCGTGCTCTGAAACTAAAACTGAAATCTTTCCGCATTCTTCTCTGTGCCATATACTCAATTATTCAACATTTACTCACCCTCTACATTCCCAGCCTATGTGCTAGGGATATAAATGTGAATAATAATAATCCCAAGCTGGAGAAGCTTGGGCTGAAGGAGAGGCAGATAGGTAAACACACAAATCACAATGCAATGTGAAATATGCTACTAAGACATTTTTCTCACACATCATGGTAGCACAAATTGCTACAAAGGCACAATTGGACATTAAGCAACTTTCGGTTCATTCCTTTATTTTCGTAATACTTAATAGAGCCAGGCCCTATATTTTTTATTTTCAAAATGTATTGTTTGAGCATAACAAAGCAATATATACCTCCTCAGAAAGATCAGAAAATGCAGACAAGCAAAAACAAAAAACAAAAACAAAAACAAATTTAAAACTGTAATCCCATATACTTTATTTCCCTTGAGCCACTATTAGCACTTCAACATTTTAAGTTGTTTCATATTTTTTTAATCCTGATTTCATCCTTTTTTAAAATATAGTTTATTGTCATGTTTTCTATTTTTTTTAACAAAAGTGGGATCGAAACATGTTTTATAATCTACTTTTTACACTTAATGTATCCTGAACAGATTTCAAGATAAAAGATATATTTCCACAACTTCATTTTAAATGGTTACATATTATTTTGCTATGTGGATATTCTATTTATTTTAGTGATCTGCTGTTGTTAGATATTTATGTTGTTTCTATCTTTCTGGAATCACTGACAATACTGCCATGAATTTTGTTATTGTCCTTGTTGAATAACTGAGCTCATTCTGGTTTCCTTACCACACTTTCCAAGAAGTAAAACCACGTATCATTTGAAATGCTTCACCTGTAGTCAGATTTAGAGACAATAGGGGGCACCTGGGGGGTGCCTGGGTGGCTCAGTCAGTTAAGCCTCTGACTTCGGCTCAGGTCATGAACTCATGGTTCCTGAGTTTGAGCCCCGCGTTGAGCTCTGTGCTGACAGCTCAGAGCCTGGAGCCTGCTTCTGATTCTGTGTCTCCCTCTCTCTCTGTTCCTTCCCTGCTCACACTCTGTCTCTTGATCTCTCTCAAAAATAAATAAACATTTTAAATTATTTTTAAAAAGAGAGACAATGGCCACATTATACATCTCCCAGCTTTGTTGCTTTTTGTGATCTTCCGTTTTAGTCCTAGCTGCTGTAGATTGAACTTGATCAGAGGTACATGTACTATGAGCCGAAGTTCAATTACTTTTACTTCTGTGGCTGTCTGGAGGGTGTAACTTTGCTATAAAACACAAGATGATTAGTTCTGAAATGTAACGTCTTCTTGAAGCCAAATTGGCAGGCTGCCTGAGATAATTTGTAGACTACCTTTCCACTTTTCTTTAGGTATTTTTTTCTGTCATTATTTGTATTTCAGACCGAGTGTACCCAGGGCAAAATTCTGTGGCTTGCCAAAACTATGGGTATACTTCCTGCTGTAATCTTGAATGTGACCTTGCTCAACTCCACACTGACTGTCAGCATGTTCATTTTGCTCAAATAAAGAGCAAGTTTGCTCTCTAGGGGTTTTATTCTTGCTTAAGAAAATGAGAAGCAGGACAAGGAGAGGTGAGGTTCCTTCAATGACACACACTGACCCAGGGCCTCTGAGGCAGGTCCAACGTGGGGATAATGGTACCATGATGCCAACACAGCATGACTAGCTCTTCTGGTTTCAGTGTGCCCCAGTTTATCAAATATTAGGAACAACACAGGAGTCACATTACAGAGCACTAAAAGTCATTGTCCCCAAGATTATACCCCGAGTTCCTCTTAGGTCACCAGTTTCCAGCCTGCCCAAGTGTGGCAAGGGTCTCATTCCACTCTTTAACACTTTGAAACGTGAATTCCAACTATATGACAGATGAATTCCAACTGTATGGCATGCTGGAAAAGGCAAAGCTATGAAGACAGTAAAAAGATTGGTGGTCACCAGGGGTGGGGGAGGGAGAGATGAACTGGTGGTACACAAAGAATTTTTAGGGCAGTGGAGCTATTCTGTAGGCTACTATAGTAGTGGACAAATATATAATGAAATGTACAGTGCCATGTGTCCAACACCAGTGTGAACCCTAACAGAAACTACGGACTCCGGGTAACAATAATGTGTCAGTGTAAGTTCAGGAGTTGTAACAAATGCACCCTAGCAGTGAGGGATGTTAATAAGGGGGAAGACAAGTATATTTGGGGACAAGGAGTATATGGGAAATCTCTGTACCTCTCTCTCATGTTGGGTGGGAACCTAAAGCTGCTCTAAAAAATAGAGTAAGACCAAAACAAAACAAAAAGCCAGATGACAGCAAAGCAAGTGTTGGCTCATCAGCATTATTACATCAATTACCCCTGAAGAATTTCAGAAAGCAGGTTGGAATTTCAGACTCATCGATGAATGGGTGAGGCAAATGGCTTTATTCTTGTCATTAAGATGCCAGAATGGACGTAAAGACAGCCACAACCTGAATCATCACTTTATATAATTGTCACATTAACAATAAGCCAGAATAAAGAATACTGATTAGATTTTTTCTGCTCCCTGGAAAATATAATTTTTGTAGTGAGGTTGTAAGGTAACTAGAAGACCTACTTTATTAGATTATTTTGCAACTGAAGACTCAGTGTTTGGGGTAAATTTTCCTGTTTGCCGTCATAAGTGATGCATCCAGTTACAATACTGGTTTCTTTCTAGCTAAGCTACCTGATCCTGAATCTTCTTCATTTTGAAGAGAGGATGAGTATTGTAAATTGTCGTGTTTCTTGAGTTTACAAATCCTGTGCTGTATAATCTTCACAAGCATGCTGTGTGTAGTCCTACAAGGAGATAGGGCTTTCTGTTTTTGAGCAACGACTGCTGCATAATTCAGTGTTAATCACCTGAGTTTAATGCAACAAATATTTACTGAGCGCCTATTCTGGGTGGAAACAGTGCTAGGCTCTGAAGGGAAAAAGGTATAAAGCAAGAGATACAAAACAGGGTTCTTCCAAAAACAAGCAGTACTGTTGGAAAGAAAAGACCTATACTCATGAAACTATCCAATCATGTTTTGGGCATACATGACAAATGTCATTCATTCATCTACTCAACAAAACTACTGAATACCATGGGTCTGTGCTAGGTAGGAACCAGAGATATACAATTAAATGAAATAAAATCTGCACCTTCAAGGTGTTTACAATAAAATGGAAAAAATCAGACCAGGAAACAAGAGTTTCATCGCACTGTGATGAGGGATGATTACAGCAGAAGTGGGTTTGAGGTGTGGGGTAGAGTCTGGGAGGGTTATGGAAAGCTTCCCAGAGGAGATAATTCCAGGATGCCCATGCCAAAAGGAACCAGGGTTTTCTGGAGAAATGACAGGTCCAGGTGTGAAGCAGGGAAAGGTGAGGCGGGGGGTGAGGGCATAACATTTGCTCATTAGATCTCTCTAACAAAGTGCCTTGTTTTAAGAACAGTCATGTATGAAACCGACAAGAGCACTGAGTGGTAAGGAAGTTACAAATTAAAATGGGCTAGACTACCAGGGAAGGTTTCACCAAGAAGCTGGGAGTAGGAATTCTGTTGAACCTTGGAAGATACCTATGATTTGAGAAGACAGAATGTAAACTGGTATAACATTTTGGGGGGCAACTTCGGTGATACATCTTTTTAAAAAAATATATTAAGGGGCGCCTAAGTGGCTTAGTCGGTTAAGCGTCCGACTTTCGCTTGGGTCATGATCTCGCGGTTCGTGGGTTCGAGTCCCGCGTCGGGCTCTGTGCTGACTGCCAGCTGAGAGCCTGGAGCCTATTTCAGAGTCTGTGTCTCCCTCTCTCTCTGACCCTCCCCTGCTCACGCTGTCTCTCTCTCTCTCCTAGAAATAAACAAAAAATATTTTTAAAAAAATTAAAAAAATAAAAAAATATATTAAGAGCATACTCAGTGACCCATAATCCCACCTCTAGGAATCATATAGTATATGATTGAAATAATTGAAAGGGGAGAAAGATTCATGTATGAGAAAGTTTATCACAGAATTGTTTGTACAGCAAAGGAAGCAAGAAATACAGAAAGAAAGAAAGAAAGAAAGAAAGAAAGAAAGAAAGAAAGAAAGAAAGAAAGAAAGAAAAGGAAGGAAGAAATAAAAGAAGGAAAGATGGAAAGAAGGAAAGAGGATAGAGGGAAGAAGGAGGGAGGGAGGGAAACAGGAAGAAGGAAATAGAAAGGAAGAAAGAAGAGAAGCCCCTCAATAAAGGACTAGCTGAAGAAATTATGGTGTATCACGTGGTGGAATACTATTCAGTCTTTGAAAAGACTGTAGTAAAACATATTACTAACTACCTTGGAAAGGCATCCATGTTATCATTTCCTACGGCATCTGGCAGAACCTATATATAACATAAATTCATCCCTGTGAAAAGAAAAAAAGTGTGTGTGTGTGCGTGTGTGTGTATGCGCACACGCACGCACCAAGCTCAAAGGGAAATTCTGGAAAGTCCAATTGTCAAGAGGCATGAGACTGAAGGAATAAACAAAGGACTTTTACTTCCTTCTCTGTATACTTTGTTAATGGATGGGTTTACAGTTGTTACTTATTTTCATTTTATTTTTCCAAATACAAATTTTAAATATAGAAACACACATATATACTGCAAATAAAGTTGCTATCTTAGGTTCCAAATATAAACATTAAAAGCTTTTCTAACTTAGGGGAAGGTGGTGATTTAAAAACCAAAAAACATACACAGGAAAAAGAATTATTGGAGAATTACTCTGTTTAGCATCCTTTGGACAGCCCCTTGATAAAAGTGTGGGGTGTACTGGCTTCATTCAGAAATTAAGATAACAGGGGTGCATGGGTGGCTCAGCTAGTTAAGCTACTGACTTTAGATTCTGGCTCAGGCCATGATCTTGCAGTTCATGGGATTGAGCCCCACTTGGGGCTCCATGCTGGTGGCAAGGAGCCTGCCTGGGATTCTCTCTCTCTCTCTCTCTCTCTCAAAATAAATAAACTTAAATTAAGAAAACAGATTAATAGCGGTTGTTTATACTGATAACATGGTTATTTTTGCATGGGGGAAGGGAAAGTAGCACCCAGTCAAGGGTACCCTAAACCCCAGAATCTAAAGTGGCACCCACATCTGCAAGTGTCTTCTTGTCATCGGGGGCAGTATTCTGCAACCTCGGGCCATGTTCTCCTAATGTGGCACTATCAGGATTCAAATTAAGAACGGTCCTATTAGACAGGCTTCAAACCACTGCGCCAGCCTGGCAGACAGACTTAGTTGGACATTACCCACTGTTATGGCATCTGAGATTTGCTTTAAAAAATACTGGAGACGGGGAAATAGATGATAACGTCAAAAAGGCTGGCCACAAACTGACAATTATTAAAGATGGGCAATGGGTACATGAGGGTTCATTATCAAATTCTGTCTATTTTTCTGTTTGGAATTCTCGCTAATAAAAAGTTTATAACTAATATCATTCAAGTAGAAGTCAACAAATCTTGGTAATTTTTTAAAGTTTATTTACTTATTTTTGAGATAGAGACAGCAGGTGAGGGGCAGAGAGAAAGGGAAACAAAGAATCCCAAGCAGATTCTGCGCTGGCCAGGTCTCATGTACCAGGAGACCATGACCTGAGTGGAAATCAAGAGTTGGAGGCCTGGGGCGCCTGGGTGGCTTAGTCGGTTAAGCGTCGGATTTTTGCTTAGGTCATGATCTCAGGGTTCGTGGGTTCGAGCCCCGCGTCGGGCTCTGTGCTGACTGCCAGCTTGGGGCCTGGAGACTGTTTCAGTCTGTGACTCCCTCTCTCTCTGACCCTCCCCTGCTAGCGCTGTCTCTCACTCTCTCTCCTAGAAATAAATTAAAAAAAAAAAAAAAGAGTTGGAGGCTTAACCAACTGAGCCACCCAGGCATTTCTGGAGTGCTTTTATAAAAGACTAAAATAGGATTCAGTTTTAAACCTTTGCTGCTAAACTCAGAGATATTCCTACCATAGCCTTGTTTTCAAATTAATTCTGCATTGAAAAGACTGGAAGAACCACTGTCTGAGCTCTGAAGATCATTCTATCCCTGTGCTGGGAACTGTGTACAGTCGCTCCTGTATATCAACATCCTCGCTCCAGGGAAGACAGAGACTTCGTCAGATTATGCAATGGTTCAATAAATCTTCAAATTATGCAATGCACTCATAAATATGAATAGCGATATAGCCCCAGATCTAGCCACTTGGGAAATCTAAAACTTTTTAAAAGATCCAGCTCACAAGGAAGTAATTTAACTTTTTAACAAACAAGTTTTCAGTAGAATGAACAAGACCGCCACCTTCTGGGAGCACCTGAACTGCCTGATGTGCAAATGAAGAGCCAGTTTTCTGGACTTCCAATCACCTGAGACCTACAGATTAAAAATGAAGATTCATAGGCCTATTGGATTAGAATCTCTGCAGGTATGGCTCAAGAATAAGCATTTTCAGGGGTGCCTGGGTGGCTCAGTTGGTTGTCCAACTTCAACTCAGGTCATGATCTCACCATTGGTGGTGGGTTCAAGCCCCCCAGTCAGGCTCTGTGCTCACAGCTTGGAGCCTGGAGTCTGCTTCAGATTCCCTGTCTCCCTCTCTCTCTGGCTCTTCCCCACTTGTGCACATTCTCTCTCTCTCTCTCTCTCTCCCTCCCTCCCTCCCTTCCTCCCTCTCTTCCTCCCTCCCTCCCTCTCTCTCTCAAAAATAAATATTAAAAATTTAAAAAAAAGAATAAGCATTTTTTATACCAGTCCTTAGGCACTCTGAGGTTTAAGAAACAAATGTCTTAGCACTCTGGGAATGCTTGTTGAATATACTTTTCCCTAGATCACACTCTACTCCTACTGAATCAGGACCTTTAAGAAAGGGTGGTGGTTGGGGCACCTACATGGCTCAGTCAGTTGGCTCAGGTCATGATCTCACATTTCATGAGTTCAAGACCCACATTGGACTCACTGCTGCCATCAGAGCAGAGCTCACTTTGGGTCCTCTGTCCCCTCTCCCTCTGCCCTTTCCCTGCTTGTGCACGTGCTCGCTCTCTCTCAAAAATAAATAAAACCTTTTTTAAAAGGAGGGGTGGGGCTTTGGATTTTAATAAGAATGCCAGATGAGTTTTAAAATACGAATGCTTAAATATCGCAGAGTGGACTGTCATATTTCACTCTAGATATTCTCTATACCAGGATGGAAGAACACAACTGCAGTGAATTGAGAACTGGCAAGTAGAACACCCAGATGTGGGGTTTGGGCATTGGAGGTTGTTCCTTGGATTTCTGTCCTGTTGTTTTAATTCATCTCTGTAGTGTTAAGTTCCAGACCATCCCCTACAGTTCTGACCCTTAACCCCCAGATGCTGATGGCTTTGTCTCTAATACCAGCTAACAAATCTGTGATACCAACTGCCTAACAGCACAATTACCCCTTGAAGATACACAACCCCCACCTCCAAGCCCCACCATCTTATTTTTTCCATGGACCTTTTGACTTGTGCCAGTGCTCACATCCACCCTAACTCCTTTTCTCCTGTGGACCAATGCATTAGGTTTGAATCTACCTTTGGAATCACATTTGTGTCTAACAGATCACTAAATTCCAGCTTTATGCAGGGGTCACATGGGGTACCTTGCCCTGTTCTGGGATTTATCTGGATTTCTTCCAAGGGTCCTGCCTTACCTCTATTGCCTGAGCAGACTCACAAAACAAGGTCATTGTCTTTTCTGCTTCAGGGTAAATAAAAAGTTCCAATTACCTCACAGCAGCCCCAGGATTGGGGGGGGGAGGGGGTTCTGTGCTTAGTTAAGCCTGGTGTGTACTGGATTAAAGGAAATATAAAAGAGCCTTAAATAAAATACCATTTATCATGAATATACTAGAGGGAGAAACAGGATGCACAATTTCCCAAACTACTGACCCTTTTATCACAGACCAACCCATGAGACTATTCCACAGAATGGGCTTTGGAGAAGTGTTATTTCTTTTTCTCTTGGTTATACTGGGGTCTCTTTGTTTCAAATGATCTGTATGTCTCTTTAGTCATGAGGTGCAGAAAGAGAGAGAGAACAAGTGAGCAAGAGAGAACTGCATTGGGAATGGGCTAACGTGGGTTGCGTGGGATGGAAGGGTCACCTCACATCTTCCACACCACTGGTTCCTTTTTCAACAACTGAGGGTTCTGCTTGATTGCCCGCTACAAAACTTCTCTGCTAATCGTGGCACACTTGTGTAACTACCGGCATCTTTTTTCTGCTCTCCTTGCATTCCACAGTCTTTTCTTCCTCGTGTTCATACCATATGTCTTCCAGGTGCATCAACCTATGTGGTGAGTTGAAGAGCTGGCAAAGGCCCTTGGTCCGTGGTGTTTGAACAGCTCTGCAAAGCATATTTTGCAGAATAGTTAGTCTCATATGCCTGGCTCTACATATTGGGCTTGGTGTTTTTTAGTTTTTGTTTTTGCTTTTTTTTTTTATGGCAGAAATCTTGTCTAATGCACCTCCATGGTGCCTCGCACAGTCTAGACCCAGTAGGCGTTTCAGAAATATTATTGAGGGGCACCTGGGTGGCTCAGTCAATTAAGCATCCAACTTAGGCTCAGGTCATGATCTCACAGTTCTTGAGTTTGAGCCCCGCGCCGGGCTCTGTGCTGACAGCTTGTAGTCTGGAGCCTGCTTCGGATTCTCTCTCTCTCTCTCTCTCTCTTTCTCTCTCTAACCCTTCCCCTCTCACACTCTGTCTTTCTCCTCTGTCTCAAAAATAAATAAATGTAAAAAATTTTTTAAAAATTTTATTGAGAGAATTTACCAAAAAGATCTGCAAACTAAATTAAAACTTGGCCACTCCCTAAAGTCAAGGACATGATCTATCTCCTAGAGAGTTCTGTCTGTCCTTAAATAGGTTTACTCACTTTCCTCTCAAGATAAATTCTAGGATATTTTGTTCCTTAATCTCCAGATTGATTTTGATTTTGTAAGACACCGTATAACAGAATAAGAGACATCAGCCAAAGTAAAGTTTCTAAGTTTTATTTCAAGCTTCTTATATGATCTTTGCATGGGCAATCCCAGATTTTTAATTGCTCTTTCCCCTGGGAATTCTCCCACTGTTTGCCATGGTTTCATCATGTGCTTCTTTACTTGTCCAGATACACGACAGTTGTTTTTCTCCAACAATGATGTTTGGGCCAGGCCTGGGTTGGGATGATACTTCCTTTTGCTCTAATATAATTTGCGTTCCTAACATTAAGCACGTTACCACCAGATTGCCTTAATTAAATGCACACACGTATGTCTAAGAAGCCATGTCCTTTCTTTCTTGATCCAAAGTTTTTCACCCTGCTTGCCAACTTCCCAAAAGATGAACGGAAATCAATCAGTTGGTTAATTTCTAACACAGCTCAACGTATCTTGTCCTCTACCTCTATTGCTCTTCCTCCTTTTTTTGTCTCTCTTCATTACACAAAACACAAAGAGACACATCCCAGGTTTACGGTCTTCAAATTAGCAAGAGAGGACTCTAATGAGCATAGGAGAGAGAAGAGATCTACAACTGTAACTGTCTTTCGTTAACTTTCTAGTCCCTTTAATGGATTTTCCAGTAAGAATTTTCTCTTTTTTTTTTTTTTTGGAAGAAAATTACAAAACACTTATTTAAGTATGTGTTTCTCAAAGATAAGAACATTTAGTAAACATAACCATACTACCATTACCACACCAAAAAAGTAACAATGATTTCATAACAGCAAAGATCTGGGCAGTGTTCCTGATAACCAATTGTTTCATAATATCAAATGTTTATTGATTTAAAAAAAATCAAATTCCAAATAAATTCCACACATTATGGCTAATTAGTTGATATACCTTAAGTCCTTTTTAGTGTATAGGTTTCCTATCCATGTCTTTCCCTCCATGTAATTTATTTATTAATGAAACTCAGTTGTTTTTCAAGTATTATTTTCCAGGGCTGAATTTTGTGGAACAAATTTCTGTGGTGTAAGTTAACATGCACAATATTCTGAAATTTTGCTGTAGCATGTTTGATTATATTTTCACTTCTATGCCACCAAGTCACTTAAATATAAGATAAATGCCATTGGCTCTTTCCCAGATAACTTTTCCATTCAGTTAGTTCCCTGTTGTAAATTTCCAGTTAAGAAATTTTCTTTGCTGAGGCGCCTGGGTGGCTCAGTTCGGTTAAGTCTCTGACTTCCGATGAGGTCATGATCTCATGGTTGGTGGGTTCCAGCCCAGCCACAGGCTCTGTAGTGAGACTAAAGCCTGCTTCCGATTCTGTGTCTCCCCCTCTGCCCCTTCCACGTTCGCACTCTCTCTCTCTCTCTCAAAATAAATAAACATTTAAAAAATTAAGCATTTGAAAAAGAAACTTTCTCTGCTTATTAAATGCGCAGCATAGCAAAAAGAAAAAAAAAACCCCCCCGCTGTGGCGAATGTCTTTCTCCTAAATGTCCATTAGAGGACGACATTTGCTTTAAAATTATGTTTCCCCTAAGTTTTCATTGCATCATATTTGTTTCCGAATTTTTGGCAGGTTGAACCTCAATACCTACTTTTGACTTCTCATCTCACTTCTATCATATGTAGTCACATCTTGTGTCCTCTGTTAACTTGATCTCTGTGGACTTGTGTTTCGTTATCACTTTCATCCTGGACTCGGTTTCCACTTCGAACCGTGAGGAGGCGATATTGCATAAATAAAGACCTGCAGGAAGGCCAAAATTAAGCCAAACTGCTGAAGAAAAAGGAGTTTCACAGGGAAAGGGCCATTAATCTCAGAAGGAAAGAGACAAACCAGACATTTCTAGTTCGTATCCAGCTCACGGCCCGAGGTTGGAACTGTGTAAGATAGAGCACAAAGGAGCCATTCAGGAGCGCCGGAGGCTGACTTGGGGGCAACGCGTGCACAATCTCCTCCTTGACTTTGCGGTTCCACTGGAGGGGGCATATGCACACTCAAGCACGTGTGTGTGGATAGTTGCAGGACAGCGGCCAGACGGAGCGGATTGGGCGTGGGGCTGCTGGAAACCAACCGCGCTCCCACTGACCGCGTCTGGACACAGGCCCTGAAACAGGTTTTCAAGGGCGCCGCTCGGAGGACAGCGCTCATTTCACCCCGGAGGAAACCGAGGCCCACTGGCACACCATTAGGAGGTGGTGCATGCAGCCAGCTGTTCCCAGCGGAGGCCTGCTCTCGGTAAATGTCTCGCCTTCACACACCGACTCGGACGTTCACACTTGAGACAGAAAGGATACACCTGACAGCATGCAGTCCTGTACAGATGGAACAGGAAAGTCACGGACCCTTTTGAGAATCCGACAAAAATTAGGACCCTCTTCC
>NW_027532182.1:430885-534473 GCF_008692635.1 Crocuta crocuta | reverse complement strand
CTCAGAAAACTGCGTAAGTTCAAGTGGTGGGGAGGAAGGGGATCCCAGGCCTCCTGGAGCCCGTCTATTCATCAGCTCTGCTCTGTTTGGAACCTGGATAGCAACGTGAAGAAAACCAGACGGATTCGGGAGAAGAAGGGGCGTCCCTCCTCCCTCTAAACACAAGAGGAGTTTAATTCATCTCAGAAAACGGGAGGGGGATGGGGCGCCTGGGTGGCTTAGTCGGTTAAGCGTCCGACTTTCGCTTGGGTCATGATCTCGCGGTTCGTGGGTTCGAGCCCCGCGTCGGGCTCTGTGCTGACTGCCAGCTCAGAGCCTGCAGCCTGTTTCAGTCTGTGACTCCCTCTCTCTCTGACCCTCCCCTGCTCACGCTGTCTCTCTCTCTCTCTCCTAGAAATAAATAAAACATTAAAAAAAAAAGAAGAAAACGGGAGGGGGTTGCTAGAAAGTCCCAGAAATAGGTGGGGTCTCTGGCTGGTGCCCTCCTCCCCCACCAGACCCACACGCGATAAGTCAGCCTTGGTGGTCGGCTGCAGAGGGCTTGAAAAGGAGCTGCGAACGCCCAAAGCCTGGACGGCGGGCGGGGGGCTGCGCACAGTGGCTCTTCCTTTAAAATTTTCTTTAAAGCGTCAGCTCCCGAGCCTAATGCTTCGACCCTTCCTTTCCCGATCTATGCTCCCACCTCCCAGCACGCTACGCCGCGCAACTACTCTCCCTTCCCCCTCCTCCACCTCCGTCCCAGCGCCTTCCCCAGACCCTCGGCCTCCAGCCCCGCCTCCGCCGCCGCGGGGTTTCACCCGCAGCCCGGTGAAATCTGCATAGTGACCGCCCCTCGAGGAGATCATTGGCGCGGCTCATGCCCATCGCGGACGATGATTGGTGAGCCGCCCCGGGTTATTTGCATGCCGGCGGCGGCGGGGTACCCAGCTNCGCCGCGCGCCGCCGCCTCCTTCTGCCGCCGCCCTGTTCTCTCGGGATTCCTTCTCTGCCGAGGACAGACGCTCTGCTGGCGGGAAGCTGAGGTGGGCCAGGGGGGTGCCGAGGAGGAGCTGCGGGGGCCGTTCCAGTGACAGCTTGGCTTCGGACGCCGGGCGCGTGGGGCCCCGGCCGCCGAGAATCTCGCCCACCTTCCCGAGGCCTCCGGGCGGACGATGTGGCCGCCGAGAGGAGGGAGGGCGTCCCGGAGAGCCTAGAGCCTGGTTCTGCCCACTTGGGGAGGGGAGCATGGAGTTGTGAGCGCCCCTTGCTCGGCGAGGCCGCGACAGGCAGGCTCCCCATGGCCGGGACGTATAGCTCCACTCTGAAGACGCTAGAGGACTTGACCTTGGACTCCGGGTATGGGGCCGGGGACTCGTGCCGCTCACTCAGCCTCTCGTCCTCCAAGTCCAACTCGCAGGCGCTCAACTCTTCGGCGCAGCAGCACCGCGGGGCGGCCTGGTGGTGCTACTCCGGCTCCATGAACAGCCGCCACAACAGCTGGGACACGGTGAACACGGTGCTGCCCGAGGACCCCGAAGTGGCGGACCTCTTCTCGCGCTGCCCGCGCCTCCCCGAGCTGGAGGAGTTCCCCTGGACGGAGGGAGACGTGGCCCGGGTGCTTCGCAAAGGCCCCGGCGGCCGGCGGCTGCCTCTCTTCTCCGCCGAGGCGGTGCGACGCCTGGCTGGGCTGCTCCGCAGGGCGCTCATCCGAGTGGCCCGCGAGGCGCAGCGCCTGAGCGTGCTGCACGCCAAGTGCACCCGCTTCGAGGTGCAGAGCGCCGTGCGCCTGGTGCACAGCTGGGCGCTGGCCGAGAGCTGCGCGCTGGCTGCGGTCAAGGCGCTGTCCCTGTATAGCATGAGCGCCGGGGACGGGCTGCGTCGGGGCAAGTCCGCGCGCTGTGGCCTCACCTTCTCCGTGGGCCGCTTCTTCCGCTGGATGGTGGACACCCGCATCTCCGTGCGCATCCACGAGTACGCGGCCATATCGCTCACCGCCTGCATGGAGAACCTGGTAGAGGAGATCCGGGCCAGGGTGCTGGCCAGCCAGAGCCCCGACGGTGGAGGGGCTGGGGGCGGGGAGGTGTCCGCCGAGGCCCTGGAAATGGTCATCAACAACGACGCCGAGCTCTGGGGTGTCCTGCAGCCCTATGAACATCTCATCTGTGGCAAGAACGCCAATGGTAAGTGTGCGGGCCTCGGCCATGGACGGATGGGAGAGAAATCCCGCCCTGGGCTACCCAAGGGCGAAGCTGATCGAATGTGCCAGGATCTAGATTTGTTCTGAGAGTGGGGTCCATTATAATGGCTCTGGCCAAAGATCGTTCTTCTGGTGCCTGTCTTTTGGAGGATAAAGTTGAGGTTGAAGAACATCGTGTTCACCGTGCTGTTACTATCTGGATGCTGTTCGCAGATTGAGGCTCTTGACCAAACCATTCCTTAACCTCACTTGGCTCGAAGGTTACTGCCCTGCCTCCCTTTGCCTTGCTTGACTGGGTCACTCGCTGTCTTCCCCAACAGCAGGGCAGATTGACTGTAGTTCTGACCCTGGATCTCTTCGGCCCAATGGCAGCAGCCAGAGGATCCAAACTCTAAGACCTGAGCTTTGGCTAAGTGGGAGGGGAGGAAAGGAGCAGGCGGCCCAGGATCAGGTGCAGGTGCCTTGGGCTTTGCTGGGTTGAAGGGCGCACATCAGGCCTTCTCTTGGAAGGTGGGGGAGTAGTGGTGGGTCTTACCTGTGTGTACTCAGGACAATGGAAATTGACTCCTTTCCAGAAAGAGAACCACATATTTGACTCCTAGGGCCTGAATTTCTAAGCTGTCACCAACCAAGTGAGCAGTTGATTAAAACCCTGTGTTGTATTAAACTCACAGCCTTATGGGCTTTCCTGAAAGAGATGATGACCCAGTAAACTTGGTTATGGGAAGAGGTGTGGGGGTGGGCAACTGCATGCTTCGAGTCTGAGAAAGGAACCACTGGGTAGTTGCATTTCTCTGAAGGATGACAAGGCTTCAGTGCAAAGGGTGGAAGGGAAACACTTGACCTTCTCCCTGCTGAGGTTAGGGTGTGACATCCATTTAACAGCAAACTGCCTACCAGACTCCAATTTCAGAAGTCAGCAAACCATAAATTATTTAGAATGGTACCAGAGCTAGACATCCATGCGATTGGACTGGAAGGCCATTTTTGGGACGGCTTTCAGTGCCAAACAAGTAGTCAGTGGAAGAGGCCAGGCAGATACTGAAAAGGGATAAAGGAAGGGAGTCAAATTTAAATGTGGTTTAACATCATAAGAGCTAAAGTTAAAAGTGAGCCCACTTAACAGTATTCTCAGTCACTATTCTTAGCACTTTATAGGGTAAGAAACCCTATCAAGCCTATTAGGTAGGTACTCCATAGTACTGTCCTCATACAGATGGGGAAAGCAAGGTACCCAGAAGCTAAGCAATTTGCCCAAGATTACACAGATATTAAGTGACCACGCTGGAACTTGAGCCTAGGCCGGCTGCAGAATTCAAGCTTTTAGCCATCGGGGAGGAGGAAACAGCTTTGTTTTTAATTAGTCCAATTTCCAAGGAGGACAGCTGACATTTTAGGCCTCATTTTGAAGATAGTTTGTATATAGCAGCGTGGCTTTGCTTAGACCTTCCTTGCTTTTGGTTTTAGTTCTGGCACCACCCAAGGAGATGCCCGGAATGGAAGAACATTTTGCCTTTTAATTTTCTTCCTCTTAGGTCAGAGTTCAGGTCAGTCCAGAATCTCTGTTGATGATGTCACAGCTGATAATTGGGCTTTGCCCTCTGGGTTTGTGGTATCAACACTGGGAACCTGTGCTCCAGGAGAGGAAGTGGAGGGCAGGGGGATTTCCACCCAGCCCCCACCGTCCTAGCCCAGGGGGAGAGTCCTGTACTTTGGGCTGAGGGGGAGGCCCAGACTGAGCTCAAAGAAGTAAAGCCCCCTAGGAGAAAAGACTGAGGCGCTACACCTATAAACCAACTAGAACTAATATGGAACAGTAGGTGCCAAACAAAACCCAAAATGCCCTTCTCACACAGCTGGAGCCCAGCAGTTTGAGGAACTTCTCAGTTTTTCCAGCTGCAAATTGGAGCTAGAAAGAACAGCTGCCTCTCCAGGGGCCCCTGAAAATGCAGAGGAGCCAGAAATTGCTAGAACACAGGTGTCTTCCACTAAAGGGCTTATCCCAAAGGGCCATTTCTTATCTAGGGTCATCATCCCTTGGGATTTTCTTTACTACGGGGTGGGTTTTTGACCCCCTAATTGACCCTCTTCTCCCATGCCAAGCAATCCTTCTTAAGCCATGGTAGTCAAGATGGTGGGTCTGCACTTGACAGACAGCAGAGCTCCCTGGATGTTCAGAGCAAGTATCTCCCTCTGTGCGTTGCCTGGTCTCCAGGGAAGTCTCTTGCAGGCAAGGCGACTATTCGCTTCCACTTAGTAACATGGATGCTCATTTTCTATATGGTGAGAACCTGGCCTCAGCAAACAATAACTAGGCTGATTTATGAAGTCTTTTTGGACAAAGTGGAATGAACATTTGGTATAAGAGCAGTGAATTACTTATGCCTGAAAGCTGACTTCAGAGGGAAGCAGAAATTGCTTCGCAAAGGAATGGGCGATCCAAACCTTTGTTACACTGAAGCCCAAGGCCAGCACGGTTACCGTTTACACAGCTGAAGACCAAGTGAGAAATGGCTACACCCGGGAGAAGGGTGCCGGTTCGTATTCTTGTCCTGCTTGTCTTCCCTTTCAATTATATCTTTATTGTTGTTGTGCCTGTTAATTATACAGCATGGGCATATGCATTTGACTCAGCTGTATAGGGCTCTTAAACTTTTAATGTCTTCCAACCAGGAATTTAAGGGCCCTAATCTATTCCTGGCCATTACTCAGAGTGCTGGGCAAATATGGTTTTGCTCAGCCCGAGATGGATGATAAAAGTTCTATAGTGTTTATACGACATGATCTCAGCTTCATAGAGCAGCAGGAGTTCAATATCACTTGCTCATTTGGCATTGATGTTTGTGTTCCCAGGGTAGTGTCATTAAGTGATGATATCTTCGTGGCTTCCTTATGGGAGGTAGAGAAACTACTTAAATAGAGTGGTATTTATAAGCATGGACCTGGCAGAAAAGAGAAGCTTCTTGCATTCACTGCCCTCTCTTTCATATCCCTGTGTGTAAGTTTGATGCTGAGACTCACTTCTGGGTTTCTTCTTGGCCATTTGTCTTAGGAAGCTTTTATGAGTGTTTAGAGCATTTGAGAAAATCCTCTTCTATTCTGAGGCTCTGTTAAATGATACGATTTTGCTTAGAACATTCTTACTCCAAAGCTGTAACCAGGAAGTGCGGGAGGATAGTAGCTCCATCACAGTGGTAAAGAGTGCAAACTTTGGAGTCACCGTGAGGGTTTGGAGCTCACCTGTGCTATTTATATGAGTGACCTGAGGCATATTTCTTAACTGCTGTCATCTGTAAAATGGACCAGGAGGGGGGAGGTAATAAGAACACCTAACTCATACGTTTGGTATAAGGATTGGGCGATACCATAGATTTAAAGATCTTAGCACATAGTAAATGCTCAGTAAATGGTAGCGGTTCATTCAACCAGTATTTACTGAGAACTGACCCTGTGCTCACTACTGTTAAAATTGCTGTGGATTAAGTGGGAGAGGGGGAGAGAGAGGGTCCTCCATTCATGAAGCTTATAAACTAGTGACAAATACAGATTGCATTTTATTTTTAGTTTTGCATATTCATTTTTATTTAAAAAAAAAAGACAAGATAATGGTGTAGTGTGGCCAGAGCTAATTTAAATGACAGCCAACGAAGGCCTCTCTGGTGTTTCATTAGTATAGGCAATGTACCAATTCCACTGCAATCTAAGAGCGTCTAGGCAAAGCAGAGTGACTGAGGACTTTTCTGAATTATTCAGTTATTTATCAGCTGAGGCAAGTCCCAACAATCTCATTTACAGCCAAGGAATAAAAGGACTGCATCTATAGTGGGGATGTGCTATTTTCCTAGTGTAGGACTCATTTAGCAAGGAGATTATAAGGAGATTTCACTGAGATAATCAACCAAAGGGGCAGGGGTTAATTGAGCCGCTAGTTGCTATTTAATCAGTTTCCACACCTGGGTAGTCTGAGGGAGGAGGGCCGCTTCCCCTCTCCTTGACTGTTTTATTGAAGCCAAGGGAGCTGGTAAAACTGAAACAAAGCAAGCATTGGAAATGAAAACTTATTTTTTTTCCCTTGAATGCCTGAGAAATGCAACCCAGCCTTAAGTAGTTAGAGGAACAAGGTGGAGTTGTTCTGCTTTTTCCAGAAAGCTCTACCTGACTCCTCCAGCCCCAAGTGGAAGAGCCGCCTTCCATGTTTCTGTAGCACCCAGAGCAGATTCATGGGTTTTTTCCTGCTTCGCCCGTGAGCTCCTTGTCTCCCCCGGGCCTCCCACAGCGTCTGGCACATAGTAGGTGCTCCATCCATAGTGTTTATCATGCAAATAATCGATTCCACCACACAGAACATTTCCTTCCAGAAATTTAATATGAAATCCTTTGACGCCGTGGAAGAAACTTCCTCCTTTTCTACCACAGCAGAGAATTTCCAGTACTAGATGAATAGAGGCAGCGTTTTGGGGGTACCCATTAGGGACGTCATTCATCCTTCGATACCCTAATTTCTGGCAGGGTTCCCAAGGCCAGCAGTGATGGGTAAAGGTAAATGGAGGGGTTTTCTTTGTATTTCAAGTGTAAATAGGGGATTCCTTCAGTGTGTACTACCCAAAGTGGGGGTGTCACAGGAAAAGTCTGATGGGCAACAGATAAATCCAGAGGAGGACTGAGTTGAGAGACAGAGGCAGCCAGTTTCCCTAAGAATAGCAACACCACCCCTCCCTTGCCCACAGAGCTGCCCCTGAGGGCAGTCCCGGCTGATGACTATTGCTCAGAAGTTTCACACCCCCTGCATCCAGTCTGAGAAGGATAAGGCAGTTGCCTGCCAGGACCCTCCTGGGACACATGAACAACACCTAAGTTCCAAAACAAGCCAGAGATACTCTGCTAATCTCAGGTTCGTCCTGACCCCACCTCACTGTCTGTTCTTTGCCAGATATGACAGTGGGTGGATGCTTTGACCTCTGTTTCCACACTTTGACAGCTGTATGTAATAATAGGCCTGACCTTTCCGCAGCAACTTAAACATTTTTCATCTGTGATCTTACCAGGTCCCCATAAAAATCCACTGAACACAATGCCCTTTCACAGAATTCACAGCTAGCTCACAGTCATGCCAAGACCGAGCCCCGTATTGCTGCAGCCTTAGGTCTGTGCTTTTCCTGTGAAGAATTACAGAAATAAAAGTAGTGAGGAACAGGTCAGTATTTGACCCTCTTCTAATGGCAGTGAGGGTCAGACTCACAGCCACAGCAGTATTTATCATAGATTTTGTTTGTTAACAGCCTGATATGTCCCTTTAAATACATTAGGCCAGTGAACCTTTATAACCAGCGGTGAAGACCAGGCATCAAGGTCCAGGCATGGATCTTCCAACAAAGGATGCTGTGTGACGCGCTTAAATGCAGCTTGCCAGCTGCCCCAGAATGTGCTCTTCAGGTGCCATCGATCTTTAGCCATTACTGCTGCTCCTGGGGGGGGCAGAGCGGGAGGGGCTCCCAAGTGTCAGCTGCTTGCTGATCAATAAGCCCAACTGAATGGAAAAGCTGTAGTCTCTACTGCGAAACTCTGACTCCGTCCAGAGAAGGAGGAAACGCAGTAGGAAAGCACCCCAAGGACCCTGTGTTGGGGCTACTGGTCTCTGAGAGCTCATTATGATTTCCTCAAAAATTTCCTCCTCACAGTCTGCTACAGTGAAATGTTCACAGGGTGAAATCTCAGTGCGGGGAGCCCAGGGAGAGCAGCAGTCTGCATAGCAGGCCTGAAATGCTCTGACTTTGAGTTGGGTCCCAGACTGCTTTGCCTCCAGTAAGCTGCTCCCACTCTCCATGTATCTACGGTAAAATGAGGGGCTGGTGTATCCGTGCAAAATCAGTGCTCCTGGGATGGCAGGGCCGCTGGGTTTAGTGTTAAGGGCAGAGCACGGGGTCTGGACTCCCTGACTGGCACCCTCGCTTGTGAGCTGTGTGACCCTGAGCAGGTTAACTTCTGTGCCTTCGTTTCTTTCTCTATAACAGGACTCCTCAATCCTCAAATTGAGGATTTCTCAATTGGTCACTGTTGGCATTTTGGACTGGCTAATTTGTTGTGGGGCCGTCCTGCGCGTGGGAGGGCGCTTTGTAGCATCCCCCACCCCCTCTGCGCCAGCCGTGACAACCTAAACGGCCTCCAGACATTGCCAGATGTCCCCTAGGGGGCAAAACCACCGCTGACTGAGAAGCACTGCTCTATAACAGGACCGAAAAGAGTACCCAACTCCTAGCATGATTGTGAGGATTTAATAAAAGTGTCTGTAAGTAACTTTGTACTCTGACTGGCACATAAGATATTAATTCTAATTATTGCTGTATTTTTGCAGACTTGTGTTGGTCATGTCTGCTTTTGCCATAGTGGGAGTCTCTAAATAGTGCAGGGGAAGATCGTGACCCAGATCCCAGGATGACAAGAATTAGTCACAAGGCTTTCCTTGGTGACTAATAGGTAAGAGAAAGTTCTGGGATCTGGAAAAAGGACCCTCGCACCCTGCTCATTTATGGCTTCATCATCCCTAAGATGGAGCGGGCTGACAGTGGGCAGTGAGATCAGACTCGGCCCCCTAGGCTCCTGCCTTTCCCTGCCCACGTGACAGCGGCAGTGCACACGCAGGGCTCCGGGCCCCAGGGAGCAATTCCACTGTGGATATCGGACCCTGCTTGTTGCAGCTGCCGAGTCCTGAGCCACAAGACAGCAGGTGTTTTGTGTTTTGCTGGCCTGTCATGTAAACATACTTTGTGGTCGTCTTGCTTGTTTTAAAAAAGGCCTAAATGGTTTTGCAGCTTTGGCGGCATGTCTGGAGCTGCCTGCCGAATTGGGAGGAGAAGCTTAAGGAACGCAGCCCAAGTAAGCCTAAGAAATGCCACGCCGGCTTCATTAATCGGCTGCTCGCCGAGCGCCAGCTCCGTACAAGGCAGTGGAGACAGAGTGGGGGAGGACACGGACTGATCTTGCCTGTCAGGGAGTATACTTATTTATTTAATATTTGTTTATTTTTGAGAGAGAGACCGAGCACTAGCAGGGGAGGGGCAGAGAGAGAGAGAGAGGGGGGAGACACAGAATCCGAAGCAGGCTCCAGGCTCTAGGCTCTGAGCTGTCAGCACAAAGCCCAACATGGGGCTCAAACACACATACCATGAGATCATTACCCGAGCCGCAGTCGGACACTTAACCAGCTGAGCCACCCAGGTGCCCATCACCCATCAAGGAGTTTAGAGGCTAGTCGGGAAAGCAAAGCACACACGTGGATCCTTACAAGGAAGTTTGGGGTCCCTGCCTTCAGTATACAAGGGTGCTGCTGGTAGCCTCCGTGTCCTCCATGCCACTGCCCAATGTGGGTGTTTTCCATGAGCCGCTTACCATCCTGCTCCCAAGCCCTTCTGTGAGGTGGATGGAATGTCCATCCTATAGATGGGGACCTGGAAGCCTTTGGTGACGAAGCAGTTGAAAGGGGAGAGATGAGGCCTGGCTGGCTGGCTGGCTGGGGGAGCGGGGGGCGGGGAGGGAGGCTGGGCTGCTTTGCAGAGGAGGTAGCATGCAGGCCAGTGGGATTTGGGCAGGCAGAGCTGTGACCGGGAAGAGGAGGCGGTGCAGAGAGCACAGGGGTTTCCAGACGGAGGGAACGATGTGCTCAAAGACCTGGAAGCCAAAGTGTGTGTGTTGGAGAACAGCAAGCAACACTGTTTGGCTGGAAGGTTCAGATGCCTAACAGGGAGAGTGGGGCAGATAACACAGTGAGAAACGACAACTTTCCCACATCTTTTATCCAGATGTTGTTAAGCCTGCCAGAGTGCAGGAAGAGAGCTTTCCAATACTCAGTTTTATAACTCAGAAATCGAGTGTGTCTGCTTCCCAGTGCTGCATCTTAACCACAGCCCCGGACCTCCCGTCAGCCTTCTTGTTGATTGAAAGCGTGGCCTCAGACGTGCCCCCGTCCATTGTCCTAGCAGTGCAAGTAATGAAACAAGGCTTGAGTAGAGCAAACTTGGGTTGGGAGGCCGTGAAGAAGGCGGCTTCCATCAGCCTTTCTTCTCCCATTCAGCTTGGCTCCTGACTCAGCATTTCTTCTAGGGCCCTGAATGGAGCAGCTCAGGCCAAAGCCATCCCAGTCCCAAATGAAGGTCAGGGCTGACAGACTTGTCAAATGAGGCCTTTCAGTTGACTCTTGCCAAGGCAGGGTTCTCCATCCTGGAGGGAGAGAGGGACATAAGATATTAGGATCCCAGAACTTTCTTTGGTTACGAGTCTGACTGGCTATGTTCAATTTCCAGTTTATAGTTTATCATTTTGGAAAATGGGTCAATTCTCAGGTTTTATCGCTTCCTAATTCTCGGTGAAGGTGTTTCCAGAGCATTGATAATAAAGATTTGAGTCTTGTTAAATGTTTGATAATGTGGAACCACTCTATAGCTCAGTGCCATCTGGATTGGACTCCCTACGGTCCAGCTGAATTTCGCTGACAGTGATAAAATGTGATAGATACCTATGGCCTAGCTAATAACTCTGCTGTTAGTCCTTTTTCTGACCCCAGTGAAGGAGTTTTCTTGTCACTTGAAAAAGCTCTCGTGAATGGAATATATATATTTGGGGTCCATTGTTTTCCAGAAGTGAGTTGAGCAGGGGATGGGTTCAGGCCCATGATGGAAAAATTAAATAGAGAAACTGAACTTGAAAGTACCAGAGAGACCAGATTAGGGTGGACAGAGATTAACCTGGACCCCAAAGAGGGTGAAACAGGCCTTTCAGTGCATGAAAATCATCCCTAAAACTGAGGCCAAGCTTTGGCTAAAAATTAAATATTTTTCTTAGTCTGTATCTTTTAAAATATGAATATCAGTATTTTCTGTGAGGAGAGCAGTTAACAAACATGCATGCACCAAGCAAGTATATGTGTGCAGGCATCTAGGACAATCCAGTTCAGAGAGCAGAGGGATTGGATCCAGAAAATTCTGTGTTGGAGCATGGCTCCTCCATGACCCGTAGTGAATCACTCTATCTTCTTGGCTCTCTGTCGCTTCATCTGTGGTGCGAAGAGGTCGGGCTAGATTCTCCAAGGACCCTTCCATCTTCGATAATGCTCCTAGACCCCACAAGGACCCCGTGGAATTGTTTTCCTAAGGTCGAGCCCTGTGATCAGTATCCTTGGGAAAGAAACAGCCCGGGATGGGGCTGGACATGTGCTCTGAAGACCTGGCTGGGTCGTAGGACTAAACACCAGCCTTTTCCATATTGGGATTAACTGCAATTACTGTATTAGAGTTTTTCTTCTTCCTCTATCAGAAGGATGAGTTCTCTCTCCTCCTGGCCAACCCAACACTTCAGTGTTCAGCAGCTGTGTCCGGGCCCTGGCGGCCAGTGCTGTGGTGAGACCGGCCCTGAGGTGACTTCATGCAGCCGGCGTTTGAAGCCCGCCTCCCCAGACTTGGGTATTTATAGCAGGGGAGCAGCTAGAAAAAAAACAAAAAAACTAAATACGCTACACCCTTCTTTATACTATGTGGGACAGAGACAGGCATTGTGAGGAATTTAGAAGGCAGGGCTGTATAATCCAGCAAGATATTTTTAAATGCTGTTTGTTGCAGTTGGCAGGGCCGGTTTTTCAAAGAGGAGGGAAAGTAAGAGTAAGTGGGATGACAGGCTGCACAGAGACGTGGAGTTCGGCATTCCAAGGTATGTGGGTTCTGAGCCCCGGTCTGCACCCCATGGTCACAGAGTTTGGGCTGGGCTTGGGAAGGTCACCTGAGAAACTCTGTGAATGGGGTGGCCTATCGTCGCTCTTCCCCCACCAGCCCATCCACCTTGCGGATCCCCAAGTTGAAAACGAATGAACTGTTCTGAAAAAGGCAGAACATACAGCCAAAGAAAGCTGCTTCTGTGAAAGCCAGGGGCCTGGTGCTGCATCTCTAACCCGTCTCAGCAGCTGGGTAGGTCGAGTAGTACACGAGGACGCGCTTTGGAAGCAAGTTGCTTGCAGCTGTTCTTCTGGATCTAATCTGCCCGGGGGACAAACCGGGCGGGCCAGCATTACACTGGGACCCAATTCAGTAGCTGCGTGAGAAGGCTTCGTGGCGGAGCTGCCCTCGAAAAGGCATCGCAGTTGAGCCCCACCTGTCCAGTGTGCTTGTAAAGTATCCAAGGAAAGGCCTGTGTGTCTTCTACCATGTTGGTCTTTTGAGGGGACAGACGGTGGTCACAGTAGCAGGGTCCGAGGTTTCGGAGAATAGGACAGGCTAAGAGTTAAGATCAGGGTATATCCACTTGCTCACCCAACAAATACTTACTGAAGACTTAGTAGATGCCGGGCACTATCCCAGGCCTGGGGATAGAGAACGTGGATATAAGAGTCCTGGGGGAGGGGAGGGCTCAGGCCCGGTGGCTAATGAGGAGTAAGGCATGCTGGGAGAGTCACAGTGAGGCCAGCCAGGCTGGAGCAGACTGATCTGGGCAGGGGAAACGGCAAGTGCCTGGTGGGCTCCAGGAACCCAGTGTGGCCAGGATGGGGTGGGGGTGGGGGTGGGCGGTGGCAGGGAGTGTAGGAGATGCAGCTGGAGAGCAAGCGGAGGGGTGGTCAGTCAGATAGGACCTTGTAGGCCATGGTGGGGCACCTCGACTTTCATTCAGGGTCTGCTGGGAGCCACTGGAGCGACTTACTCACAGAAATGGCACCATCTGATTTGTATTTTAATGAGATCATGCCCTTGGCTCTGGTGGAAAGGGACTGTAGCATGTAGGAATGGAAGCAGTATGGCCCCTTGGGAGGCTTTTGCAGTAATCCAGGTGAGAAAGGATGGTGGCTTGGACTGGGTGTCGGTAGAGGAGGTTATGGGTGTATTTTGAAGTTAGAGCCAACGGGATATATCAACAGCTTAGATGTGTGAGGTGTGAGCGAGGAACCAGTAAGACACCAAGGTTTATGATCCAAGCACTTAAAAGAAGGGAGTGGCCGTTGCTTAGAATGGAAACAACTCTGTGTGGAAGAAGCCAGAAGATGCGAGTGTGAGTTGGGTTCGTTGTCTCACATTTTTATAGAGATATCACGTAGGAGGTTGGCCTCCAGATCGCCTTGAGTGTCCTTAATCATATGATGGGTTGAAACATTTCCCTTCTTGGTCTGACCTACAGTGGACACAGTCCAGCAAGGTCAGCTAGGGCCTCAGGCGGTAGAGATTTATTTTTGGTCTATCATTCCTTGGTTGATGGCCTTAAGAGCCCCTGAAATTTGCTTTCTAGCTTCTTCACAGGCAGCCAGCAACCTTAAATGAAGATCATCAAATCTTTTGTTTCCTATCATTAACATGAGATCTGTTTAATTAGGTCCAGTTGTTCTGTGGATTGCTGGGACTCTGCATGTATCCCTCAGTCCTTGGAAAGTGACACTCCATTTCAGGCAGCTTTGGATTCGTGGAAGTCGACTCTGGGTCAGAAATTTAGCCAGAGAGAGAAGCTTTTGGGGTGCTCTGAAAAGGCAGAGCGGTCCTGGGGGCGGTCTCAGAAAGGCATCCAGTGTGTTCGAGTGCCCGTTAGATGGCCTGAGCCTCTCTCCTGAGGAGGGACATGCCAACACGGGGTGGGTGAGAAGTGGAACACAAAAGTCATCACTGGCCTGACTGCCAGCTAGTTACCTGGTCTCTGAGCCTCAGTTTTCCTCTCCTGTTTAATGGGTATTTCCCATGCTTCCTGTCTCGTAGGGTTGTTTCAGTGGCTCTTTGACCCTAGATACACATTAGAATCAGCTGGGGAGCTTTAAATACACACACACCTGTGTATGTGTGTATCTTAAGGCCCCACCTCCAGGAATTCTGATGTAAGTGGGCTGGAGTGGGGCCCAGACCATGTGGGTAGGGTTCCCGGGAAGTCTGGTACTCGGTGAGCACTCAGACATTAGCTATTATTCATGGTAAAGGAATCATTGTTCTGGAGTGCTCATTTCTGCCCCACCCAGGATGGTGATTTCCCTTCACTTCACAGCTATGCTGCTTTGGCTCACTCATCTGGAAGGATCACCAGAGAACACCCACGAGCAGCCTAAATTGTTAGGGTAGCATGAAAAGGGCAGAGTTAGATCTGGAATGGTTGTGGTACCCTGTAATAAAGTTATTTATCACATTGATAAATGAGGAGGATACTATCTTATTCCACATTTAAGAGGAGGAAACTGAGACGTAGAAAGGTTAAGGAACTTGTTCAAGGTCATGTAGCTAATAAGAGGTGGAGACTATAATCAAACCCAGGCAGCCTTCCTCCACATTCTCTACTGTCCAGTTACACCATGGTCCCTTCCTAGCCAGAGAAGCTAAGACGCTGAATTCTCAACTCTGACCCCCGGCACCCACCTACCATATGGGGAGCCTTTCCAAGTAGCAGGCCCTAGGCCACGCGCTCCACATGCATTCCATCATGTAATTCTTAGACTCGCCCAGTGAGGGATGTATTCTTCTTACCCCCATTTTACAGTTGAGGAGAGTGAGGCTCAGAGAAGTCCAAGTGGCATAGCTGGTAAATGATACAGTGGCATTCAAACCCAGGTCTGTGGGGCTCCAGAGCCACCACTGGCCCTGCTGCCTCTCTCCTCGGGAGTGGCCTGGGTGGGGAAGAGACACAAGGAAGTGAATGGGTTGGTCCAAGAGGGACAGAGGAATTGAAGCCAGGCCAGAGCACCTCTCGCTGCCCCTGAACAACTGAGTCAGGCCTTAAAACAGTACCCTCGCGGGGCGCCTGGGTGGCTTAGTTGGTTAAGCATCCGACTTTCGTTTAGGTCATGATCTCGCGGTTCATGGGTTCGAGCCCCGCGTTGGGCTCTGTGCTGACTGCCAGCTCAGAGCCTGGAGCCTGTTTCAGTCTGTGACTCCCTCTCTCTCTGACCCTCCCCTGCTCACGCTGTCTCTCTCTCTCCTAGAAATAAATAAAAAACATTAAAAAAAAAAAAAAAACCAGTACCCTCGCTCCACGGGGTGGCCGATCCGACAGGCCAAGGGCTGGGGTGTAGGTATTTCTTTCTCAGCATGTTGAGAGATCTACCCTGCCAAGAGCCTTGCTTCTCTTGTGTTGCTGTGAATGAAATCACCTCCAAGAGATTGTGTGTGTTGGTTGCTTAAAATAGTTCAAGGGGAAGAATGTTTGGAAGCTTTTAGCTCCCTGAGTTGATTTCCTCTTGATTTATGACACCTTAGAGAGTGCTAGGCCTCTTCTTGTTTATTCTTCTGGCTTTTCCTTTCTACCATATTTTAGCCCTTATGTCATTGTAAACCCAAGGAGTCTGTCACCGGAAAAAAGTGACCACCTTTCCTAAGTAATTTAATGGGGGTGAAGGGGCGACACATTTAATTTCTTTTTCTTTTAAAAGGGCGAAAAACAAAATGAGGCGAGGCCGTTTGATTTGGAATCAGTCATTTCTGTCTTCCAGCTGCAAAAGTTCCCAGATCATAGTGGTGGTGTTTGCTCTGGGGAAGAAGAATTTATTTTATTTTATTTTAGTCGTTCGCACTATGGCCCGCTCTGGAAGTGTGAGTGCCCAGGAGGCCTGGGCTGTGACTTAGGGGAGTTGCTCTGTTTGATAGGCAGCCACTAGCCACATGAGGCTATTCAGGTGGAGATTTAGTAAAAATTCAATGAGGTTACAGAATCATTTCCTCAGTCCCACAAGGCACATTGCAAGTGACCACTCGTCCCATGAGGCTGGTGGCCACTATATTGGATAGCGCAGATATAGGCCTCTCCATCATGGCAGACAATTCTGCGGGGTGCGTGGCCAGCAGAGTAGGTCACCAGACGGTCACTTGGGGCCAGCTCTCTGGGTTTTCACTGGCCTCAAGTTCTAACCATTCTCTAGCCTCTCCAAAGCCCTCTGATTGCAGAAACAAGAAGATTCATGGACGTGGAGAATAAGGCCCTTGAATCTTGTGGCTCTAACCTCTGGACCCTTGACACTAGGTCAGGTTTTATGATTTCCCAGCAGCGTGGCCTGGGCCAAGTCACTTAGCCCCTCTGAAGTGGTTTCCTTGTCAGTGAAATGGTGGTTTAAAGATACCTAGGGGTGCCTGAGTGGCTTAGTCGGTTAAGCGTCCGACTTTCGCTTAGGTCATGATCTCGCGGTTCGTGGGTTCGGGCCCCGTGTCGGGCTCTGTACTGACTGCCAGCTCAGAGCCTGGAGCCTGCTTCAGAATCTGTGTCTCCCTCTCTCCCTGACCCTCCCCTGCTCACGCTGTCTCTCTCTCTCTCTCTCCTAGAAATAAATAAAAATTAAAAAAAAAAGATACCTTGTAGGGATTTTGTTAGGATGGAACAAACTGAAGAAATAGGTGTAAAACACTCAGCAGAATAATTGACAGGTAGTAAGAACATACATGTGCTGCGAGGTTTTCTGCGCATTTCCTCATTAGAGTCACACCGCAGCCTTCAGAGGCAGATATGGCTGCCATTTTCTAGGGGGTAGAACAGGAAACAGGCTTCGCGGGTACCATTGCTGCCATCTCTGCTGCTGCTCCTACCACTGGGTAGTACTACTCGAACTTGAGTTCCGCTGTTCTCTACAGCTCTTCTTCCTTCCTGGGCTGGTTGATAGGCCCCTTATCATAAGCCGGAGGGTATTTGTTTGTTTGTTTGTTTGTTTGAATTAAAAGCCCTTATGAGCTCACTTTCTTTCAGGAACTGCTTGTTCCTTTAACCATTGGAGGTGAACTCTTTCCAGAAGTGTTTTGCCTCAAGCTGGCCCCTTGGTATCCACCTGGAGAGCTGCCACCAGCTGGGCTACTGCTGCCAGAACATGTGATTCCTTAGAACCGGAAGTTTACCCAAGAGGTTAAGATTTTTAGTGTTTCCCGTGGCCTGTGGCCCTTCTGCGTCCTTTGCTGAGAGGACCGAGGCTACGAGAACCCTCAGTGGGATCCTGGAGGAAGGTGGCTCTGAAAGGAGTGTCCTTTGCGAAGAATAGGACCGAGAGAGGCATCGGCGAGTATATGTGCTCACCCTTGGAGCCTGGGCGCAAACACTAACTCCATTACCCACTTGCCCAGATCATACAGCTCCTTATGTAACCTTTCCGAGCCTCAGTTTTACCATGTGTAAAGTGAGAACAATCCTAGAAACCTACCTGTCATGGCGGTTATGAAGGTCAAATGAGACAATGCAAAACCAAGCACTCAGCCTCATGTTTGGCACATAGTGGCCGCCAGGAGTGTGCCACTTGCTGTCTTCCTCACCATCACTGCCTCTGGGCAATGGCATTTGGTATGTTTTCAGTTTCATGTGGTGCTTGCATTTTCTACTTCTAGTCAGAAGAAGTGACGCAGAGGGCGTTAGCTCTTGAAGTGAATGGCTAGGTTACGTTTGTGTATCATGAGCCTCCACAGGGTCTTTTCTTCTTCCTCCTCCCTCCTTTCTGAAGGGTAGTGGGGGCAAAAAAGCATGACTCTGTGCTGTTGTCATTTCTCCTCCTTCCTTGGTGACCGCCAGCCTGCTTCCCTCCTGCTGGTTTGGGCTGTGTGGCCAGCACCGCCCCATCAGAGTAATCAGAGCCGGGTTTGTTCTATACAGTTAATTTGTGGTGCGAAATGCCCATACGCTTATGCAATCGCCAGTCATTTGCCCACATCCAGAATGCACTACATCTGCCACTCGCAATGAAATCCAAATAACTTTGGAGCCATATGTAGGGAATCGAACAATTTTCATCACAGTTATTACAAGAGATGGGTTTAAAGAAGGGAATCCAAATGCCACAGAGCATGGTGATATCCCTACTTTCCTTCTGCAGACGGTCCTACGAGGGAGGCACCATTTTCCAATAGAAGCTTCTAAGAGAAGAAGGGGAGGACAGGGGGCCAGGATATTGCATTACCATGATGTCATTTGTGTAACTCGGGCCCCCTGTGGGCCCTCCCAGGCTGACCTGACCCCTGGCTTCTGTGTGACTTCCCTTGTATGGACAAATCACTCCTGGTTTATAGGTAACTCGGACTCCTCTTGGCAAATAGGTGCTCTGATAGTTATCTGCAGCAGGGTCTCCTCCATTATCAGTGGGGCCCCTCCAATTTCAAACGATCCCAGTGGCGTGTGTGTGTGTGTGTGTGTGTGTGTGTGTGTGTATGTACCTGTAGCATGAGCCCCCACATCTCCTCTGCCCTCCTAAAAATGTAGGCAATTCTTAAATCAGTCATTTCCAGGCCTGGCTGGTTACTGAAAGATCTTAAGGCACTTTCAAAATTCATATTCTGGGCCCCACCTCGGGCATATTAAGTAAACACCTAGAAAACTGGGGCCAGAACATTTTCTAGATGTTCCTCCAGTGATTCAGATCTGTGAATCTGTCATCACTTGGACACGGGATTTGACCTCCAGGCACCTTTCAGAATATGCGTCAAGCAAAGGGCCCTTTGAGACATAAGGTGGCATATGAGTCTGATCTATGAGGCTCTTCTGAGCAGCAGGGTGAAGACGGGGCAGGGTGGCTGAGCAGCAGCAGGAGAAGGTGGGAAAGGGCACTGCCAACATTTGTTGGTTGCTCTGTTGTTTAATCCTCTCAACCGTGCTCTGAGGTGGTGGTGGTAGGAACACACAGGCTGATGCTATACTGAGTGACTACTGTGAGGTGGAGCAAGATTCTAAGTGGTTTGCAGGGGTAATACCATGACTGCCTGTGAGAAATAGGTACTGTTATTCATCCTCACTTTCCAGATGAGGAAACTGAGGGTGAGGGACCATGAAAATGACTTGGCCAAGGTCACACACACAGCAAGTGGCAGAGGTGGGATTTGAGGTTAGTGTGATCAGACTTCAAAGCCCATGGCTTCCATTGCTGGAAGCTGGCTGGAATTTTCATCACAGTCCTTAGGCTATTGGGAGTGGGTCACATAAGAATCCTGCAGTCTAAATAGAATGTCAGTTTTTCCAGAACGGTCTGTTGTGTTATCTTTCCCCACAGCACTGCCCTCTGGCCCTCCAGCCCTGGCTTTCAGAGAATCTGGTTATTTCCCTCTGCAGACCCAGTCCCCGGCCAAGACCAGGAGCTTTGCTGATCTTTGTCGAGCCTGTCTGTGTTTCAGCCTGCTTTTCCTCTTCCTCCTCCTCCCCTGCGGCCCCTGCATGCAGCTCTCCTCCTGAGGCTGAGGCCTAGAGTCAGGACATTCCCCAACCAACCAACCAACCAACCAACCAACCAATCAATCAATTAATTGGGTTCTGTGAGCTCTGCAGCCACCACACAGGGTGCAGACTCCACACAGGCCTTGTCTTAGTCACTTGTGCTCCAGTGCTTGTCCCTCCCTGCAGCCCGAGAGGCGCATCCCTTCGTGACTCGAGACTGAGGGTGTGGGCGTGCAGCTGGAGCGCCTGGGTTTAAGTCCTGGATCCAAGTCCTGGATCCACTGCCTCTCTGACGAATTGCTTCAAATCTCTGTGCCTCAGTTCGTATGTCAGATGGAGAGAATCCTGCTTACCCCTTATGGTAGCTGCAGGGAGTAAATGAATCCTACTCTATAAAATACTTAAAACAGTGCCCAGCTTGTAAATCCCTGGTGTGTGAGCCATTACGATGATGCTGATGATGACAGGGGTGACTATTTGAGGTGGGGGTTCTTGGTGACCCTTCCCAAAACATGATGAGGGAGCCCTCTCCATTGTGAGCACATCCTGAGTATGGTAGTGGGAAGATCAAAGGCTTTAGAGACAAGTCTGGGTTTAATCCCAGCTAAACTGAATTGTTTTTTTTACGTGTTTTATTTTTTTAATCCATGAAATGAGGACCACAGCGGCCCCCACCTCGTGGTGTTAGAAAGATGGATGAGAACATGGAAGCCAGGCATGAGCTTGGCTGGCAGCAAACGAACTGGGGAGAAATATCCGAGTTGAATGAACCATAGCAATATCATAAGTGAAAATAAAAATCAGTCTCAAAAGATTACGTACGGCATGATACGTACGATTTTTATAGAGTTAAAAGGTTTCTCAGTTGAAAAGTACTGACGGCATGCATCGCGGGCACGGTCAACACTGTAAAAAGGAGGGAGTGGGTGGTTAACACTGGTGGTGGTTATGCCACGTGGGAGGAGGGAGGACCCTGTGGTTTAGATGTGGAGGGTTGTGAAGGCTCCAGCTTTGTACTGGAGGTGAGTTCACATTATTTACAACTAAGTAAAACTGGTCATGAACCAGGGATTCCCAGAAGTTAAAAAATCAGCGGGTTTTCAGTGGGCGGTAACTATCATCATCCCATGAACCAGCTAGACCACACCATAGGCCACCATTTAACACCCTTTGAGATTGCCTGTCATCCATGCAAAGTACCCTGGGAGCCACACTTTTCCAGCTTCAGCCACAGTGGCTTCCACATGGGGAACATGAACAGTAGGGATATTTTAGCTGCCTTGTTTCTTAGGTTTGTTGCAGGTCTTGGGCATAAGCTCCTGTGTATGTCTAAAATAGTTGAACAAAGACAGGGCTGTTTTTGTCCTCGCTGGGCCAGATACACAGGCTTTCACTAGAAGCACTTTAGAAGCATTCATGTTAGCCAGGAGCTTTTCTTTCCAAGGGAAGGAAATGTTTGGTTTGGATTTGATGGTGTTTGCTTTGGTATGATCTTAGACCTCTCTGCTTTCCTTGCCACCATCAAGCATCTTGACCTTGGCCTATGGCTTTTCTTTACCTGTGGTTCCTTCCCTTAACAGAAAGAGGAAACATGAAGGGAATTTGGGACACCCTAGTCCCACACTGCTGCGCCCGTGGCATCTGGGTACAGATGGCCCTCCTGTCCTGTCACCCTGAATTTGACGAAGTAAAGGAGATAAGAGTATAGGTTTTGGAAGTGGAGACCTAGTTTCAATTTTGGGATCTTCACTGTGTAATTTGAGGCACAGGCATTATTTGGTTTTCCTTATTTTAAATTGAGGAGCAGAAGTGCAGATTCTTAAAACAGTTTTTTTTTTTAATTTTTTAATGGTTATTTATTTTTGAGAGAGGGACCGTGTGAGAAGGACAGGGACAGAGAGAGAGGGAGATACAGAATCCGAAGCAGGCTCCAGGCTCTGAGTTGTCAGCACAGAGCCCGACGTGGGGCTACTCACGGACTGTGAGATCATGACCTGAGCTGAAGCCGGAGGCTTAACTGACTGAGCCACCCAGGAGCCCTGGGGCATAAAGTGCAGATTCTTAACTCTCATTCAGCCCGACAGAATTTTACTTAGACATATACGTATGTAATCTACCCTGGTGACGATCAAGATCTAAAATACTCCCATCCCAGGAAGTGCCCTCATGGCCCTCCCCTGTCTGGACCCATCCCCCACCCCAAGTAGCCACTATTCTGACTTTTCTCACCATCCATCCATTTGGCCTGTTCTCAAGCTTCTAGGGGTGGGAACATCATTATACCTTTCTGACCCTCATTTTTTTGTTTGTTTGTTTTATTTTTAGTGAAATTGTAGTTCTTGTGTTGTAGTGTTAAGAGAGTCAAATGAGACAACACCTGTAAAATCCTTAGTAAAATATTTGTAAAGCAGTTAATACTTAATCAGGTAAAGCGGTTTGTTGTTTATTAGTGACATGGTTGACTTCAAAGTCTTTGCCTGTTTCTCACCCAGAGACGCAGGCCTTTCCCCACCGCCGAGGCCTGCGATTCCTGTTTCCTGTCCCCTGCGTGCCCTTCTGTGCCCTTCCATGCCCTATGACCTCCTGAACGCACTTCTGAGATTCTTCCATCCACGGCTTTCAGGGTTTCTTACCGAAACCGGTTCTTCTTAATAAAGCAAAGGAAATGGGCAGGAAAGCAGAATTTGGCTGCTTTTGCCTCTTTTTTTATTTTTATTTCTTCCAAGAGGGTCTGTTTGTTCTATTAGCAAAATCAGCAGAGGTGCTGCTGATGGACTTCCCTGGGTGGGGGGACGGACCCCCCTGGGTGGGAGCTCCCAGGATGCTGGTTTGGCTGAAATGACAGGCTGTGTGGTCACTGTGAGGTTTCAGAAGTAGTAGGAGGAGACATCTCCTCAAGTTCCTCAAAAACAAAACAAAATAATCTCCTGTATTTGCCTAAAGTTCTGTAATTATAATTTAANAACGGCGACACTATATTTTCACAGTGTCTGATTCCATTTGACCTTAACCTGAATGGTTTTTTATCAGGTCCTTTCCTGAGGTAGGCCTTTGTGAAGAAGAGAGGTTATGAAGGGAAATTCCATGAGTTTGTGCGGGGGTCCAGGGCTGGATCTCCCCACAGCACCGAACACGTATTCATAGAACAGCAAATCTTGTGTCAACACACAGGTGAAAGTTCCAGGCCCTGCTCTTCAGGGAGAGGCTCCCAGTGAGGGAGCAAGAATTAAATAGGCACTTGTAACACAGTCTGTTACATGCTGTGCTTGGAGGACGGTGGCCCCTAAACCATATCGGGGGTGCAGGGTTATCACAGTCCTGGAGGTAGTGAGATTGGAAAGATCAATCGAAGTTAACCCTCAGATGTCTGAAACAGGCACTCACATCGATGTATACTTAGGACCCTCAGGAAACCCATCTCTGAGAACTTCTGTCCACCCCATAAATGAGATTGTAGCTTTACTGAACAGCTTGACACTTTTGCTGGTGTCAAGGCTGTTGATGTCCCCCACCCCCCCGCTCCCAGCAACCTTATATTCCCTCTGTTCCATGCGGTAGAATGCTGAATACACAGGGCCTCTGATCCTGCAAAAGATTTTCGTTTCCCTGTGAGGTGGGAGAGAGGCTGGGTAGGGGAGATCCACTTATAAACTGAAGACTTTATTAGTAAGAGTTTATGAGCAAGAGACAGACCCTGCCACAGATCCAGAAGAGGGATGTGTTTATTATGGAAGAAGATACCCACTTGGCATCCCTCACATGGCCAGGCATCGCATCTGGGGCGGGTATGCCAAATCTCTGCAGTTGCCATGGGACCCAGACTTAGACAGGAAATCATGGTAGGATGGGAAGGAATCCAAAATACACACGGCTGGTATACAGGCCGCAGTTAGGAAAGAGAGTAAGAGAACAATCTATCTATTTTCCTGCAGGAGTGCTGCAGAATCCAATGGGCTTATTTTTCCAAGACTCCTTACATTTTATGGACCTGATTTTCAAGCTTTAAGTTTTTCCATATTAAGCGATACTTGCATTATTTGAAGTGACCCATTTGTATGCTTGTGGGGAGCGTTTCTTAGGCTCATTACGTGTGTTTTTTGTTTTTTGTTTTTTTTTTTAAAGCTCCCAGATGAAAAAGGAACCAGTGTCCCTTCAGTTTGGGGGGAGGGGGACTTTTTTCCTCCAGAACCTAGAAGGAATATGTTTTTTAGTTTGACCACAGCCGTCACTTTCCTGAGAGAAACCCATTTGAGAAACCCCACACTCCTTCATTTTGTGGGATGTGCTAGTGGAAAATAGGAAGGGTCTGCCGTAAGGCCGCCCTCCTCACGGCTGGGTTTCTTGGAAATCTCTGCTGCCAACTCCAGCAACTGAAATTTCTCATTCATAAAGAAGCACCTTTTCATCCTGCCCATGAAGTTGTTAAAAGAAATAGAAAAATCAGGAAGGGGATCTTTCTTGTACTTTTGCAGATGGAGCTCTGGAAACGTTCAGAAGAGGCCAGACTGTTCATAGCTTGGGAATAGTTCCAGGCCTCTGGAGGAACATTTAACAGGTCGCTACTGATAGAGCTTTCCACGAACTGCCCTGATCTCTTTCTTGGGGCGTGTGCTAACCTGTTGAGGAAGTGACAGTTATAGCATGGGGGACGCACCCTGTGCCCCACTGATAATGGTCTCTCTGCTGGGTCAGGTCATCTTTATCAGCTGAATTCACTTCATTGAGTTTATTGCCTTTGTGATGGTATAACCACGGCCAGATTAGGAGTGAGAAGGGATGGCGATAATCACTCATACGGGTACAGTGCCTCATGGTTTTTGCAAAGTGCTTTCACATTCTTCCTCATTTGATCCCCACCATCACTAACTTTATTGAGTCTTTGCTACAGACCAGGTACACTGCTAAACACTTTACAGACTTTACCTTATTTAATCCTTGAAACAACTCTACCCGATAACACTCTGTTTCTATTTTATGGATATGGAAACCGGCTCAGAGAGATTAAGCCTGTGGTCACATAGCTAGTTGAGGGTAGACTAGGGATTTGAGCCCAAATCTACCCAACTCAAAGCCCATGCTACTAAATGCCACATGGTACTGCCTCTCATTCTCCCTGCGTTCGAGGCAGATGGCTACATTTTCTTACTAGAAGAAACCAAGAGTATGTTTGAATTCCCAGAATCAAAGTATGATCCCAATGCAGCCAGAAATCAGGTCTCCTGAGGGACCAGTACTTTGTCATTACCTAGGACCTGTTAGCATGAGCAGTGTTATCTAAGTGAGGTCACCAGCATTTCTAAACCAGCAGCCATTTGCTTTTCCAGAAATGGCCAACCCTGTGCACATCTTCAGGTCAGCCAGATGGGAGGGATTCGGGGAACCCAGGGCATCGTTCTCACATTCCAAGTTATTTGAAGCTGAGAAGCCATAACATGGCTACTTACAAGTCCACTTCAGTTTACGGTTTCTGCATCGGGGCTTTTTGTAGGTTGCAGACACATTTCAATCATTAAAAAAAGAAAGACCTATACTAGCTTATTTAAAAGTCCTGAAGTAGGGCTGGCTTCAAGGGGTTTGACTCAGGGGTTCAGTAGTATCTTTGAGACCCTGTTTTCCCTTGCTTACTCCCTCTTGATTCTACTCCTGGGTTGGCTCCATCATCCATCTGCTTTTTTCTTGTGATTATGAATGCCTGCAGCAGCCACGGCTTTAAAGCCTATTAGCGAAGGGAACAAGTCAGCTCTGCTGGCAGCTCAAACAAAAACCCTGGATTCGAGTCTCACCAGCCCCTGATTGGTCTGACTTAGGTCTTGGGTCCACCGCCGAGCCAGTCACTGTAGTCCAGTGGCCACATGTGGCTCTCAAGCTGGCAGGGAGGACTGGGAGTCCTCGTGGTCCGAGAATCATTAAGTGGGCTCTGGGTAGACGGACGAGAGGAGATGGATGCTGTAGAGACCAAGCATTGTGGTATCTGGCAGGCGGGGAGGGAGGCTGGGAGATGACTAGGACGGAGAAACCATTTTTATGGAGAAACATGTCTACCACATTAGACTGGGCGAGGGTAATTTTTTTATTTGAAGAGCTTTTCAACAGACCATTAATGAGAATGGGAAGCTCACAAGTATCTTTTTGTTGCAGCTATTAGAGCAATTATTATTTATCTTATTCACTGACTTCAGTGTCTATCTGTTCTAATGTAACCTTTTTCCTATCTGGAAGAAAAGCACTTTGGAGTGTCCCTTAAATAGTCAGATTATAGGTTTGAGGGAAAGAGCCATTAGGTCCCGAATAGCTGGTGACTGGGCTTATTTCTGTCTTAATGGTGTCTTAAATTATGCCAGATGAATTGAAGTGCCACTTCTCATTTCTTCCAGTCGGTCTGCAACTCTGTGCCACCTTGAAGTGCTTCGAGTTTTAGTGAGACCGGTCAGTCTAAGCCACACATTGTCAACCATCACAGACAAGTTCATCTCACAAATCCTTGTTTTTAATCAGCTGCAGGTGCAGATGGAAGGTGTGATAATATTAGAGGCCACAGGTTTTCAGAAACCGGGATGGCTTGGTGGCTAATTTGCTTTCTATTTCTAAACTAAACCAGACAAAGAGGGGTGTTATTAAATGTTCCTTTTGAAGTACCTATACAGCTAACTAGATCCAGATAGCGTGAATGTTTAGCCAGCGAGAGTTCCTTGAATGCCTGCCTGGGGCCCACATTTTGTGGGCACCATCAGGACACAGAAGGAGTAGTTTCTGCACTGGAGGAATGAAGGATCTTGTTGCTGTTTTGTGCAGGTCGGGAGCAAAGAACTTTGCGTATAGTGTTTCCCTGAATCCTTACAACACCAGTAGGAAGGCAGATACTATGTGGCAGATACTATTTGCAGCAGAAACAGTGGAGGCTTAGAGAGGTTAAGCAACTTGCCTCAAGCCACACAGCTGAGTGAGCAGCAAAAGCCAGGCTCACATGGTGCTCTCAGCCGCACAGCCTGAGGGCCTCACCCCAGGGCCGTGGATGGAGCCTGTCACTGCAGGATTTCTCACAGTCCAAAAAATGAGTTCTCCCCTGATAACAGATTTCATCACTCGTGAAACTGCAGGCCTGGGAAGAAAGAAGATTGCCTGACTGCTGAGGCCAATGCCTTTCCAGAAGGAGGATACTAGGTGGGCCTCCCGCCAGCGTGTCTGACCCACGTGATGCCTCCATCTGTCTGACTTCTGACTCCGAGCTGCCGGTCCAGCCTGTCTGCAACCTGGACAGCAGGACCAGTCTGAACGCAGAGCAAATCTTGGTGCAGGAATCGGGTGCGACCAGAGTTGTCCAAAGCTGCTGAGGGCACCCGTCACCTCGGTGTTTTCACACACGGTGTAGATGACACGTTGGAGGGCGCAGGCAGCGTGGAGGTTGGAGGTGTGAAGCAGACTGTGAGGAGCTGGGACTGGGAAGCCAGACGGCAGACAGAGCACATCCTACCCGCACATACGCCGCCGGGGGCTTGTTTAAACCAGATCTGGCCAAGGTCGTAGAAGCAGAAAACAAAATCCAGAACCCTTTCTTCTGTGCAGGATCATTTGGTTTTTTAAAGGTTTTTCTCCCCCCTTATATGGTTTCTCTTGGGAGAAATGTGAGAGGGGGTGGTGGAGGAGTGAGGGGATTTTTGCCCCAGATCCTTAACAGCAGGGATGTATTGCCCCACAAATAGCATGATTCTAAAGAGTTGGGAGTTTTACCCTGAAGAATGAGAGTGGAATCCTGCGCTGGGGGTGGCTCTTTCTACAAGGTCACTGACATCCGTGACTTTTGGAGTTGTTTTCCCTCAGAAGCTGCTGGAGACTGGAAGGGCACTGGGGGCGAGGAAAGCTCACTGAATGAGCCTGAGGCCTGGGAGCGCGAGCAGGCGGGGCGGCCAGGCTCTCCAGCAGCTGAGATGGGGGAGATGGAGTGGGGACCCGAGGGTCTTTCTGAGTGTCTTCCACCTCATCCTCCCAGAAACTTCATCTTTTCCGATGCTTTATGTAAAAGCTAGCATTCTAATGTCCCTCTCCTGAATAATGATCTTTGCTCTGAAGTCTTCTTTATCTCAGATTAATTATAGCCACACCAGTTTTCTTATACATGTTTACATAGTATATTTTTCTATACCTTTAATTGTAATTGGTTTGTGTCATATACCAAGTGAGTTTCTGGTAAACAACATATAGTTGCATTTCGTTCTTTCTGTATTCTCACTATCTCCATCTTAACTGGTGTGTTTAGACTATTTATATTTAATGTCGTTACTGGTATATTTGGATCTAGGTGCTACCTTTTATTTTTTCTTTGTACCCTCTGTCTTTGTTCCTCTCTCCTTTTTCCTGCTTCTAAAGGCACAAACAATCTAAATTATTTGAATAATTTTTAGTATTGTGTTTCATCTATTGTGTTTTCTTTTTTTTACCATCTCTTTGTATATTTTTTAAATGGTGGCTTTAAGGTTTAATGAAAATATATATTTACATTTTCACAACAACTTAGAAATTTTATCTTCATACTTCAAGGGCAATGTGGAATGCTCACCACCACGCAGATCCCTTTACCCTCCATGTAAAACCTTGCTTTAGAGGAAATCATTCTAACCCATCAATCAGGTAGTAGAGAGGGGAGGAGTGACTGGAAAGAATGAAATTTGGTTTCATCTCATTTCTTCATTCAGTAACATTGATCTAGCATCTAACCAGGCAGCAGAATCCCCTCCCTTCTCAGTTGGATAATCCAAAGACTAGCATTAGAAGTCAGAGTAGTGGTAACAGTAATAGCTAACTTTGGGCACTTACTGTGTATCATACACTGTCCCAAGTCCTTTGCAGGCATTATGTTATTATTCCAACAACCCTGTGCTGTAGGGACTATAATTATCTGCATCTTATAAATGAGGAAGCTAGGACACGGAGAGTTTCACTTGCCCAGCGTCACCTAGCCATAAATAGACTTCTGACCTGTTGATTTTGTCCCACTCTCAGAGGGTCTTTTTTTTTTTTAATAGTTTATTGTCAAGTTGGTTTCCATATAACACCCAGTGCTCATCCCCACAAGTGCCCTCCTCCATGCCCATCACACCACCTGCCCTCAGTTTGTTCTCCGCATTCAAGAGTCTCTCATGGTTTGCCTCCCCCACTATTTTTCCCCTTCTTCTCCCCCATGGTCCTTCGTTAGGTTCCTCCTAATCCTCCTATACGTGCAAACATATGGTATCTGTCCTTCTCTGCCTGACTTATTTCACTCAGCATCACACCCTCAAGGTCCATCCATGTTGCTACACGTGGCCAGATTTCATTGTTTCTCATTGCCATGTAGGATTCTGTTGTATAGATAAACCACATCTTCTTGATCCATTCGTCCGTTGATGAACACCTAGGTTCTTTCCATGTTTTGGCTATTGTTGAGAGTGCTGCTATGAACATTGGGGTACATGTGCCCCTATGCATCAGCACTCTTGTATCCCTTGGGTAAATTCCTAGCAGTGCTATTGCTGGGTCATACGGGAGTTCTATTGTTAGTTTCCTGAGGAACCTCCACACTGTTTTCCAGAGGGGCTGCACCAGTTTACATTCCCACCAACAGTGTAGGAGGGTGCCCGTTTTTCCACATCCTCGCCAGCATCTAGAGCTCTCTGATTTGCTCATTTTAGCCACTCTGACTGGCGTGAGGTGGTATCTCAGTGTGGTTTTGGTTTGTACTTCCCTGATGAGGAGGGATGCTGAGCATCGTTTCATGTCTGTTGGCCATCTGGATGTCCTCAGAGGGTCTTGATAAAGGGAGAACATACTGGAAGGTATGCAGACTCCTAAGCTGTTCCAGGGATCTCGGCCTCTCCACCACATTGGGACCTCCCCCTGCTAGATCCTCCTGATGGTCCCCTAAGAGGTTCCTTTGTTTCCCAACTGGGTCTCTTCCCCTCCTCCTGTAAACACTGATGGGAAACCTTCTCTGTGCCAGGAGTTATGCACAGAATATCAAAAATGAACCTTGAGTCTGAGGTCAGAACATCTCAATGTAGCCTAAGCAGCGCACTCCCCAGGTGTGGGTTCTGTGGTGGGAGGTCAGCAGCCTGTCCCTGGGCAGGTCGGTAGAGGCCGAGTCTGGACTGGACATGCTTTTTGGTCTCTGTGCTTCTATGTGTTTTCTTGGCAGAAAGGTGTGGGAAGCTGAGGAGCAGCAGAGCTGGAAATTCTGATGTGTAACTGATGGGGACAGCCAGCAGTCCCCACAGGGGAGCCCTTCCTCACATGCCAAGCCTCAGAAGACTTTGGCAGCCTGGCTGAGCTATTTAATAACCTTCTGGAGGCTGATCCAGTGGTCTGGCGATGTCACTCGCCAAGGCCGAGGTTTATTTGGAGGCTTCGGNGTTCACTCCCTCACACCGGCACCTGCTTTCTAATAGCAAGACCTAGCATGGGAACTGCAAATGGAGGTCACCTCAGGGACCAAACCTATTCAGTTGACAAGAGCTGCCTGGAGCACTGTGCTAAATCCAGGCTCAGCAGGAAGGATTTGCGGGTCTGTCAGTGATGCCCGTCATGGGCCCAGGAATGGCCTGGAAGCATGTGTGTCAGATGCATGTCACCTTTTAGTGTGCGGAGGTTAAACAAGTCTTGGACTTTACTTGTAGCACCACACCTGCCCTCAGGACTGTCGTGACGGTAAAATGGGAATACATGTAAAGTGCTCACTAGATGGCCATCGTCCTGGTTAGCGTCGGTGAGGGCTTTTAGGAAGAGTGAGAACTGGATTTCTTCATTTATGTACAGGGCCTTCTGTATGCACGGTGCTGATCTGGCATCGGAGAAAGGTTATACAAGGTATGCTAGGTCACTCTTCTCCTGGAGGTTGTTCCGGATGGGAGAAATAGGTAATAACTAGTAAACCAATAGGGTGTGTCCAGGGGAGTACTGAAAGATGGCAAACTCAGGCTAATAAAACAGTTAAAAAATAAAACCACTGCCGGAGTGAAGCCAGTGTGAGGTGGTGACATCTGGACAGAGATCTGAGTGTGAGAAGGAGCCAGAAATGCACAGATCTTGGGCAACCTCCCAGAAAGATGGGAGAGAAGGCGCAAAGGCCTCGAGGAGGTACACCAGGCCGAGGCGTATTAAGCTGTCTGAAGGTGAGTCAGGTAATAGCACACCTTACTTACTAAATCCTTGTCATGAAATACTTTTAAACACTGAAAAGAGTAGAGAATTGTGCAATGCCCGACTGGATATCCATCACCCAGATTCAGTAGTTGGCACCGTTTTGACACTGTCTTTATGCTTTCTACTTGGCTGAAATAAATCAAATCCCAGACATCATGGCATTTTATCCCTAAATATTTCAGAATACATCCTTTGAAGAAATAAAGATTTGCTTATCTGTTACATAGCTTCTTACATTTTTGTTACAATGCCACTGTCAACAATAGTAATTCCTTGATATAACCTAGTATCTAGTCCAAATTTACATTTACCCGTTTGCCTCAAAAACACCTTATATAAGTTGGTTAGTTTGAATCAGATTCCAAACAAGGTCCACGGATTTTAAACTGTCGTTAACCCAAATGCATTTCCATGATGGGCAGAATTCTGAGAAAGGTATTTGACATGAGGCCTGCATATTGGGATGGGTTTTGCATGCCTCTCTGGCCTGATGTGTATTTTAAATCATCAGGAGCCCCAGGGGACTGTGGACTACGTACGCATTGTTGGATTATCTCCCAAGCCAACAGCAGAACCGCCCGCTCCATCCTTTGTTCTTGCTAATGGACTGTGGTTCTGTTCAGGAATCAGAAGCAAGGTGCAGGGTACATCCGGGCTTTCCCTCCTGGCCCAGAGGTGGGTCCTGACTGACCTGACCTGTTCTTGTCCCCCTGAGCAGCGACTGACTTAGGAATGGACCTGTGACCTACTTCAGGCTGTTGAGGGAAGTCTGCTGGGTGGGGCTTTTGGAAGGGTCTTCCTCTCAAAGGGGTGACCCAAGTGTGGGATCCTTGTCTTTTCAGACTTTTGGGTGTTACATGGGGTGTCCCGAGCTGTGGCAGCAGCCAGCCAATAGCGATGCAGGGAAAATGGGATACAGCCAACCATCCTGATGCTGATGGAGGGGGAAAAAAGGAAACAACTAGGATCGTCTGATGATCATGTTGAACCACAAAGCCAGCGGCCCCTGAAACTCCCCTACCTGAGATAAGAGCTAATAATGCCCCTTGCTGTCTAAGCCACTTTTTGTTGCTTTTTACCCAGAAGCATCCCAATGATACATCCAGTTCACAGGCGTCTTTCTGGAAAAAGAAAATATCATCTCTGATAGGTTTTAATTTTTTTAATTTTCTTTGGATCATAAAAGGGGGAACCGACCATCAAACTCTCCTTATCCTTCTGCTTAAACCTCTGTGCTTGTATTGTTTTCAAATCGGTTGGTTAACGTTTCTCCTTTTCTGTTGAGCTCTTGGCACACCGCTGCCTGTGAGGTGTGCAGAAACGTTTCTGAAGGTCTGACTTCTGTGGAGTGGGAAATCTGCAGACATCCCTTCTCTCCTCGCGAAGACCTAACCCGAGGTGACACATCTTTGAATGGTACAAAGTAAAACTTCGTGGAAGATCCTAGTGCACATGATTGAAAGAAAGATAAAAACTGTGTTGGCAGGGATTGTAAGCTAACAAGGGAGCCGCTTACAGAAGTGAGGGGGAAGGCAGCAAGCATGAGTTGGCCAGGGGAAATAAATTTAGATTTATGTATGTATGTGTTGGGAGAATTTGGCAACCCTCTGATGTGGACACACGGTGACAGTTAGGTGAGGGAATGGAAACGGCACTCCACGAAATCCACCCAAAATGGCACCTTGGGCTGTGGAGAAAAGATTCTGCTGTGGTGAGGCCTGTCCGTTCAGGTGACCTGTTGTCACAAGTCTCTACACCTGTGGGGAGCTGAAATGGCCATCGCCTTTCAACTTGGAGATCATCCAGGAAGATTGTCTCATCCCCAACTGGACCACTTCCACCACTGCATACGATTCTAGGACTCTGTCTCTGTACATGGCTTGCCCAGGAAATCCGAAACATTTCAGTGTTTGCCCAAGTTTAACATCCTTGAGAAAGTCTGCTCCTTCCTCCTATAAAAACATCAGTGCCTTCAAAGCTAGACTAGTTCCTGTTTGGGTCACTCATACATGTGCATGGGGGAGATAGACATTAAATCACATTCAGCTCTGTTAGAGATCTCAGGGAATGAGCTGGGTGTGAAGAGTAAAAATAAAATCAGGAAACATGTATTAAGGGATTAGTAAGTTCTAGGGTCTAGGCTCTGAATGTTTCGTAGCTGTTAACTCATTATGCACCTGTTCTCTGAGAAGGGATGGTGTCTCGTTTTCCAGATGACAAAAGTGGGGCTTGGAGAGGTGACCTAACATACCACGAGGTGACCAGTGGTGAGGGGCGGGGATTCACATCCAGGTCTGGCTAACTCTGAACTAAAATCCCAAAGCTGACAGCACAGCAGCCACTCGGTGCATGATGGCCATTCCCTCTGTGCCCCACAGCCCATCCTTGGCTTGGAGCTGTCCTGAACCTACATTTCCCCTGCCCTGCCTCTCAGACCCTGGCCAGCCTAGGCATCACTTGGTCCTCATGGGCCCCGTGCCTCTGGCAAGGTTGGAAGAAAGCCCACATGAGCCTTGCTGGTGACTCTGTGCCCTTCTCCACCTGACCGTGGATTGACCACTTGAATTCAGGGGAATTGTGGGGGGAAAAAAGGATTGGACCTTGGCTTCCTATCCATCAGATCCAGGCAGTGGAGCTTCACCGCACTGCCTTGCCCTGCTCATCTCTTGGACTTTGGGGCGGTCTTCGCTCCGACGCTGTCCCTGTTAATCTGTAGGGTTGACAAAATGTGGCCCCCAGCTGCAGGAGCCTTTGCTGTCACTCTTGCTGAGGCAGTGCTCCTTCCTGGCTCCAGGAACTGGAGGCTGGGAAAGAGGCGCCTTTGGCAATGCAGCGAACAGACTAATAACTGGGGCAATCCTTTGAAAGGCGTGCCAGCTTCCTTCCTGAGCCCTAAGATGATACTGCTTGGTATGTCTTCATCAAAACTCCTTGTTTCTCTAAACACTGGGTTTTATGGATTACTCGAGCTGGTGGTTAAACTGCTCAAGGAAGACCTGAGAGCGACATATTGGATCCTTATCACATTATGGGTCGCCTCCCAACTCAGCACTCAGGAGTTCTGACTCCCTAGCTGGCACTAAGTGGAAAATAATCCCCTGGGCTTTTGGACTCTGTACTTACACAGTGATTCACAGTCTAGTAAAACCACCTTCTTTTAGATCACCCAGAGTTTGAAGCTGGAATTTTGATGACTAACTTCTCCATCGTGTAGGGAGTAGCTGAGACTCAAGAGTCCCATCCTGGCTCTGCCACCAGATGGCCAAGTGACCTTTGACCAGTCACTGGAGCCCTCAGAGCCTATGCTTCCTTCTCGGGGAAGGGCAGGGCCTGACTCTTGAGATGCCCTCTGGGTTGCCTTTCAAATCAGCAATTCGCAGTCTTACTGACCAACAGTTCCCCTTCCTACCCCTCGTCGTTTGTTCTCTCAGGCAACACCCGCTCATTGAGTGCTCTGTGGGCCAAGGCTGTCTTTGGAAATAAGACTACAACATGGGGAGAGGAGACATGTGCCAGCGCCTGTGTCCCCAGGACGATTATAGTCTCCCGGGGAGACAGGCCTGTTGACAACGCGCTAATGACAGTGATAGTGATCCGAATCAAGGGCAGTGGAATCAGAGGCCAAGGATTGCCTAAACTAGGCCTTGTCAAGTAATTCTAGAGTGGAAACAAATCTCACAGGGGACCTGCTTCACCTCCCCGAGACTAGTTGCGTTTGTATGAAACGTCTGACCCTCTGCTCTGTGAAACACCAAGGATTCTTCTCTGTTTCCAGGTAAAGTCTTTCTACCGCTGTCAGTTCTGGACTTGCCTTTCAGTGGCGGAGAATCCAACAGCCCCTGATGTCCCTCCTGCCCTAGGCCCCTCCCACACGGTCATTCTGGAGTTCATACTGTTGCGGCCTGAGTTTCCTGCCCAGATCTTTAAGTTCTTTCCCATGCGCCTTTTTGGGCTTCCCCCATGAGGTCATCGGTGTGTAGAGTGAGGAGGTGAGTCATAGACTGCTCATATATTTGGTCTCACTACCACCTTAGGCACACGTAGAGCCTTAACACGCCCTTAACGTAGTCCATTAGGATAGACTTTAATTACTCTTGGAAGCTCTTTGTATGTAGTTTTTATTGTTGTAGTTTTATCACACACTCAAGTATAGTATATTTAAAATGTGCATGCGGGTGTATAAGTATATGCTGTATTTACATATATGAGTATATCTTCTGAAGCTCACAGATTAGCAGCAGCACCAGTGGAAACAGTAACTTGGCATTGCCGTTTTTACCACTCAGCCTGGTACATTTGTAGTTGATGAAATATTTGTGGCAAACACATGTTTACACTTGGTCACTGACTTAAGCCTGTCAGTTTTTGGAAAGCAAAATGAATAGATTGTAGGAGATGATCCAAAGAGCATCTTTGCCTCCCAAAGGATCAGGAGGTCTGGACCGTTGGCTGGGCTGGAGCTGAGTTTAAAATGAGATCATTTCTAGAAAGTGACTACTTACCTACTCTGAGGAGTTTTTGTCTCTCCAGAGGCTTGAAAAAGGATGAAGAGAAACAGTTTGCAACTTTGCAATGCCCCATGTGACAAGTGCTGCTGTGATGGCCAGAGTCAGGGAATGACCGCAGAACACAGACTCGTGTCAGATGCCCTTGGCCAAGAACTCTCTCCACCCTGTGCCCCAGGGAGCACCCTTAGGAGGCTTAACCAGTGTCCATCCTGCTAGGTGGTTAAAGCAGAGTGACACTAGCGTGCTTTGCCCTGTTCTAACATATCTAACCACTTGGTCGCAAAGTTGATTCTAGTCATGTCACGTGTTAGGACACGGCAAAACATTTTTTTTTCTTACCTTATAACTTGAACTGTAAGCATTTAATTAGCAGCTTGACACTGGCTGGTTAAAAGCTGTTATGTAAGCTGGCCTGGACAAATGATCCTGTGCCACCTTAGGTCCTTTCTTTGTAAAGGGACTCACTAGCGCAGGTGTTTGGGGATTTTGTCCATGTGTAGGAAGCACTGACATCCTGCCATGGGAGATAGTCTAACACTTGAGGGGGAGGGGCTGCTTCCGATTACTACTTATGCAAAGGGAACTTGGATTGGAGACCTGTGTGCTGAAGAACCGGACTCTTGGTGGGGGGAAAAAAGCCTCAGGCTGCGGCCGGCCGAAAGTCACCCTCTTCTCCCTGCTGCATCTGCTGAGGCTTGTGGGTGAGCTGGGATTTGGGTAAGGGGAGGAGAGACGGAGGAGAAGGGAGCTGGCTGTGGGGAGAGAGGAGAATGGGAACCCAGATCTCATCCCTGGAATCAGTCTAATTGTTTCCATTCCTCCTCATGCATATTTGGAGCTGTATTCCCCAAAGCTTTTTGGCTGCCCCCAAAACAGCTTTCCATTGTTTCAGAGTTTCCCAGAGATGGGTTTTTGAGCCTCAGAGAGCCAAATCCCAGACCCTTCCTGAGCCCGGGGTCAGGAAGGCCCTGGACACAGGTAATTTCAGATAGACTCACTTGTCTCCATCAGCAGAAATCAGTCAGCCCGAACTGGGTGTGTTTATTCAGTGAAATCCAGGAACCTCCAGCCGCTGGTTTTAATCAAGACACTCACGCTGTGGTAATTGGGGCTCCTCAACCAGGGGTCTGGTCCCACTTAGGTTTCCAAATGCCAGGCAAGCTTGTTTCCACAGAGCGTCTGCCCTTCACGCGGTCTCCTGCAAACATAGACTGGCCAGAAGACAGACTCAGTAAAGCACAGGCCTCCTTTTAATGTGGAATTCTGAACTCTTCTGGCAGAGATTTTTCCAGTCGTCTTTTTTTTAAGGAGGGTAAGATAATACGTGACGGCCTTTCTGGAGAAGTCATTTGGAGAGATGAGATGGAACGTGGCAAAGTGAGTATGGTCAGGACCAAGGCAGGGCTGGCGATGCCTTGGAAACTCCGTGTCTCCCTCAGCTTCTCGGAGCCAGCCCCCAGCAGCCGGGCCAGCCGCCTGGGTGTATATCCTACGGGGTCTCATAGGGTCCCCGCTCAGAAGGCCCCATGCTTCACTTAATGACTTATTGTCACTGTCGTGAAAACCTTCCTGTTCGAATGAGGAGCTCTATATTTTCATGTTGCCCTGAGCGTCTCAAGTCACGTGGCCAGTCCTCCCTCGTGGGTTCAGGCAGCTGGAGTGGGTACCTGGGGTGAAGGCTGGTCTCTGCCACTCACCACCCAGGAGACCTGGGGCCAAGGGAACACTGACATCTTAGCCTCAGTGTCTTCTTTTCAAATGAGAACCTGTCTCCTAAGGCCACTGTGTAGAGAAGAAAAGGTTATGGCCTATAGCACTCAGCATAGCGTGTGGCACATAGTAGGCCCTTGAAAGCACACACACCTGGCTGGCTTTGCTAGTCCTTTCCTCGTGTAACAAATACTGATGAATACATATGCTATGGACTGAATTGCGTCCCCCTAAGTTCATATGTTGAAGCCATAATCCACTGTGTGGCTATATCTGGAGAGAAGTGCTTTAGGAGCTAATTAAGGATAGACGAGGTCATAAAGGTGGGGGCCTAATCGGTGTGGGTTGGTGGCATTATGAGAGGGAGAATGAGAGGGAGGTGCAGGGGTGGAGAGAGAGATCTGCCATGTGAGGACACAGTCAAGTGGCAGCTTGGTTAGTTGCATGCTCTCACCACAAACCAAACCTTGCTGGACCTTGATCTTGGACTTTCCAGCCTGCAGAGCCGAGAGGAAATAAGCTTCTGTTGTTTACGCCCCCCAGTCTGTGGTATTTTGTTCTAGCAGCCCCAACTAATACAGTGTACTGTGTGTCAGCTCAGACTTGGGGTATAGATGCCCCATTGAGGAAGACCTCCCTGGGCCAGGTCTTCATCAAAGTGGAAGTATAGGCTCAGACCCGCTCATCCCTCCCTGAGCAGGTCATGGAAGTCTCTGTTCTGTCTCACTTTATCCAGGAAGAGCAGGGGCTTCAAAGCAAAGCTTCCTCCAGCCTTCTGCTTGGCCCTCCAGGGCGCCCTTGCTGGGTGTGAGATGCCGGATATCAGAGAATCAAAGCCATGTGTGTGGCAACATCCTGGGTAGTATTTCCCATCATACTGTCACCGGCATTAGTTTCTTCCTGTTGCTGTTGTACAGTTTGGGACCTGGTTCCCAGCATGTTTATTTATTGAGCACACCATCACCCGTGCCCCTCACCCCAGTGCTGTGTTGTCAGCCAGGTCACACCCTCGTGACCTGCCCTCAGCCTGGGGAAGAACTTGGCCTTAACTTCTGCCAGCACTGGGGGAAGTCCCTTTCCAAGGGCAGCTGAGGGCTGCGGGGAAGGGAGTTGAGGTTTTATGTAGCAAATCCACGACTCTTGCTACTCATGCCATGGTGATGATAGTAATAATGATACCTAGCTGTGCTTGAAGAATGTTAAGCGCCAGGCACTGTTCTTAGTGCTTTACATGTATTAACTCATTTTGCCAGAGTTGCAGGGTTCTATTGTTAACCCTATTTCACGGATGAAGAGACTGAGGCAGGTGAGTCCTCATAGTGGCCTATCTCCCACGGCTGATGGCATGGCCTGTGTGTGCGCATGTGCACATGTGCGGTACCAACTCCTGCCATCTCTCGGGGTGAGAGGACTTCTCCAGACATCCACCTGTCGGATGCCCTTGGTGACACTGAGCAGCTTGTTTATGAGGGAAGGAAGGGCCTTGACTCCACCGGGGATCACTGCCTCCACTGCGGCAGGATGTGGGACTTCTCTGGTGGGTCTGGCGGTGACCTAGGCTGCCGCTCAGGTGCCGGCTGGTCTTCTGAGCCAGGTGGCCTGCAAGGAGCTCCCAGACACTTGGAAGAATGTGGTTAGACCACATCCTACCCAGGAGACAGCCGGGGTGCTCGAGAGCCAACCCGTTGTGCGATGTGTCTGTGAGCCAGCCTTCAGGAGCGCCTCTCTCAGGTGTCTGGTCGTCTTCTTACTCCTCCTCCCACTGCTAGCCACTCTCCAGATGCTGACCCCATTGCACAGAATGCTCCAGAAACCTTGAGCAAAAATCTCATGTTTTTACATGAGCATGTGGGCTCCTGTGTAAACTACCCCCACTGACCATGAGTTCTTATTAATTCTTTCAGTCCCTGGGTCATCTCAAAATCCAGAATACAGGTTTGATTTTAGTGCATTTCACATGCTAAGAAATATTTTTTTCAAGAACATGGTTTTGGGGTGCCTGGGTGACTCAGTCAGTTAAGTGTCTGACTCTTGGTCAGGTCATGATCTCACAACTTGTGGGTTTGAGTCCCGTGTCAGGCTCTGTGCTGACAGTTTGGAGCCTGGAGCCTGCTTCAGATTCTGTGTCTCCCTCTCTCTGCCCCTCCCCCACTCGCACTCTATCTCTCTCTCAAAAATGAATACATGTTAAAAATTAAAAAAAAAAAAAAGGACATGGTTTTTAGAGGGGCGCCTGGTTGTCTCAGTCAGGTGTCTGACTCTCGGTTTGGGCTCAGGTTTGTGACTTCGAGCCCCTATCAGCCTCTGCATTGTTAGTGGAATTCTCTCTCCTTCTCTCTCTACCCTCCTCCGCTTGTACTCTCTCTCTCTCAAAATAAATAAATAAACGTAAAAAATACTTGGGTTTTAGAATCACTTAGAGTCGGTTGAGGTCCAGCCCTGCCACTTGCTCTCTCTGTAGCCTAACACAAGCCACTCGCCTTGTCTGAGGCTGTTTCCTCCTGTAAAGGGAGAATAAGAAGCTATCACAGAGGTTGTTGAGAGGATTGACTGTGATAACGCACAAAACGCCTTTACGTGGTTCATGGCATAGTGTAAATGCTCAATAAAGGTTAGTTGCTGCTGCCGTCAAGCAATCTGAGATAAAGGAATATCCTTGCAGTGGCTAATTTTCCTTAGATCAATTGAGACAGGAAAGAGGAAATGGGAACTCTTTTGAGTGATCTATTATTTCATCTAGAAATAATAAAGTGCTGAATGCCCTACTGGGCACACAGGCCAGAAACTGGGTTCCAACGCAGCCAGGATCTCTCCGGCCTTACCAGTGTGGACGGCTCCTCTCATGTTATCCTGAAGCCAACCCCCTCCAGGTAGTTACCACCCCCAGTTCACAGTTGAGAATGCTTGTCTGATTCTGCAGATTTGAGGCAGAAGCTTCTGACCCCCAAGCCCCGTGCTTCACACCTGAGAGACCCTCTGGGAGTGAGCAGAGAATGTGGGTTTTCCGGGGATCCCAGTGTTGAACCAAACAGGGAACTGTCTTGGATACATGTGATGTGCTCAGTGAGTTTGAAGATACCTTTCCAGGCGGAACCATCTGACGTTCCAGAGGATTGTTTTGAGTCACTTTCTCTGAATGAACTGACAATTAGAAGACCTGCCCCAGGGGCGTCTGGCTGGCTCAGCCGGTAGAGCTTGCAACTCTTGATCTCGGGGTTGTTGAGTTTGAGCCCCACGTCAGGTATAAAGATTACTTAAAAANAAAAAGTAGCCATCCTGCCCCAGCAGAGAGTAATAGTCTACTGCTCCCTTTTTTACTATAGGCTTCCGCTCAAAAGGAATGCTATGATTACCCTACAGCAGGATGCTAGGCTGTTTAAATAATTGCCTCACAGTAAAATGTATACCTAATTTTTAAAAATATATTTTTTAATTTTACACTTAGGCCTGGAGAGCAGCCTCAGCTACTATCCCTGAAAGAAAGGCCCTTGCTCTCTCTCTCTCAATTAAAATATCTGTGGCAACTCCAGAATTTCTACATAGGTGAGACTCTGCCTTAATCTGGTTTCAGGGTGTGGCTGAGGGATTGGTTTGAAGCGTCCTGTACACTGCAGGCTTATGGTCGTCTTACAGCAAATTGGTCTGGGTTGGTTTGGAGCTGAGGGTAACCAGCCTTAGCCTGTCCAAGCCACCCTGGGACTTGGACTATTGAACATCACCTTCCGTATTTTTAGACCTCTCAGCGGCAGATAAATTTGGAAATGCTGCAATGCGCCTTTCTGGGCCTGTAGCAGTTGAGTGTCGTGTTCCTGTCCGGCTTCACCTCACAGCTTGCAGTTCTCAGGGGCGAGACAGCCCTTCTGGGGTGCGCATGAGTGCTGCCAGGACCCACTGGCGTGAGGTCCAGGTTCCCGGGACAAGCTGGGAGGCAGAGAGCCCAGAAGCAGTGTCCTCTCACAGGCCGGAAAGGTCAGGAGCAGAGGGCAATGGAGGGGTGGGTGCGTGGAGCCCTCCAGAGTAGAGAGATGCCCTCTCCATGTGATTGCCTTTAAGACTGGGCCATCCTAAGTTGGACTGTTGTCCTCTGTCAGAACGTGGGCAGCGGAGAAGGACTGCCACCGAGGAAGTGCCTCCCTTCCAAGCATGTCCCACCTGTGCATGCATTTGTCCCAGAAGCTGGTCTTGAGTGTTTCTTGTGGAACTGTGTGAGGCCCAGAGGCAAGGGGACAGTGAGCTTCCGCAGGGGGCTGTGCACTAAACAGTATAACCGCAGTGTGGCCCACCACTGCTGGAGAACTGTGCATCCCCTGGACCATGGACAGCTGACCCCGCTGGGTCAAGGAAGTCTCTTGAAGCCAGGCTCTGAGGGGGAGACTTGACTGGGGNGGGGGTGCTGGGGGGGTGCTTGAGGGGAGGGCAGCAGCCTGTGCAAGGGCCCTGAGGCAGAAATCAGCAGGGATGGAAAGACTAGAGTGGCCCAGCTGGGGAGATTAAGCACCACTAAAGAGGGTGGTGTTTGTTCTGAGGTGGGGTTGTCACGTCTCAGAACTCTGCTTGGAAAGGAAGGATTGCTCTCGCTGGAGGGAGGGTGGATGGGTACTTGAGTGGAGGTAGTGGGCTGGAGGCCTGTGTGGAGGTGCTGGGGTCCTCCAAGGGAGAGGGAGCATGCTTGGATCAAGGTGGCATCGGAGATCGAGGCAAGTAGGTGGCTTGAAGGATGCCACAGTGACAGATTTGGAAGCGGATTAGATATTGGCAGTGTTGAGAGGGACTCATCAGTTGAGACTCAGGTATCTGGCATTCATAGCAGGGTAGATACGGACGGAGGCTTTCACTGAGGGGGTGGGGAGGATTTATGGGGAGAGGACCAGGTTTGGAACATGCTGGTATTGGAGTCTTTGTGAGATATCTAAATAAAGCTATAAGTAACAAGTTGGATAATAGATCTGAAGAGGACTTGAAAATCACCTGCATTTAGGTGAGCAGAATCTAGAGTTCTGGAGTTCTTCCTGGCTCTCAGTCCCTTCTGTGCTTTATCTCATTTCACTGACAAGCATGTGACACTCACAGTGCTTATCCCCCTTTAAGGAAGAGAATGGAGGCCGAGGGGGTGGAGGAAGGTGCCTCTCAAACCACACGGGGTAATTAGTCTCAGGGTCAGGCCTAAGTGATCTGAAGCTCACAGTAGGCCACCATCAGTGGGGGGGACCCAGGTTTTGTGAGGTTTATGCAGTCAAGAAAAGGAACCCAGGGCGCCTGGGTGTCTCAGTCCATTAAGTGTCCGACTCTTGATTTTTCTCTCAGGTCATGATCAAAGGGTGGTGAGATCGAGCCGTGTTGGGCTCTGTGCTGGGCGTGGAGCCTGCTTAAGTTTCTCTCTCTCTGCCCTTCCTCTGCATGTGTGCGCTCTCTCTCTCTCTCTCTCTCTCTCTCTCTCTAAAAAAATAAATAGAAATAAGAAAAAAGAAAAAGAATCCAAAATTACAAATGCAACATGAACCTAAAAGCAAATATTGTTTAGAATAAGAAAGTCACTACAATACATCTGTGACAGCTGACACGTCACAAAATCCAGAACAATCATTTTTTTTTAATGTTTTTTTTTTATTTATTTCTAGGAGAGAGAGAGAGAGAGACAGCGTGAGCAGGGGAGAGTCAGAGAGAGAGGGAGTCACAGACTGAAACAGGCTCTAGGCTCTGAGCTGGCTGTCAGCACAGAGCCCGACACGGGGCTCGAACCCACAAACCGCGAGATCATGACCTAAGCGAAAGTCGGACGCTTAACCGACTAAGCCACCCAGGCGCCCCCAGAACAATCATTTTTATTAACTGCCTGACGCACTTTCACAGTACTTCCTCCCTGAGTTTCATGGCCTTGATCACCTCTATTTTCTAGAAAGAATAATTCTGTCTTCTTCCCTTTAGAATGGTTCATCAAAAGTGTTTCTTTTATCACTGACAGTTTAGAAAACTCTATTTTGGTTTTATAATTCATCATTGGTGACGTCAAACGTTTACAGGATTGCTGTTAAACTTGGGGAAACAGCAATCACATTTATTTGCAAGCGGTGAGATTTAGAAGAATTTTCTACACACTAACTTCCAGCCCTGTGCATTCTGAGCCTCGTTTCTTCTTCGCTCCTGTTCTTTTCTATGCTGAGCACGCTAATACCCGTTCATACCTTGGTGACCTGCACCCTTGTATCAGGACCCAACTCACAGCAGGGGTGTGTCTGGATGTCCTAGATGCACTGGGAAGGTTCCTGGTATATTAACTATATATGGAAATGACTGTTAACTACTAAGCCTACTGGACTCAGCTTCCCTTCACCCAACCCCCAGAAGTGCCCACGAAATGCACGGGGACACTGGATGGATAGTCAGTTGGAGTGGGAAGAGATAGCCGTCTTAACTGATGTGATTGTTCTTACTTTGGCCAAGTTTTGTAAAAACACACGTCCAACAGAACACGTTGCTAGACCCCACGTGCTGGTAGAGGCTGCCTCAAGTTCAAGCCTCCTTGGCTTCCCAGTAAATCTGCCTCAGCTGAAGCCTCAACCCATCAGGCTGCAGGGATGCATGTCAGTCAGAACAGCTCCACATTCACGTCCTGTAAGTGCCCAAACTTTGTCACTGTAATAAAAACTTTTTAACCATTTAGACCTGAGTTTTTTAAAAGGGTTTCACACAGCTTCCTGTTTTCTTTGACTGAGCCAAGCAGACACGAATGTGATCTTGATGACTCAAAGTCTTCGTGTGAGTCTTCTTACAGCTCTGTGCTTGCTCTAAGGGAGTGACTCACCCAGGACCCCCAAATGTGACCGGGTGTTGACCCCAACACTAAACGGCCCCACACTTAGCCTTGATTTAAATTTTTATGTCTGCTTTATCTTTTTCTACATTTTTAAGCCCTTCTAAGCTGTTTGTTAGCTGTCATTTCTTCTTCAAACAAGCTGTGTTCTGAGAAATAAAACCAGTCAGCTTTCTTTGAGTCAATCAGCTCTTCTGAGTACCTGTTATGTATCAGGTGATGATGGGCTAGGAAATGTATATACAGTAATAATGATTAATAATAACGTGCATTATTGAGTGCTTGTTCTGTATCGGGTGTTCTAAGCCCATTACATGCATCCACTCAGGTAGTGCTTCTAGTATGGATCTGCCCCGCCTATGAGGCAGGTGCTACCGTTATTACCTCCATCCTGCTGGTGAGGAGGCTGAGGCGCAGAGAAGTGGAGTGACTTGTCTGAGATCATGGAGCAGGAGGTCCAGGACTAGGATTCCACCCTGAGCAGCCTGGGTCCAGAGCCACGCTCTTAATCACTGCGCCCCATGACTTCTCAATGTGTATGCTCTCCTCACTACACCCTCGAAGGAAGTGTTTTATATTGTATTTTAAGACTAAGGAAGTCAAAGCTCAGAGGAATTAAGTAACTTGCCCAAGGACTCGGATTCTAAAACACCCACCTTTTTTATTCCAGCATGTTGTAACACAGAGAACCGTCTACTATGGGGCTGGACTTATAACCCCTGGTAATGTAAGAATCAGACCCAGAGAACATTATCTGTATCTCCAGGGAAATCACACTCTCAGATGCGCATGAAAGAAGGAGCTGTGGTGGGAGTCTGTCCCGTAGGGGCCATGCACGGAGGCACGTCTGTTGACTGTTCAAGCTCTTTTCCTTCATCTCCTGATCTTTGGCTGAGTTCTGGGTGGTGGAGATTGCCAAAGAGCTCGGTTTTGAGTACGTGAGGTGCTGAGTTATCCAAGAACTTTAGGAGGTAGTAGAAATGCAGGATATGCATACAAGGGGATCGGGAAGGCCTAGGGGAAAAAGTGATTCAGATGAAAGAACATGATTGGTCATTTCTCAGTTCTGATTTCACAAGTATTTTAGACAAATGACCTAGTTCTGGATTTCTCCATCTGTGACCCAGTGACAGTTACCCTTTTCAAGTATCTTCAGGTATTGGTTGCTGTTGACTAGTCTGGAGCACCAAAGGGTGTCTGGATGGTTTGGGACATTGTCTTAAGGGTTCTTAGGATACCGAGCTCTGAGTGAGTGGGTGAGTGAGTGATTCATTGAGGGAGGCATGCAGGCAAGTCAGTCTCCTACTCAGTGGCCCCTCACTGAGTCTTGTTTGAAGATTTTCCTTCCTCCCTCCCCCCCCTTCCTTCTTTTGTCCTTATTGACAAAATGACACTCTTAACTGTCATTTCTTGCTGTGGCTGGAACGTAGGCAAGCAAGCTTTGATTCAGTCACTAGGCAGTTTTGAATACGTGCTATGTGTTGAGGTCATCAGAACTCTCATGTAGCAGAATTTTCTAAATATTATAAGGTAATCCTTGTTTATAAAAAGGAAAAGACAAGTAAAGAAAATGGTTCACCTTTCAGTCTTTTCCTAAAGCAGAAATACTTTTACTGACTGGCAAAAAGCAAGAACACGAGCAAATATCTTTTTGAAAACAGCTTCCCAGATGTGAAGTGGGATCTCTTTGCTTTGAACTTTACCTCCCTTGCTGGCTCTACAGTGCTGTTTAATGAGAAACTTCATTTACAGTCATGGTGCTGAGAACTTGCAAATACTTAATCATCACATGAAAGTTATTTTAGTCGCCAAACTGTACCTAGAGATGGACTCTTACATTTTAGAATTCTTTTCCCTTAAAAAAATTAATTGGATCCAGGGGCACCTGTGTGGCTCAGTTGGATAAGCGTCCGACTTCGGCTCAGGTCATGATCTCACAGTTCGTGGGTTTGAGCCCTGCGTTGGGCTCTGTGCTCACTGCCAGCTCAGAGCCTGGAGCCTGCTTCAGATTCTGTATCTCCTTCTCTCTCTGACCCTCCCCTGTGTGCTCGCTCACTCTCGCACGCGCTCTCTCTCTTTCTCTCTTAGAAATAAATAAAACATTAAAAAAATTTTTTTAAGAAATTAATTGTATCCAAAGTGTACAAATCCAGTTGTATCATTTTATTTAATTGAGGCTTTGCTGATTCTTCATGTTTTTAGAAGTAAATATAATGATGTGGATTGATATCAGGTAATGTTATTCTGTCAGGATTAACTTTCTTGGGACAACAGTGTGACATAGAAGACTGTTAGATGATGCATGCAGAAATACTGATACAGGAAGCACATGTCTGCAACTTGCAGGTGGTTCAGCAAAAAAAAAAAAAAAAGAGGAAATAAATGTAGCAGAATGGTAACAACTGGAGAATTGAGGTGAAGGGCATAAAGGTATTCATTGTATTATCCTAACCACTTCTCTGACATTTTCAAAATGAAAAGTTGGAGAGGAAACGTCATGTGATGCCTTTTGTTCTCTAACTCAATTTCCTCTGAAGGCAGAAATCATCATGAATGAAATATATTGAAATATCAGGTCTTTATCGCCTCCTCTTCCCTTATTCCACTCATTTCCAACCCAGCCTTGGAGCCACCAGTAGAATATTTATATGATGTGCAAGATTGTTTTTTTCCAGGAAGGCAAAATCTCAGCAGCTCCTCCACTGACTCAGTTTTTCAGTTTGCCAGGAAAGAGGTGCATGAGGTGTGACTGCCCCCCTGGTGATGCCTTCAGGAGTATCAACTGTTTCAAACTGCAAGATTTGATCCTTTGATGGGGGAAAGACGTGCCATGTGCTAAAGAGAACACGTGCGCGAGGGAGCAGGCTCGTCCCTTCAAGGCTTCTCCACGTGCACACTTTAGGAGAACGCTGCCAAGAGTTAACGTGTGAGCCCAGGCGTGCTCTCTTGGGCGTGTGTTGCTGAGCTCAGCGTGGAGACCCAGCTTAACATTTTGACTTTCAGCCAGGGGATGCGAGGGCCTCCTCTAGATCAGGTGCTCCTCTGTGGGGTCTTCATTTAGAGCCTGCATTTTCTGTAGCGTGAGGTGTGTGCTCTGATGTGGAAGCCAGTTGTCTGCACTTAGGTGCTATTCCAGACACTTCTCCAAAGAGTCTTAACCTTACGCAGGTGCTAGGCTGTGATGGCAGTGCATATAGCAGAAATTACATATGGCCAAAATTCCTCCTGACAGTCCCTTAAATGGCCCATGAAGTGCACTGAGACGCACCTGGGAACGGAGGCAGCAGAGGGAGAACGGTTTCGTGTTCCTGCCCTAGCCCCGCATTCACTCCAGAGCCCATGCCCTTTGAGGGGGATGGCGGCCCAAATGCCAATCTGCAGGGCCACGTGGCTGGGTAAGAGCCCTCTGTAGCTAGACTGCCTGGGTTCAAATCCTGGCCCCACCACTTTGCAGCTGTGTGTCCCTGGACAGTTACTTGACCTCTGTGTCTGTTTTCTCATCTGTGAAATGGGAATCATACCTACCTACCTCATAGGTTCTTAGAAAAATTAAGTTGATTCACTTATAGGAAGTGCTTCTGACAGAGCCGGCACATAGAGTTTCATGTAAGTGTTTGCTACTAGACGTTTTTCTTTCCTTCAAGTGTTTATACTTGCGTTCATGTCAGCTAAATGCATTTGAAGTACAACCACTGTAAAGGGTAAAGAGTGTTTTTGAGTTAGCAGTTTAAAAGGAAAATGTTTGATCTCTTCTTCTGCTAGACAGGAAGCTTCTTTCTACACTGTCCCACTCATGAGTTCTTTGCAAATGATTAAGATCGCCTGAGATGTGGGGATGCTGTTTCTGATCTTTTTATCATGGGGTAGAGTGACCCTTGCTTGACTGATTAATAATAATGGAAGATAGAATTGGAAAGGAAAGCTTTGTAAGCTGTCAGATGGTGGTTGATGATTGGCTGACCTGCAGTTGGGTACTGCTCTGAGAGAGTGCTCAGAGCAGGAAATTACCTTTACACCTCTGCCCTGGGCTCTTCCTCTTGACCAATGATATGAGCTGACCACTGCCACCTTCCCAGGTACCACAAACCCAATAGGACTGTGGGGAGTGGGAGATGCCCATTGTGTGCTCTCTGTCCTTGGTTCCCACTGAAAAAATGTCCGATGGCCTAATGTCCTAAAGTCCTGAAGGACAGGAATGCTGGGGACGAAACTCGTCAGGAATAAATCTGCCATAGCCAGGATATTGAGTTAGAGGTGTCTTATCAGGTGCTGATCTTAACCTGCCCTTCCAGAGAAGCACCAACAAACCGAGATACAGATATACAGATATGGTTCCATTTATAGCTGGAGACTTGCCTGCCCCAGACCCTTGGGTAGCCCAGAACACCCCACCCCTGTGAATTTGGGATGCCTGCTGGGTAATAAACCAACTTTCCAGGAATGTCCCAGCTTCCCTTCTGACTCAGGGTTTGGATATCAGGGTTCAACCGATCCTGTTTCTGAGGGTTTGGAGGCTCCTTAGCATTAGCTGACCACAGGGAATATCTTACTTTGCTTGCTGCATGAGATATTCAGGGTCAGAAATACTGAATCATCTAAGGGCCATGGCTCCACTGACAGAAATACAAACTGATGACAGAAATGGTCATCAGATCTCAGGTCTTGGTAACCTTGGTGACTTGACTTGAGCTCTTGGTGGCCAGAGAGCCAGTGGACTTCTTATACCAGAGACTTTCGTGCAAGAATTCCTGCTGTCAAGTTCCCCCCCGTAGCGTCTCTCTTGATGGATTTGAATCTGTCTGGTCATGACTTTCAGATAGGAAGAGTTTAATTTTAGCAAAGAAGCCAGGGAGAGATGAAAATCCTGTCTATATATCATCTGAGAATGGTTAAATTAATCACAGCACTTGGGTATGGTGAAATGTATGCATCCATTAAAGAGTACATTTTTGAGGGAAATGTGGTGGCCCAGGGAAATGCTTAGCAAATACCCAGTGGTGGGGAGCAAGATGAGGGGACAGGAAACTCTACCTGCCATGGTCCAGTTCTGTAAGAATGAACCTCATACGTGTGCAGAAATATATCAATGTGATTAGTGATTATCTCCAGGAGTTGGAAGCACACATGACTTTTAATTTCTTTATTCTTTCTAATATTTGCCTAATTTTGTACCCTGAACACATATGACGTTGAGATGTTTTCCAATGTCCTGTATCATGCAGTGAGGAGAAACAGGAGTTGTGAATCCTCCGGGTGGATTCTTCCCTGGATCGCAGATGTAGGGTGCTGCTAAAATGAATGGGTTTCCACAGAATTGCAAAGCTCACCAGTATTTCCCCCTTCTCTCCCTTTCAGCTTTGAGGCTAGGCCTGCATGCTTTGCTAACGGATGGGACTGCACCAGTTTACTAACATATCGTTTATGCTCCCATTTTGATTGGCAGGAAGAGTCCACATTGTTTGATTTAGTTTTCTTAAAAATCTCTGTGTAGTCAAGATGATCATTGGAAGATCCATTTTGAGTCCATAGGCCCTTATGTGCAGCCCCATCATCTGAAAACACAGTTTTTGTCTTTAAAATATTTGCTAGTATGACTGGGGTAAGGGGGTGTCCTTTGAGCAGCAACAACCACAGAAAGGTCGTGCGTTTAAGAGCATGTGAGAAGCTCCCACTTCTCTGATGTCCTCCGTGACCACAGTGACCCAGGTGAGCTAGGACACTGAAAGTGGCCTTCAAGGCTTGTGAATCCCTTTTCTGTAGTAGCCTATGAAGCTGGGAAACTAACCAGCTACAGAAATGCCCTGTGATTGGACAGAAAGACTTGAGACCATAGAGATCTAGGTATCTGCTTCATCCTTTTTCCTTCCCTGATGCCTCCTTATTAATGGCAAAGACTGAAGACCGTCCTGTCTACCTGCTGAGATAGAATGGATCCTCCCCTCCCCGGCTCATAATCAGTGTGATGGATGGATGGATGGATAAGTAAGGTTAACTCAACTGGAAAAGAGTTTATGATTCACATTCTTTTCATGAGAAACAAGCAAACAAGAAAGAGCAAGAGAAAGAAAAGAAAAAAGAAAAGAAAAGGGTAGAAACACGTAGTCCTTGTGGGGATTGTTGCAACTTAAAACCTCTTTTTGTTGGTCATGTTGATAGAGCACCAAGACTTTGAGCTCATCCCCCATCTCCAATTTTCTTCTTTTAAAAGAGAGGATGAAAATGCCATGAGGGGGATGTATGAGCTCTGATTATGCCCAATTACATTTGGCAAGCCCAAGACAAAAATTAATGGGACCAGATTATTCTTCTGCATGAGATGCAGTATCGCCCAGCCTAACGATTTTAGCTCTTGCCATGCCGGAGATCGTCAAACAAATTAATAGCATGCTAATGGGTGCCTTTCAGGCTTCTCGTTTATATTAATGAGTTCCACTCCATCCGATAACCAGTGATTTATAGCACTGGAACTTGGAGCCTGGCTGTAAAGATTGTCTTTTGTCACTCTTCCTGGGGTGGAGCAGCCAGCCTAACAAGCTAAATGGTAGGGTTTTGTAATTGAATTCTAAAACGTGAAACGCCTGATACGAGAACATTTCATTCTGATCATGGCTTTGGAAATTGAAAGGCCTTCCCTATGTCTCCCACTACCCAAAGCTGAATGCAGTCTGATTTGGGTTTCCGCAACTTGTGAGACGGGAGTGTGACATGATTCTTAATGCAGGGGTATTCATGCTGAGCTAGCAAGGCAGTTCGAGTCAGTGGGCTGTATAACAGCTCCTCCAAAAGAAAACAATATATTTTTTCAGAGCCATAAAAGAAACCCTTTCTTACCTTGAAGGCTCTCACATCCCCGTTTTCACTCTGCCTCACATGAATAGGAGGCAGAGAACCCTGTGTGCCAGGCACTTTGCCACTTATTTTATTCTTGCCTTGCTTAGTCTCCCCAGTGGTTCTATGAAGTAGGTAGTAATAGTACTCTCACCTTACAGGGGTGAGACTGGCACCAAGAGGTGAAGGAGCTGACTCCAGTTTTTAGAGCCAGCGAGCTGTGGAGTCAGGGTGTCAACCTCAGCAACGACCTGCTACCTCCCACATCTCCCACTTCTTTCTGACTTCCAGGGCAAGAACAGTGCAGAATGGGAGCCCCAGATAAGCAAACTCTAAATTGCCCTTGGCACAAGGTCCCAGAGTATCATTGATGTCAGTTTTTGAGCCTGGGAAAAGAAAAGCCAGTCGCAAAGGAAAAGGCCCAGCCCCCTGCAGGCTTCAGGCAGGGTTCGAAGGCCGGCCTAAAATCGTCCCATTGGGAGTGGTGGGCTGACACGTCCCCCCGATGGAGCAAGATCTGCAGAGCCACAGCCTCATCGGGCTTTGCAAACAACCACCTTCATTGTTTTCCATGAGGACCAAGCTGTCACGACTTCCCAAACATACAGCCCTTCCAAACGAGGGAACCCGATACCTTTGGAGATCCTGGCTTAAACATCACACGGACATCCTGCTTAAATGATTATTTTTTTACATCAATTTGGATTTATTTTCTTTGGTCCATGACCACCGTGGATAGCCATGTCCTAGAAATGATCTGAAGACAGCTTATTTTTCATAAGCAATAGTCTGGAAATTTAATTGATAGGCCATTCCTGCCTCCCAGTCCAAACCCCTGCCCGGTCCATCCTCTTTACCTGCTTTGACTTTGAGTCTTTTAGTTCTTCCTATTTTACAATCACCAGCCATTCCAGAAGAAACATCTGCTAAAAAGCTCCATCCCCCGTAGTGGGAATTAAGTACATATTTTAACTTCAGACAATTTTGCTTAATGTTTTCTACATTGCAAGAAGCAGAGGATTAATGCAGACGTCCCTGAAAATCTCCTATGAAACCTTAAGCTGCATCTTCAATCACTCAAACTGTTCAAGGGCCGGAATTTGAAAGGGTGAGAAGCACCAAGAATAAAATTAGAACAAGGATCTTTATTAATTTAAACATTTATGCAGGCCTAGTAGTACATAGGAAACACTAATCTCCTTTGCTTTGGTGTATCCGAGCCTAGCCCTGTTTTCTACAGGAAGACCGGACGGTAAAGTTGGCTTTTAAAAGGAATCGGTTAAAAAGAAGAGAAGAGAAATAAGAACCTCCTCCCATGCCCCGACCCAAGTTTCTTTTTTGTAATCTGTGTTTTAAAGGTAGAGATTAAGACCTGAGTTTCATGCCAAGGGTATGCCATAAGTGATCGAGTCTGGTCTGTGAAATTTGCAATGAGATGCAGATGTGTGTGCTGTTGTGTATATATTGGAGTTCTGGGTTCTGGTTCCGGTTCTTGTACACCTCGTGTGATCTTGGGCAGGTCACTTAGGCTCTCTGAGTCTGAGTGTGATGACAAAAATTGGACAGACTGTCTGTTTACACTCTGCTTGAACATATGGTTATGTTTTCATTTTAAGATACGCTACTTAAAGCACATTAGAAAAAGTTAACCAGAATTTGGCTGACATTCTTCAAGTTAACCACTTGAACAGTCCCTAGTTGAAAAGACTGGAGGGGGAATCAGCATAAGGCACAAAGGCTGAGAGAGACGAGGGACCTTTAAGGAAAAGCAAACCCATTCCTGAATTCACACATAGCACATGCTGTGTGCCGGGCATGAGGCTAACAAGCAGGGATATAAAATGGATACGTATATGAAGGGCCAAGTCTGAACGATCTTCCTTAGGGAAATCCTTTTATAAAAGGGGTTTCCTTTCATGGTAAACCATATATAGATGGCTAAATTGTACATATGACTAAAAGTCTAATGTTAGTCTGGCTAACATATATGTGTTAGGCTTTTATTCATATATACAAACTCATGAATGGTGGTAGATTTTCCTATGTCCTTGACCTTGTCAGAGTTGTCCAGAAATCCAGGCTTCTTTTTTTTTTTTAACTAAACATTTCCTTTGCCATCTTGTAAGTGAAACCTCCCCACGGGCCAGAGGACATTACTGACCTACAGCCTTCTCGGGGAGGGGCTGTTTATTTCTCCCACACTCTGTGTACACAGGGCCTGGATACAGGTCAGGACTCTCCCTCAGCTCCTTACTGTCATTTCCAGAGCTTACCCCCCAATTTTCCCCTTAAAAAGAAAACAAACAAGCAAACTCCAGTTTGAGGCCTACGACATTTCAGATTATGCCACCTGCTACTGCTCGTTATTTCAGTAATCAGTACGTCTTCAGATTCCTACCCTTCCTTGAGGATGCTGGCCCCTGCCTCACTGCCCTTCTCGCCGCTGCCACCCTGCACCTCATTCTGGGCGACGTCAGCACCCACAAGGGACACAGGTCTCTTGGTCCCTAAACTTCTTATTCCCAGTGGTCTTGTCCTTTACTGACTTCAGCCACCTGGCTTTGGACCCCTACGCTCGGTGCCATCATGACCACTAACTGCATCGTCCCTGAAGCCTCTCCCTCTCTTACCACCACCTCCTCCTGTCTTTCTGGCTTAATTCTTGTGTCCTGACACCCCAGTGGTTCCTCTATTCCAGTGGGACCTCCAATCCATTGACCCTGTTGTCCAGGAACACCCTTCATTCTTCTCTTCCCTCCCTCCCCACGTTAGATTTCAGGACCTGTCACTAATAATCCCTGCCTTGTCTTTCACTCTATCTCATGCTTTCTGGACAATCTTAACCTTGGTTAAACCCACCTCTGCCCTCTGCCTGCTGGCACCCAAGCAGCTGAAAAAGAATCCTATCCTGCTGATTGGGCTGATTGGGCTCACTTGAAATTTATGGCCACATACCTCAACTGCACTTTTCTCCTTGCTTGGCAGTCCATTCACTATTTCATTTTCCCACACCTCCCCTCCTTTCTGTAACTTAAATACTCACTTTCCCCTTCTCTGTTCAATTGCAGACTTTGCTGTATGTATCACTGAGAAAGTAGAAACAATCTGAAGGGAACCTCCTTATATTTCCTTGGCCATATCAAATGGCCTCCTTGCCATCTGTATCCACATACTCAGAACCCTCCAGTGGAGCACCTGTCTGTGCACCTGACTGTGGCCAGCCCTCTGCTTCTTTAGGAGCATCCCACCCACTCCAGCCTATGAAAGAGCTACACCCCTGTCATTCTCCCATCTTTGCTGGACTGTTCTCATCAGCAAACAAATACACTATCTTATATAAATACTCTCCTAAAAATTTTTTTGTCACTTAGCCCCATGTTCTCTGTCCCCTCCCATTCTTTTTTTAAAATTTTTAAAAATGTTTTATTTCTGAGAGAGAGAGAGAGAAACAGCGTGAGCAGGGGAGAGTCAGAGAGGGAGACGCAGAATCTGAAACAGGCTCCAGGCTGTGAGCTGTCAGCACAGACCCCGACACGGGGCTCGAACCCACGAACCGTGAGATCATGACCTGAGCCGAAGTCAGACGCTTAACCGACTGAGCCACCCAGGCGTCCCTGTCCCCTCCCATTTCTGTGTTCCATTGTACAGTACCCCCCCTCCCCCCAGAAAATGTTGTCTGGAGTCAGTGTCCTCGTTTCCTCACTTCTTCTATGTAGGAGCCCCCAACAGGCAGGGTTCCAGCCACCACCACCCCGCTGCACTTGTGCTTGCTGAGGTATCAGCAGCTCCTGTATCGTCAGGCTCTGGCTCCACTCTGTGTACCTCATCTCACTAGATCTTTTAGAAGCATTATTTTCCTTTGGACTGTCAACTTGCCCAATTTCAGATATAGAGAAAGTTGCAAGGACAAAAGAATCCCTGCCTATCTTTTACCCAGATCTCCAGCGTTAATTAACATTTTACCAGGTCTGCTCTGTCCTTCCCCATCACCTTTTTCTCCCGCGGTGCACGTACGGCGTTGGGCACAGTGGATCGCTTGTTCTCTCTTGGACCAAGTTCTTTATTCGTGGCTAGAGTGCCCATACTCTTCTTCACAGTCCCTTTGGTGAGTTCTTCCTCCCCCTTCCCCTGAGAGCTACACGGCTCTCCAGTGCTTGGTCCAGGGGCCTCTTCATCTGTGCTGATTCCTTGGGTAATCTCGTTTGGTTCTGAGACTCACATTGTACTTCTAGCCTCCCTCCACCCCAGGCCCTTCTCCAGCCTCCTCCTGTCCCCATCAGATGTCACTTTCCCAGATGCACTTCTCACCCAGGGCTCCCCGTATCAGCACGTGGCACATTTTAGTCACGGCCAAAAACCGAGCAGTTACCCTCGATTCTCCTTTCTACTATCCCACATCTGATCCATTAGTCCGCCCGCTAGCTCTGCCTTCAAAGAATCCTCTATTTCCACTGCTGTTGCTCTAATCTAGGCTGCTGTCTTCTCTCCCCTCCACTAGATCAGCATCCTCCTTACCTGTTTCTCTGAAAACCGGAGCTTTCCATGCCACTCCTCTGACCAAGGGCCTCTCATCACGCTAAAAATAAAATGCAAGCTCCTTCACCCCATCACTCTTCACCCAGGTGGCCTACTCACAGACTCTCTCAGGGTGCCTGCTTCCTTACCACCTCCTCCACCTCCCTGTGGGGGGGCTTCACTCCCCCTTCCCTCTCCATTCCCTTTACTTGCTTAGTTTTTCTTCATGTCGACAACTACTATCTTCTCTGTATATTTGCTTACCCCCTTCCCCCCCGGGAATGTAAGACCCTTAAGGCAGGAGTTTTGTCTGTTTGCTCTCAAATATCCTCGCACTTGATCGTATAGGAACTGTTCTGTGGAGTGTCCCATATTCCAGTGGTGCAAAGGCAAAATGACTGGCTGGTTTCTGAGAAGACTGGAAACCAGTGGCCTCATCCTGGCCACCATCTTTACCTTGACTAAAAGGATCCTCAAGTCAACAGGCTGGTTTCAGGTTAACGCCAACATTTTACCACTTTGCAAAGTAGGAAAGATCATCTTTGTGCCACCAGGCATGTAATAACTTCTTGCAGATCTTTTCGAAGTTTCCAAGTGAGTCTTTGCTAAATCATTCCCAGCCCTGTGGTAGCACACAGCAGCTTTTCCTTCATTATTGGAGAGGGAGGGGGGTTACTGGATGAACAAAAGGAATGCAGCCCTGGTGCTGATCCAGCGGACTTTAGACCAGGGCTTCAAGTGGAATGAAATACATGTTTGATTTAAGGTCTGTCTAGATTTGCCTGCTACCTGCCCAGTTCATTAGGTCTACAAAATGTATAGGCTGGGTTTGGGACTCAGTAAATCAGTATATATAGCCCGTGTTTTAGATGTATAAACCTGCTGAGCTCAGGTTCCTAGCACATTCATTTAAATGGTACCTTTGTTTTATTTGTGTGAGCCATTCGAAGAATTTTTTTAAAACCCCAAGACCATTTTGCCCAACTGAAAGCCCGTTTATGATAAATAATAACGTTAAAACAATTTTGAAAGTAAATCTAATCAAGATCAGTTGGAGGAACAGTTTTGAGTCCTGTGTCCCACCCTCCCCTCCCCAACCCCAGAGAGCACGGAGCCACGGCTGTCCTAGCCTGTGATCTTCCAGAGAAGAACTGTCAGTTTTACAGCCCGTGTGTTCAGCTGACAAAGGGGTCTCCAGTTCTCTCCCTCCAGGCTGGGAATGTGTTTACAGACCCCTCACCCCCGCGTGCAGGCGGCTGGCCAGGAAGCAGAAGCCGGTCCACTTGGGATGAAGACATCAAAGCAAATTCTGATCCAATTAGAAAAAGATACTATTGTCCTCTGAATTCCCAGTTTAGCAGGCCGTTCTCAACACTTAGCCAGTTTCCTTGGGGATTGCTGTGGCATTGACTTGGATCTGAAACTCATTGATATGCACACATAAGGACAGGCTCTAGTCTCTCATGTGTGCAGGGACCCTGAGAAACCTGGGAACCACTTGCTCCCTTTCTACACACCAAGGGTTTGCACAGTGGCTGTAAAATTCTATTTTTTCCTCAGTTGGTCTTAAAGGAGCGTTAGTCTCTTGTGTCTTAGAAAGAAGAATATGGACACTTTATAGGGGAAAAAATTTATAACTGTTTCCATTTATAGCACTTCAGAGAATGAACATGGGAAATAGTTTAAGCTGGTAATTTTAGCTATTAGTCCTGGCTGTGGAATTCCCAGAGACACTTATCCGTCTGTGTTCAAGTCGCAATTATTCTGTCCTCTCTGGCACACACTTTTCTTTTGTTCCACTTTTTTTTTTCCCTCTCTGAAGCTTTTCTGAAGGCCACCTGTCTTTGATGATGTATAGATGATTTTCATATCTGCCATATGTGGCTAATGAGCTGCTAAAAATATCTGCTTTCTTCAACTACTACCATCTTTTACAGAGAAGAACCACAGCTTTAAAGTCTAGAAAGTGTTTTCCTGGGATTACTTGGATTGGCATGGACTACTAAATAGGGAAGAACTAGATAGAACCTTGACAGGAGAAAGTTGAGCCTTCTCTGCTCCCTGGCCACAAGGTGACCCTTAATTCCTGCTGCCATCTTGAAAATGCAGATTATTGATCTCAGATGGGATTAAGCCCAAATCCATTCCCACCTTGCAAAAATACCTGTCTTTGTCCAGTTGTTTCTATACTTTAATTGTTTCATGATTTCAAAATCATTTCATGGTGTTTTTCATACCTAAATACCAATAGGTTACATTTTACTCAGTATTTCTCTTTAAATCAATTTTTAAAAATCCAACTCTGTTCTGAGTAATACTGTCCACAGTGTTGACTTTGATTGGCTTTTTAAATATATTTCTAACACATTATACATGCTATGATTAATTTTTAAAATGTTAATTGAGGTATTACTAAATTTCCTAGCACTGCACTAAAAATAATATTTCTTTTGTATAAGTGATGTTTTTCTTCAGTAATGATTTATAAATAACTTTGAAAGAAAATCAGGTCTATACTAGAGTATAGATAGATGTCAACCCTATTCTTATTTTATTTATTTATTTATTTTGAGAAAGACAGCACAAGTTGGGGGTAGGGGCACAGAGAGAGGGAGAGAAACCAAAGCAGGCTCCATGCTGCCGGCACAGAGCCCAAAATGGGGCTTGAACTCACAAAACCACAAGATCATGACCTGAGCTGAAACCAAGAGTCTGATGCTTAACCAACTGAGCCACCCAGGTGTCCCTCCATTCTGATTTTAGATATGCAAAAACTGAGGACACCGAAATATGCATAAGCACATTATGGCACTTGACAAAAGTGAGGAATTTGCAGGGCCTTCTCTGAATATAAAAATAGAACAGCTAGGGGCACCTGGGTGGCTCAGTTGGTTAAGTGTCTGACTTTGGCTCAGGTCATGATCTCACAGTGCATGGATTCAAACCCTGTGTCAGGCTCTGTGCTGACAGCTGGGAGCCTGGAGCCTGCTTCAGATTCTGTATCTGTGTGTCTCTCTCTCCGCCCCTCCCCTGCTTGCACATTGTCTCTCTCTCTGTCTCTCTCTCTCAAAAATAAACATTAAAAAAAAGGATTTAGAAACATTATTTGAGATAGAAACAAAATGAAGATTAGAATAGTATCATGAGGGTCCTCACGCTGTTTAAAATTTTAATTAAAAAGAAAAAAGAAAAAAAAGGCTAAGGAAATGCTTCATTAAATCTGTCATGTGCCCTGGCTACTTATAATGCACACTTATATGAGTGTGTTTGAATCTCTCCTGCTCACTTTGTCTTTCAAATAAACAGAACTTAATGGCCAGCACTCTGGCCCAGATATTTCAGAGGGAGCCTCTTTTGACAGCTACCCTAAGCAAGGGGTTGTTCCTCACTCAGGAATTTCCTATTAATGTATCATCCCTTATGCTATCCTTAGAACCCTGTTAAACTTGACATTGTTTTTTCTAAAGAGGATGACCCTACTGATTTTTGTCTAATAATATTCAGTCATTGTATAAAAGCAACACAGACCACCTGTGTTCCAGGACCCTACCTCCAGAGATACCCCCAAACGTTAGCTGTACGGATCCATTTTCTTTCATATTTAAAATCTATTTTTTGAACTGTGGTAAAAACCAATAAAATTTACCTCCTTAACCATTTGTAGGGTTTAGTAGTATTTCATATATTCACATTGTTGTAAAACAGATCTCCAGAACTTTTTCATCTTGCAAATCCTCCCTTTCCCCAGCCCCTGGTAATCAATCTACTTTCTGTTCTTATGAATTAGACGACTTTAGATACCTCACATAAGTGGAATCATACAGTATTGCCTCTCTGCAACTGATTTATTTCACTTAACATAATGTCCTCAGGGTTCACCCATGTTGTAGCATGTGTCATGTTCTCCTTCCTTTTTAAGGCTGAATAATATTCCATTATAGGTATATACTGTATTTTATTTAGCCATTCACCCATTGATGGACGTTTGGGTAACTCCAGCCTCTTGGCTATTGTGAATAACGTTCCTATGAACACAGATATGCAGACAATCTCTTTCAAGACCCTGCTTTCAGTTCTTTTGGATATCTACCCAGAAGTAAGGTGGCTGGGTCACATGGTAGTTCTATTTATAATACTTCGAAGAACCTCCACATTATTTCCCATAGTGGTTGTACTGTTTTACAGTCCTTCCAACCATACACAAAGGTCTCAGTTTCTTCACATCCTTGCCAACAGTTGTTATTTTCTGATTTCGGGAGAGCAGCCATCCTGACAGGTATGAGGTGGTGTGTTATCGTACACTCTTCCTGTCTTTCTATCTATGTAGCACACATCTTTAAAACATAAGTCACATCATATTATGTGTGCTTTCTTTGTAGAAAATGGTTTTTCTCTATTGCTATATTTTTGTAAAAAGCTATTAACTTATATAAATATTTTAACTCCTAATGCCAAGGGAATAACACAAGCTAAAGCAGAAGACTGGGTTAGTTTAGTTTAGTTTTGTTTTGTTTTAGGTGTTTCTTATTTTTTATTGTTTTGAGATAGAGAAAGAGAGTATGCACACATGTGCATGGGGGAGGGACTAAGGGAAAGGGAAAGAGAGAATACTAGGCAGGCTCCATACTCAGTGAGGAGCCTGATGTGGGGCTCGATCTCATGACCCTGGGATCATGACTTGAACCAAAATCAAGAATTGGATACTCAACCAACGGAGCCATGCAGGCGCCCCTTTTTAGACTAGATATATTTTTCAGTGTTTATTTGTTTTGAGAGAGAGAGGGCGAGCAAGAGAGCGAGCATGGGAGTGAATAGAGGAAGGGCAGAGATAGAGAGGGGGAAAGACAGAACCCCAAGCAGGCTCCTTGCTGTCAGTGCAGAGCCCGATGTAGGGCTCAGTCTCACAAACTGTGAGATCATGACCTGAGCCTACCACCTGGGTGCCCTTTTAGACCAGGTAGTGTTAACCACAGTTATAATGAATCCATTTGGAATCATTTAAAAATTTTTTTTGTATATGAAAATTTTTATAATAAAAGTTTTATAATGCCCCAGCCTTTATTAATTCACATTTTTTCCTGACCTTAGGAGAACAAAAATGGTGCGAGCTAACATTCATCTACTTGTTTGCTGACTCTTACCCTGTGCTTGGAGAAGTATTATCTTGTGAGCAAACATGGAAATTGGTGTTCTGACAAAGTCTGGGGTGGAGGCTTTGTGGCTCGTAAAATCCAAGGAAGTAGGAGGAGCCTTTGGGGGCCAGTATCAAAATTCCATTGTAGGGGTCAGTACAAGTGGTTCTCTGTGATTTAGGAGTCCCACTCAAATGTCTTCAGGGGCTAGGCCATTCATCTTTGTTCATTTTGTTAATGAAGATGTTGGAGGTAAGACAATTGGGAATAGTGAGGACTGTAGTCAGCTGTAGGCCCTGACTAAAAGCTATTCAAATTTAAACTTAAAAAAAAAAAAAAAAACCAAAGCTGTGTGGGTCCAGCAACACACATCTGGCCTGAATTGGGCCCATGGGTACAATCTGACATCTGCTACAGAGCTGGTTCTTTATGGGATATTCTTTGCCTTCTGGGATGATTCACCCTCTCTGAGGTCTTAGTTACCTGCCCCTAGGCCTCCCTTGTTCAGGACCAAGGGCCCTGTACTCCTGGCTCATGCCCAGGGCCCACTCTGGCTGGCCTGCCAGGAGGGACTGTCTATCAGTTGACTTTAAGAAGTCATTTGCATGAGAGGGAAGACTTGAAATCAGAGTAGCTTCAGGTTACGGCCTAACGGCCTGAGGCCTGAGCACGGTTGGTTGGAAGGATCTCAGAATGCCAATGAGCTTCTCAGTGGCCCTGGGGTCAGTCCTGGCTGGGCTCCACTCTGCAGCCCATAAGCCATGAAGCTCTGGAAGGCAAATCGCTTTGCCTTTCTGGGTTTCATGTTCTGCCTCTGAGAATGGGATAATGACAGTGAGGAAGGGGTAGTTGTGAGATTGAATAAGACAGTGTAGGTCACGTGCCTGCACAGCCCAGCACACAGTCAGCCTGCATTAGCACTAACCACGGCTGCTAGAACTTCGACGCCTTGTGGGTGTGCCATGGTGAACCTCTAAAATTAATTGCAAAGTGTTGTGTTGACATGCACTTGAGTTTTCCTGGGGAGAAGTTCCATTACCTTTTATAAGAGCCTGAACATCAGCCAAGATAGAATGGTGAAGCTATTTAGGGAAGCTGGGGAGGTCATTACCGAAGTGACAGGCGGGTCTTCTTGGGCCTAGAAGTACAGAGTTGTGTTTGGCTAGCTCTTTCCATCCTCATCAGAACTTGACTGATAAATTGACGCCACTGACCCACTTTCTTCATGGGCAGAGCCAGTCTTACAGGCAGTGCCGATATCAGAATGAGAAAAGCAGATTCCCCTTCAGCAAATGTGACCTCGGTGAAAAGGTCCCTGTTGCTGGGTTTCCATTTGAAGGCAGGGGTAGTGGTGGGGGCATGTGATGAATAACCCCAGAGGGACTGTGAAGGTCACTGCTGATGTTATGACCAGATGCAGGAGCACCTAGAGGAAAGCTGTGCTTTGTGGCAGGGCGATAAAGTATTTCCTGGTATACTCTGCCACGGCCTTCCTTGTGCACCTGGGGAGTGATTGCAGCAGCGACACAGAGGCCTGCTTCTAGGGCAGTGACCTTGGAAACGTGGCTGAGGGTCGTCCTTCACTGTCATCCCCCTGTGGACCCATGAGTCCCTAACTGTGCCTTCCCACCTTCCCCTCTNTGGGAGAAAAACAGGACTGAGAAGACTAATGAGGCAGTGGAATAAGAGCATGTCTAGTGCTTGGTCCTGCTTGATTGTTTCAGACCTTGGTGAGAGTGCTCAGAAAACGTGGAAGGCATACCTGGCTTCTAGGGGACCCGGCTATGGGAAATCTCTGATTAGTCTTGCACTTGGGATAGCTCCGAGGAATGTCCTCATCCCTGGTTTGTTTCCTTTGTTTCTACAGTGAGGTCTTTTTAGATGATGGGATAGAAACCGGTGGAGAAAAAGACAGGTGGGTTAAAGGATGGATAGAGGGATAGACGGATGGACAAATCTTTTCTAATACAAGTATAGGAAAATGTAAGCAATGACTCTAGTCTGTGGTGGTGATACAGGAGTTTGCCATAAGATGTTTTCAACTGTGAGGTGTGTTTGAAAATCTTTCAATAACCAAATGTTGGGGGAAAGGAAATCTTTGGGTGTAAAACTTTTGGAAAAGGGCAAAAGAGAATTCATGAAATTGTGATCTCACTACTCTTCCTCGCCGCCTCCCCAACACTCACCCCTGCCATCATTTCCCCATTGTGTTCAAGCTCTGTGTTCTTCATGGTCTAGTCACTGTGTTTGGGCACGTTTGGGCATGCTCTAGGTGACGTGCATGTGACAGCAAGATGGTCCTCTGACTGCCAAACATATGTCCTTCCCTCTTTTACAGGACAGACAGGTAATGGTGAAATGTTCCAGAACCACTGCAGAAACACAGTGCTGCATATAAAGAGCTCAGGAAAAGCCTCTTCAGTGAGGAGACGTTGGAGTTGGGATCTGAGTGAACAGAAGGCACACTGGCTGTGCAGGATGAAGGGAGAAGTGTTACAGGTGGTGCAGAGACCTAGGGATGGGAATGAGCGTGCTGTGTCTGAGGAAAGAAAAGAAGGCTAGTGTGTGAGAGGAAGAGTGCCCATGAGAGCAGAGATATGTGGGCTTACAAGATAGGCCTGGAATGTTCTTCTGATCGCAGGAGGCAGCCGTGGGTGGGGGTTGGGGTGGGGAGGGCATTCTGTGGGTAGAGACCCGGGTACCAGTCATGCTACATATGATGAATGAGATCCCCAAGGTTGAATGATGCAGGAGAGGCCTTAGCGTGGGCAGACAGGCTGCGCGTGTGGTGTAAAGACTGTCATTGGAAGGATTTTGAAGAAGTGGCTCTATTTGGTGACTAGAATCAGCACATCACTCTTAATGCAGAATTTCTCCACCCCCATCCCAAGAGGAGATCAGTTCTTTGGGTACAGAACTTTTAAATTATCATCATGTGCTAAAACTGGCTTTTCAGGATGTGTCCAGTTCTATGAGTTTTAATGCACATATACATTTATATAACCATCACCACAGTCCCGTCACCCCCAAAAACTCCCATCGGCTCTACTTGATGGTCACCGCTCCCCCCTAGCCAGCCCCGACAACCACTGTTCTATTCTACATCACGATGGTTCTGTCTTTCGGGAGTACCATGTGCATGGAATCCTGTAGTATGTAACATTTTGAGACTGGCTGTTTTCATGCAGCCAAATGCCCACGAATATGTTTTTCAGCTTCCTGCAGACATGTTGAGAATAGCAGTTAAATGGCTGGGAGTGAGGGAAGGGGAAGAAACAGCATGAAAATGGTGACGGATGGTGAGGACCAAAGACAGGAGTGGTATGTGGGTGAGCACGGGGACAGAACGCTGGAGGAAATAGAGGTATGTGAAGAGAGGCCGTAAAAGTGTTCTGTAAGCCTTTGGTGTAAATTTCCCTTGATCTCCCCCCAAGAAACCTTATGTTCTGTTGCGTTGTGGAGTTGAATTCATTTGGAAAATGTGCCGAAAGTCAGACTTCTGCTCTGAGGTATACACGGGCGGAAGACAGAGGCCCATCCAGAGGGCATCGGGTTCCCATCCATCCCAGATGCAAGCTGCAGGGGGACAACTCTGGGCTTCATTAAACAGAAAACAATGGAACGAAAGGATTAGGAGAGTGGCTGCCCCACTGTGTTCTGGGTCCATGTTCCGGAAAAGCAGTGAGAGACCAGTTGGCCAAAAGCTATGGTCTTGGGCTGGGAGAGGGGCTAGTGAGCTCTGCCCAGCTCTTGGAAAGACAGGAATCCCTGACCAAATCTAGCAATTTGTGCATGTATGTGATGGGGTGAGTGTAACAGGATCGAAGGGTGGGGTGGCGGGCCCCAGCCTTCCCAGCTCCACTCCCTCAAGCACTGGCCCACCTTTGACCTCCCTGAGATCACATGTACCGAATGGCTTTCTAAACTACAAACCTGCTGTGGTCTTTTAATAGTAACTGTCCATTTCTGCACCTTCCTGCTTAAAAGAGCTGCAAGATAATTAAAAAAGAGGGGGAGGTGGGGAGGCCAACCTGTTTTCCCCTTGGCAAGGATGCGTTGCCATGTTCCTCTGGTTACCGCCCGAGCGGAGCACACCAGGTCCTGCTGCATAATGACGAGTCCCTGGAGACCCCCGATAGTGATCGATAGCCCCCGCCCGGCTCTGGGGCTCGCATAATGAGCTGTGCAGCCCTGCCAGAGTCACCAGCCAGCCTCGGGGAAGCCTCCCCTCCCCCACCGTCCACTTGTACAACAAATGCCCCCCTCCCCACCCGCCACCTCGGCTGGGTTTCCCTTTGATTGGCAGTGGCCTGTTATTTCCGCCTGGGTTGTCTGACAGCCCCTCCGCCTGGTCTAATTATGCCGGCCTATTCGGGCCACCGCGACCCCAGGAAGGCTTTATCAGATTGTCCAACTGACCGTGACCAGATCTCCAGCACCTGCCTCCCTTGTTGATTGAGGATGGAAGGTGTTTATACACGCAGAGCTGGGGGCTGATTGGCCTGGGTCCTGGGGTGGGGACTACCCGTCTGAGTGTCAGAGATGAAAAATGGAGTCGCCTCACCACCCAGCCTCATTAGGGCCCCTCCAGGTCCCGACAGTATCGAGGGGGGGCGGGTGTGTGTAAGCACAGCGCCTGCTGTCATTGTTCCAGACCCTCAGGGACACGTTTCCAGCTGCAGTAGGGCACTTGGGTCCATCTCTTACCGTTTTATATCCTCTGCTCTCTCTACCTTTCCTGTTAACTGTAGCCCGTTCCCTGCTTCCCATTCATTCTCTCATTTCCCCTAAGTGTGGCCTCACACTTTCTAGTGTCAGAAGAAGGCAATCAGAATTACTGTCTGGGGTTGATTTTTTTGTTTCTAGAGTGTCCTGTTTCTGCTCACACTGTTCAGGCACCCAGGGTGTTTCTGGCTGTACATAGTTCCTGGGGAGCAGCTCAAGCATTGGGGCCACTCCCTCTGGTAACTGTGGCAAATGGCTCATTTTAGTGGGAACATTAAGTCATCAAGGTCCTACCGGGTTCCATCTAGATCATTTGCTAATTGGTCACTAGTGACCTGAGAAGATATGGGTTTTCCAAAAGCCAAGCCATTTTGCCCTCCTGGATGATGGAGTTTGGGCTGAGCCAAGCCCGCCATCTAAGAATGGTGGATAGAATCATGCTTCTCTGACTGTGGGCCCTGGACCAGCCTCAGCATCACCTGGGAGGGAGCTCGATGGAAATGCAGAGTCTCCGGCCCCACCCCAGACCTGCAGACTCCCAAGTGTGCATGTTGACAGGCTCTCAGGAGTCATGTGTGTGTGGAGTTTGAGAAGCTCTGTACCAGGACATCATAAACCCAGAGAGGGAAGCCCTCCTTGGGATTTGTCCAGAAGTTAGAGAACCCAGCAACCCATTCCCATAACACCCGCTGGTGAAGGGTCTGTTCTCCCTGCTTTCTGGCTTCGGATGAGACCTTATGAGGCGACCAGGGAACCAGGTTGAAAGTCTTTACTGACAGCAAATAACTGAATGTGGGTCTTGACCCCTGGGACTAAGTTTTCTGGCAGTACCTTCTCCTCATTCTCCGAGAAATGTTTTGGTGTTGAAAGACCACCTACAAAAAATAGTGTCCTCTGGGAGCCACCTTGTGATGATACCCTCTAAGCTGGCTGGCATTTAGGGACCATCTTCTGCCTTGATCTATGCCCTTAAATGACTACTATTTGCCTTTGGTGGATTTGAAACTTAAAAAAAAATTTTAACATTTATTTAATTTTTGAGAGACAGAGACAGAGTGTGAGTGGGAGAGGGACAGAGAGAGAAGGAGACATAGAATCTGAAGCAGGCTCCAGGCTCTGAGCTGTCAGCACAGAGTCCGACTCGGGGCTTGAACTCATAAACCGCAAGATCATGACCTGAGCTGAAGTCAGAGGCTCAACCAACTGAACCACCCAGGCGCCTCTGGTGGATTTGAAACTTTAAAGCTTGGATTCATGGGATGGGAGATTTTTTCCCCTCAATATATACTTTTATACCTGTTAAATGGACATGTACTTTCCAATCAAATAAAAGCTTTTTATGTTTGTATAATTTGTATGTTCAGTGTAGACAAACCTAAACATTAATGTGCTTCTATTTGATGATCTATAAAGTCACTTATAATCTTACTGGAGAGTGCCTTCAAGAGGTTAATGCACATATAGAGTCGTTGGTTGTTGTTTTTTTGTTTTTTACAGAAATGTGATCTCACTTTCATACTATTTTATCATCTGTTCGTTCAATACATTATAAATATCATTCCAAGTCAGTAAGTGTAGGTCTTCTACATATTCATTTTCAGTGTCTTGCCAAGTATTTCATTATATGGGCTGTTCTGTATAATGGCTTTACATAATTCATCACCTGTGCGTGGGCATTTTGGTTTACAGTTTCTTTCTCTGTTTTCCCAACACTGGCATGAACTTCATCTGTAGCAAAATATTTGCACATGGTCTAAGTGATTACTTTAGGATAACTTTTTGAATGCATATTAAAAGCATAACATTGGAATAAGAGAAGAGACCCAGACTTCCTAGAGCTGGAAGGTGGACTTTGAGACTTGACTCCCTCCTGGGAGGTAGCCTGTATCCATTAATAATGATTGCAGGAGAATAAGGTGTCAATATGCTGGAGTTAGGGGGTGCGGCTTCATTGTGGAAAGTGGCTCTTAGGAATCATCTAGGTTTTCTGAAGAAAACCCATTGTTTGGTCTCTGGAACACAGGTGGCCACGAAGCATGGTTGGCACAGCATTGGTGATGGTCACAGGATTGTCTCGACAGGGGAGGTACACAGCCTCTTGTGAGTGGGTGGGAAGAATAACACGGCTGGGCATATTGGGGCCACACCCTGGACTTCGGTAGAAGCCAGAACAGACCCAAGGCTTGAGTGTGGGCGGCTGTGCTAAAAGGGGAACTTGAGGTGGTTTCAAGCCAGTGCAGAGCTGGGAGCCAGGGAGGCTGCCACAGGGAGGGACCTCCACACCAAAGGGCAGACACAGATTTGAGAGCCAGCCGGGGTGGAACCAGGATCAGCTGCTTCCGTAAGACGGGCTTAGAGAGCTCTTGCTGGATACTTGGTATTGGCTCCAGGGCTGTCTGAACCTGCATGCAGGAGCGGGTACCCACTCCAGGTCCAGAAAGGACTTTGCTGCACGTCATGCCGTTGCTGAGACTGTGGTTTGGGGAGGAGATTCTTGTTCCTGGAGTGCCATTAGCTGTGGGTCGCATTATGCCCCAGGCTCCCCCACAGAAAGCAGCTGCACCCCCTCCAAATGCTACCTCCTCCTGGCTTGGAACAGCCTCTCCTTTTTTGCTTTATCTGTATCACAATTAGGGCATTTCCCACTTTCTTCATTATACTCTCCTTAATTATATGCACCATTTAGGAAATGCAGTGAGGCCTTGGGGAAAGCACCCAGGGATTTTGAGTTCATCGGCTCTTCACTTAGCATTCTGCCTCCTCCCATTATGGGCTCCCCCTTGGGTGAGTTACTTAACTCCTATAAAACAGGGTGGTTGTAAGGATTAAAAGTGATGACATAAAGTAACCCCTTTAGGATCTGGCTGAATGGTAGGTGCTTAAATTGCCCATTATTCTCGAGGGCTTAATATAGTCTAGTCTGTAAGGGTTGATGGACCATAATCTGGAGGCAGATCCCACTAGACATATCTGTTAGGTTAGTAACGGGCTCTGAGGTCAAAAGGCTCAGGACAGCTCTCACGCCGCCCAGACCTGGGCTGGGAAGACAATCACTGCCACCAGATTATAGAGCTATGCCTTCTAAAGTGACAGCGAGAAGGGGGGAGGGGCACCGGGCAGCTGTTGGAGCTAGGAAGGTGCGGAGTGGCTGAAGGCCTCTGCCGAGAGCATTTTGCGCGTCCTCTCTGACCTGTTACTCTAAGGCAGACCAGCCCTGCAGGCGGGAGCAGGAGACACGGCCCAGGATCTTCACCTGGCTTAACTGACCATCTTAGCTCCAGACTCACCTTCCTTCCTTTGCCACAATCTAGGATAGCAGTCAAGCCTGCATGTCCAGGGTCCCATCCTTGCTCCATCCTTTTTGCTTATGTGACCTGCAGCAAGTTTCTAACCAATTTTGTGACTCAGTGTTCTAATCTGTACAGTGAGGATAATAGTACCTATGGATAGGGTCCTCGTGAGGCTCAAATGGGTTTATTTATAAACAGTGCTTAGACTACAGGCATTTTCTCTATGAATGTTTCCTAGTGCCTTCTGGGGTTTGCCTCTCCATGCCTCGGGCCTTTCATGTTAACATCTTATTTCTTCTTGTCAACAGAATCCCCATCTGCTCCATTTAGCCCCCGCCCCGTACATAGCACAGAGTAAGCATTCCTAAATGTTTGTTGGGTTGGATTGGTTGGGGAAGCTCAGGCTGTGCCATGAGGTAGACCTGGGTTCAGATCCTGACTTTGCCCATCTCCAGACCTTTGATCCTGTAAAATGGGATAAAATAGTAGACTCTGAGAGGGTCGTGGTGAAGATTGACTTAAAGAACACATGCAAAGCATATGGTGGGAGTGCGCTTTCAGGAAATGACGGTGCTAATGCTGAGTGAAATAACCTCAGTATGCTCGTTCTACCGCATGAAGTAGGTGGTTTGTGCATTTTTTCAGGTTTCATTTTGAAGTAAGAGGACAATTTCTGGTTTCTGTTTAGTTTTCCCCAGTGACTGTGAGAACACTAGGAAGAAAACAGGACACCTGTGCACACAGTCGTCCTCTCCCGCCTCCCTCAGCCATACCCGTGAGAGCTGCATCTCTCCATGTATCTTTCGCAAGCCGTTATCAAACATTAGACCACCCTGGAGCTTCGGTGTGGGCTTTGGAGTCCACTGCATGTCCAGAGTGGCCAGGGTTGTTGGGCATCTTCCCAACCTATGGTGGTGGCCTGACTTGGAGCACATCTCTTCGGTGTTTCCAAGTTGGCGTTGAGTCTCCTAGCTGGGAATGCCAACACGCAGCTTTGTGTGTGTAGCGATTTCATGTTCAAGAATGTACCTGTGCAGTGTCCTCTCCTGCCACCAGAGTGTTGGACATCTGGGAGACCCGTCAGGCAGTAGACTGTGTTGCTGACAAGCTCAGACCCTATAAGGTACTGTGGGGAGCCAGAGGGAGGCCATGATTCTGTGATTCTGTCCATTGTGTGCCCGCAGGAGCTGGTGACACTCAGCCATTCCCTCAGTCCGGAAGCCAGCACGTTGGACAGCCTTGGTTTCCTCCTCCATGAATTTGGGGTGGTGATTATGAAGTAGAGGACTTGAGTATCAACTGATCCCCAAAATGATTCTCAGAACACTGATCATGTAAAAATGCACCACAGAAAAAGGTTCCATGGCCAAATGTTTGGCAAATGTGTTATACTGTCTTTCCTTCTTGGCATTTTATAATACGTATTTGCATATTCAAGGCTCATGATAAGTCCTGCAGAAAGAAACAAACTTAACATTGTTGAACCCAGTAGTGCCTAAATGTAATTCACCGTGAACACTTTTTTTTTCCTCCATGTAACATCTAGTAACATTGCTAGGGGCTAGGTAAAAACACTTAAGAAATCTAATTATCTTAAAAGAATTTATAATAAGTGATATGTGAATATTAAGAAAGAAGAATCTGTCATTTTTTTAATAGACAGTTAGAAAATGGCAGGACTGGGGCACCTGGTTGTCTCAGTCGGTTGAGCATCCGACTTAGGCTTAGGTCATGATCTTGCAGTTTGTGAGTTTGAGTCCCACGTCTGGCTCTGTGCTGACAGCTTGGAGCCTGGAGCCTGCTTCAGATTCTGTGTCTCCCTCTCTCTCTGCCTCTCGTCCACTCACACTCTGACTCTGCCTCTCAAAAATAAATAAATAAACACTAAACAAATAAAAAAAAAAAAGAAAATGGCAGGATTTTAATTCCAAGTATTTTTAAGTACTTGACAAAAAAATAAAATAAAGAGTATTGGGTAACTTTTTTATAGCCAGTCACTATTTGATTTGATCATAAAATACTCAGTGTTACCAACCCACTGTTATATGACCAACCAGAAGATGCCTCTATCTGGGATAAGACTTGAACTTGAGTGGTAAAGGTAAAATTTTAAATTTTAGACATGTTCTTTATGAGACCCTGGATTAACTAGAGTTGTACATTCTACTAGTTTCCTTTCAGCCCTTAAACACACATTCTCAGCCAATCGAGCATCTCCTGAGCCAGCCCTTGATCTAGTTGTTACAGCTAGATCGACTAGTATTAGGTTAAAACAGTATGAAAGATGGAGGGTGATAGATTTATCCTGCAAAATATTTTTCATACTCTGTCTTTGGGGATAACACTAATCCACAAAACTGCCTATCAGCGGAATTTGCTTTGACAAGAATCGTTTGCAAATGTGAGTGTCCTCACAGAGCTGCACGGTGGAAATCGGGATGAATTACCAGACCCCCACGAACCTCCCTGCTCACTTCCTTAGACTGTTCTCATGAGGAATGGAGGCGTGGGGCGGCGGGTCACCGTTACCCTGGATTTGAGGGTTCACTGGGTCATTCCTGAAACCCCTGGGCCAGCCAAGCAGGGAACAATGGACCCACTGCAAGCTTTTGTTTATTATGACAGCCCCCGGACTGTACATCCCACTTACCTCCTGGGGCTGGTCAAGCTAATGTGATCTGACATCCTGGCATTTGAGATTTGTCAAGTATTGTAACCCTAAGCGGTACTAATATTGAAAACCATACTTGAAATTTATATAATCCAGATGTGAATGCCAATAAAGCAGATGAAATGGCAGGCTTGGGCTAGGGAGCGTGTGTGTGTGTGTGTGTGTGTGTGTGTGTGTGTGTGTGTGTGTGCATAGCAATCCTGTTGCCCTATATTCTTTCCACATGGTATATATAGCCAAGAAGGATTTTATGTATTAATATTTTCCCTTAAGAATAGTAACCAAATTATGAAATATAGCTCTAAGTAAGTACGAGCATCGGTTTTATTTGCAGCCAAGAAAAACTGATTAAGTTTTGGGGAGCAGGAAGGTCTATTTTAAATGCTTTTTAAAACTTTTAAATTGGTCAGGACCCTTCAGCAGTGTGGTCTGGGGAATTATTAGTCACACCAAGCCAGTATTTTTGACATGGCTCTCTTGAATGTCAGATTTTTTCTTCCTATGTGGACATGTCACTCTTCCCAGTGAGAGTTTTTGGGGTGATCCAGAAGTCCCCCCTATGAAACAGAGGCCTCGACCCCTGAGCTGCTACGTCACAGCCCTTCCGCATTGGCAATGCCCACATGCCGCTTCTGTTTTTTGTAAGCTCAGCTAGTAGCTGAATTAAGTGTGAAAACGTCTCTGTTCAAGTATTTGACGGCCACCCTCTTTTGGAGGAGGTGTCCTCTCTCCCTGGCCAGCAGTGGCCCCGTGTGATACCTCTGGCGGGACAGTGCTCACCTTCTCAGGCTATTGCTTCCGTCCCCCCGTGAAGAAAACCACAGCTGATCTGATAGGAATAGCGCATGTTGCTCCCCTAACAGGGAGCTCCGGGTTGAAAGTTCCGGTGTTCTTGACATGAAAGGGTGGTAGAACGTATGATTATTCCTTAGCACATGCCGTGCATAATTAACAACCATCCTTAACGAGACCTGGCAGCCCGGGGAAAACTGGCTGTACCAGCTTAGTTAAAGCAGATGAGAAACGATATGAAAAGGAGGCCCAGAGCTGGGCCCCACAGATGTGGGGGTGACTTCTGGACTAAGGAGCTGTAGTTGGGACCTGTGTCACCCGCAGATATTTCTAGACCGGAAATCAAAGATCATGTTGCTATTTTAGCCCCCTTTTAGTGCAGAGCCAAAGGAAAACGATGCCTGATATTCAGGGGAAGCTGGTGGCAAGCTGTAGCCCCCACCGTTTCCCCTTCACTAAACGGCTCTGGAGAAAGACAAGTGTGTGCTGTTTCCACAGCAGGCAGGATGGAACGTTTCTCCGGGGGGTCGGGTGGGTGTCCACCAGCTTTCTGTTTGACCTCTGGAGTCATGACTCCCAGAGGGTGAGGAGGACCATGCCTGCAGCTCTGACGCTCCTTGGAGCCTTAGCCTGTGGGCTCCGGCCCTGTTCCGACTCAGGCCTTGAGTAAGGAATGCTGTCATGGATCCAAGCTAAATAGATTCCAAATGATGGAATCTGATTTCCCTGTTGGGTTTTGAGGTGAGGGCATCAGCGTGTGGTGTATTCGGCCCCCACGGTTTGTTTAGTTCACAGGCACTCAGGGCTCAGGGAGTGGAAGGAAGGATCTCGAGCCGGCCTGGCCGGCACGGAGCGCAGGTGACTCATCCCCACCCAGAGATGTCCGTCTCCTCTGTGAGGCTCAGCAGTCCCAAGACTGGGGCCCCAGGCAGGAGTCAGACGGTCAAGGCCGCTGGTCCAGTTCCCCCTGCTGACGTCACCCCCTCCCCCCATTGTCTGGAATGCCTAGCAGCCTCTGACTGAGGGTGAGAGCAGGCTGCAAGTGGGAAAGCAGGAGGTGTTTCCAGGCAGGAGTGCACCGTGGAGTTTCAAGGCGCGTTTGTGCAATATCTTGCCAGGCCGAGCAGATGGGGGCTGACCCACGTGTCCAGGGGGATCCCATTTCAGTGGGGTTCTGCAAATCCACTGGTCCCACCTTTTACCTCCCAAATGAAACACAGTGAGACCTGCTTGGCAAAATAAAAAAATAAAAAAATAAAAAAAAAAAAGAGGGAGAGAGAGAGGAAGAAAATAGAACAAGCGAAAACCTGTCTTTTATTTTTAATGTTATCCAGCTGACATGTGCTAGATTTTGTTTGTTAATATAAAGAAACCATTCCAATCCACTACCTAATGCAGAGATGCATAAGATCATACTAGAAGGACTGGAACCAGAACTGAGCCAACTGTGTGCGTCACAGCGTTAATAAAGGACAGCATGAGGACCCAGCGTACAGGGACTATGGTTGTGGGGCAAGGAGAGGGAGTGCTTGAGCCTGGGTTCGAATCCCGGCTCTGCGGCTTATAAGCTGTGAACAGCCTCTCCCACCTATTCTTTTGCTGTAAGCTGGGGTGGTGGTACCACATCTTAAAGTTGGTCTGACACTTGAGTTTGTCGAAGACAAAGTAAGTGCTTAATACATGGTACCTATTAATTAGCACAATGATTGTTATCCCTTCTTCCGCAGCAGCAACCTGTTTGGGGGTGGTGCCCTCCATGCAGCTAGCCACACGTGTCTGATTTCCTTCCTCATTTCTACATCATTGCTCTGACACTAGTGCATAAGGGGATGTACGTTCTTAGGAACTTTGACTTTGAAGCCAGACCTCATCGGTTCTTCTCCCATGAGCACAAGTGTGAGGATGGATTCCCTTTTCATCCACCTCCTCTGAGGTTTGCTAATTTTGCCCTGCTGGGAAGCTCATCTAGGGGGCCGCCATTCAGTTGGATAGAGGAGTCTTTCAGAGAAAGCATCAGCGTTCTGGGATTTGTTCTCGGAGGTCAAGCGCTGGCCAACGTGAGGGGAGAGGCCTGCGGAGCCAGCCAGCTCTCCCCATCCCACGTCCCTTGCCAGCTCACTTTCCAAAGCAGCGAGGTTCCACAACAGCCCCCACGCCTTCCAAAAGCAGGCTCAGGCCTAGACCGCCCGAGTTTTCTCCAGAGCGCAACAAGGGTTTATTCCAAAACAAAACAGCAACAAAAGCGGACGCCTGGTGTTTCTGTGGCTCACTTCTGTAAAGCATCCTGACCAAAGGAGAAGAAAGGTCTGAACTCTGTGACAGTGTCAGGCCAAAACTATTCTCTCCTCTCCCTTCCGGGGTCCTAGGAAGAGTAAAAATTGTGAACATAGTAATAGCTAAAATTCATGGAGTGTTTTCTTGAGTGCCTACGCGGCACTATTTAAGCACTTTAAGTATATTAAGTTATTTAATCCTCCTAATGGTCCTGACAGAGAAGTTCTATTATTGTTGTTCCCCTTTTACAGAGAAGGGGACTGGGGCACAGAGCAGTTAAGTAACTTGCTGAAGGTCCCACAGCCAGTAATGGGTAAACCCAGTTGTAGAACCCAGACAGCCTGAAATTAGGAGCTGCACACTTAACCACGGCTCTGCACTGCCTCTCCTGATAGTTATAAAATGGTTTTAACCCTAAAAATACACTATAGGGGTGCCTGGGGGGTCAGTCAGTTAACTGTCCGACTTTGGCTTAGGTCGTGATCTCACCATCTATGAGTTCGAGCCCTGTATCAGGCCCTGTGCTAACAGCTCGGAGCCTAGAGTCTGCTTCAGATTCTATGTCTTCCTCTCTGTCCTTCCCCTGCTTGCGAGCTGTCTCTCTCTCTCTCTCTCTCTCTCTCTCTCTCAAAAATAAACGTTTAAAAAAATAAAAGTAAAAATAAACCATAGGCACATGTGATAAAATGGCATAGAACTATACGTACACATTATCCCCATGTCCATTTCCTAGTTTTGCTGTTGTAGTCGCATGAGATGTAGCCGTCTACGGGAATTGGGTGCTACACAGGACCTTTCTGTACAGTTTTGCTGCTTCCTGTTAATCTATAATTATTTCAAAATTAAAGGTCTCAACAAACAAATAAACCACTGCCAACACTGTTTTCAATTCTGATTGTATGCCAAGCACTGTGCTAAGCACTTTGCAGGCACTGTTTCATTGCGTCCTCCCAGCAACCCCAGGAGGTGTGGGTGCCCTACCACCTGCAGTTCCAGGGACATCCGGGGACTCGGTTGGTTGAGCATCTGACTCTTGTTTTGGCTCACGTCGTGATCCCAGGGTCATAGGGTCAGGCACTGCGCTGAGCGCAGAGCCTGCTTAGGATTCTCTCTCTCTCTCCCTCTCTGTCCCTCACTCTCTCTCTGTCTCTCTCTCTCTCCCTCTTTCTCTCCCCCTTCCTCCCTCCCCACTGCTCACACATTCTCTTCCTGTAAAATGAAAAATTAAAAAAAAAAAAAAAAAAAGCCAAACACCTTCAGTTACAGATGCGGGAACAGTTATATAAAGTCAACAGGAAGTCGTATGGCCACTGGGCCTTCCTGACTCCAGAGCATGAATTCAGAATGCATCTTTGGAAGTAGGAAGTTTAGAAGGCGTGTGACCCAGGAACTAAGTCCGTGTCAGGCTCTGCTCTCAAGCTCCCCAGGTGACCTGTAGCTCCTCGGGGCAGCCCCTGGACTCTGTTCAGTTTGTGGCAGACCCAAGAAGAAATTGAATCAGTCAGTTGCCATCATCTCTTTGCCTTCCTCATTGCTCCTCTTGGTAGCCCCTTCCTTTCCATGAAGGACAGACTTACCGCACGAGCTCGATGGCCCTTGGAGGAGTGTCTTTGGGGCTGTACTGCTAGCATTTCCCACATCCCAGTGAAAGAGTGGAGTTTGGGGTCAGACCTGAGTTCATATCCCAGCTTGACTTCTCATCATATTTTTTATCTTAAGAAAGTTGCTTAAACTCCTAGAGCTGGTTTTTAAAAGTTTTATCTGTACAACGGGAATCATAATAACGCCTCCTTGTTTTATTACAAACATCAAGTGGGAAAAGCACCCGGTGCATGGATGTTCTATAAGCACTGATTTCCACATGCAGGCTCAGCAAACATCGAGCCCTGCTGGGTGCCACACACAGCACTGAATTAGCCGGTTGAGGCCACTGCTGAGCTTTGGCACCGAGAATGCCTAGGTTTCAAGGACGAGCACAATGTGGTTCTGTCATCAAAGAGCACATAATGGGTCATGGTGCAAAAGGCGAGTTATAAGTGTTTACAGGGTGTAAACTGAGAGCAGGGTACCCACTGAGCCTAGAGCTCCTTCCTCTGGATCCAGAGTCTGAATGCTGGGCCCTCGCCAGGCACCTTGCTGGGATTCAAGGACACTGTTGAGATTTGGAAGAGGGAACATTATCAATCACCATGCTGGATGGCATCAGTGATTATCATCTTCATTTCCATCAAAGGTGTCTTGTGACGGGATACCGTCAAGTCCAATTTAGTCTGAATAGGGACATGGCAAGGACTTATTTTCTGTTTATGCCCTGGGCTGAACCTGTCTTAAATAATTCAGTGTTCATCTACTTCCAAACACCGAGCTTCCCCTGCTGCACCTTGTACTGCTTTATTCAGGGTCATGTGGCTGCTTGTTTCTCCTTGTCTCCTCTCCAAAAACCCACCCACCCACACCTCTGGCTGCCAGTAATGAGTGTTTTCAGGAAAAAGAGTCAACTCTTTGTACTACAAGGTGGTTTCACCTGCCTAAAGTTTAGAGACAGGCTTCAGGGCCGAGGCTCTACACAGTGACCTGTGGGTATCTTTGGACCAATTGCTTCTTAAAAAAATTCTTATGCTATCATTTAAGATTCAGAGATTTCCTGATCTGGCAACAGTTGGCTAATGCTGAGTAGCATCTGCCCCCTTTAGATGGAGCAGATGTTTTCCAATTCGCTGTAGGCCTCCACCACCCCCCCCCCAAACTTCACTCATTCATCTTGCACGCCCAACCTCATAAGCACCTTGTTGTCAGCTCCTGACATAGATGAAGAAAGAACACTGTCTTCAAAGGTGTAGCCGATTAGATGCGTCAGGAGCTAATTGGTTGGTCCCAAGACTCTGTTCCTTACTGTGTGTGAGTAGCACGAGCAGTGAGAACTGCTCGATGTCCATCCTTCCCTGGGGTGAGCGTTCCACCTGGTCTTCTTGGTTAAGAAGCTGGGATTCTAGAGCAGAGTGCTCCGCTCTGCACCAACACCCCAGTTGCGGCAGATTTCCTAAAAAAGTGAGCGGGAAGATGCCAAATGCTGAGTTGGGGAATTGTGGACACAGATGGTCATCTATGGGGGAGTAGCTGGCTTGGAGTCCTTCTGGGTGATGTGGAGTATTAGCTGGGGTGCCGGACGCGGAGTCAGAAGACGTACATTTCAGTCTGGCTTTACCACTCGCTCATCGGGCATTGGACTTATTAGAGTCTCTGTTTTCTCATCTATAAGATGGTGATAATGTCTAGTGTGCCTACCAGGAGGGTGGATACGAGGATCAGGTTACATGATCCTGTGGAAACATGCTGTGAAGTATAAAGTTGTGTTGAAAACCTAAGTCATAAGACAGCAGTGGCATGCTGTGGGAGAACTCACAACTTCTGCTGTCTGAAGCGTCAAGGTAAGGGCCCCAAGGTGGGGCCATGGGACACATCCTGCCCCCTAAGAGTAGAAATGGTTGAAAAGCCATAAAAGGCAAATGATGTTTAATGGTGCATACAGTTTCTATGAAGTTCAGATTTCAGTGTCTGTAAAGTTTCATTGGAACCCGGCCACGCCCATTTGTGTATTCCCTATGGCTGCTTTCACGACATAATGACAAAGTTGGGTAGTTGTGACAGAGACCAGATGGCCCCAAAAGCATAAAATATTTACTATCTGACCTTTTATCATAAAAACTTAACCAACATCTAGGGAAGGATATGGACAGATAGTGACTCAGTCCCTCACTTCTTTTTCCTTCATTTCTTCTATCATCCAGACTTAGGTACTGTTGCAGATAGGTGGCCCAAGGAATATTTTCAGCTACAGAACCATCCAAGTACATCCTCTGTGGCCCACAGCAAACCTGCCCTTTCTGACACAGCCAAGAATTTCTCTCCGTTTAACTGCTGCTGGAGCAACGCTCCATCCCCTGGGCTCTAGCTAGGGGCACTTCCTGATGAAAACCGCAGCATTTTTCATAAAACCAATCCCCCTTTTAGCAAAAACCGCAAGAGAAGAAGCTGTTCCTGTCACAATGGGCATTTCTCCAGCATATTAACCACCAAATGGGCCTGGTGGGCAGTTCCCTCCCCTCAGGCACAGACTGACAGGAGGCACAGGGGGAAGCTACCCCTCCTATAAGCCTGCAAGAGTGTGTTAGGGCTGAACTGTGTCCCCCAAAAGATACGTTGAAATTCTAGCCCCCGGTACCTCAGGATGTGACGTTATTTGGAAATAGGGTTGCTGCTGATGTAATTAAGTGAGCCGAGGTCCTCTTAGAGTAGGGTGGGCCTCTGGTTCAACATGAGCAGCATCCCTCTCCGAAGAAGGAAATTTGAACCGGACACACAGGGAAGAAGAGCACCATGTGACAGTGGAGGCCGAGATTGGAGTGACGCATCCCTAAGCCAAGGAATGGCAAGGATTGGCAGCCACTCCTGGAAAGCAGAAAGAAAGGATTCTACCCAGAGAAAGGACGGCCCTGCTCACACCTTGATCCCGGACCTGTAGTCTCCAGAAGTGTAAGATAATACATTTCTGTTGTTTGAAGCCGCCCCGTCTGCGGCATCTTATTACAGCGGCTCCTAGGGAACCATCGGGCAGCTCGCCCACCCCGGAGCAGCGTTCCGATGCCTTTCAAGGCGCTTGGTGTTAACCCCGTTGCACAAATGAGGCTGTCAAGGTGCGGCAAGATGCGGGAGCCGCCTGAGGTCTGGGCCGGTGGCAGAGCAGGACTCCAGCCCAGGCCTTCCGGGGCTGCTGCGATGGGTTGTCCGGGAAACCGCGTTCCTCCAGCTGGGCCACAGCATCCTCCCGGAGGCCAGGGCGCGATGGCGCCTCCGCCCCTTGTTTCCCATTGCAGAAGCAGCGCAGAGTGTTTCCCTACTGTGGTCCCGTGAATGTGTTTGCTGGAGCTCTCAAATGTGAAGAAAATTCAGTCAGTAACTTAAAAATAGTGGAGTTGGGGGGTATGTTTTACATACATCCGTGTAGTATTTGCAGTTGTTGAGGTAATGGAAGAAAAGTAGATTCAGTTTTCTTAGTTGTATTACAGCGCCTCTGAAGAGTGTGTCTAAGAGATCCTTGGGGAGATATCCCAAATAAAACCTAGCACGGAAGGCGATTTAACCAGGGAAGTCTCCAGTGGCCTCCTGGGAAGCATAAGAACATTGGTACTTCCTTCTTAGGCGGCACCGGTCGCCCCAGCCCCTGGGTAACGAAAAAGTGAGATAAGCACCAAAAGCTTGTGAGGTGCTGTGCTCCTCTGCACTGAGGCGATCCCAGTAACACTTGCAGCTCACAGACTTGTCAAGAAACTCAGGCTGCAAGTGAAATTCTTGCCAATGGAAGCCTGGCACTTTAAGATGGTTTTGTTCTTTATTATGAATATTTTTGAACATACAGACAAGTGGCAAGTTGTGTGAAGAACTCTGACATACCCATTCCCCAGACTCGGCGGTTACTGTGATTTTGCACCCCCGTCACCTGTGTTTGTCCTTGTGTGTGCTGAGGTATCTGGAAGCGTCATCCCATTTTACCCCTTCCTGCTGCAGTCCTCATCTCTTTAAAAAAAAAAAAAAAAAAAAAGAGTGTTGCTTTTCTGACAACCACAGAATCGTTCCTGTGCATTTGCACATTCACAGCGGTTCCTTGGGTGTCTGTGCGGCCCAGTGTGTGTGCAGAGCTCAGATCTAGGATTTTTTTTGCTGCGTGGATGGAAACGTAGGCCGTGGGGGACAGAGTAAAGCCATTGGGATGGGCAAGAGGCTGGGCCTGGGATCCAGGAAAGAGAATCTGAGGAAGTCCTCTGGGACAGGGACAGGCTCTCAGAAAGTCAGCAAGACTGGGCCCGAATGTGTGCGATCTCGGCCAGTCGAGTCCTTCCGCCAGGTTCCTCAGTGGCATTCTGCCAGCGCTGGCTGGCAGTGCCGGGGGCCGCTGCCTCACGGATGCCCGAGAGTCGGATGGCCAGCTCGGCTTTGGAGGACTCAGCATTCGTGACATATGGCTGGCGGCGCCCCGATGTGCTCTTGCTGCCAGTGAAGAGGATTGTTTCTTTCTCTGAGCGGTGTTCATTTACATGGAGAGAACTCCCCTCCCCTCCCCCCCCCCCCACACACACACAAAGGAGGGGGAAGCTTTTTTGGAATTTGTTTTTAGTGGGCTCACTCAAAAGGAGCTTTATGTTTATTTTTTGAGTGGCTCTCTGGCCTGTTGTGTCCGTTTATCATGCCTCCCCACCAGCCCTCCCCCATCTCTCCTCTACCCTGCAAACCTCAACTTCATCAAACTGTTCCTAACGACTACCACATGTCCACAGAGGGCGCAGGGGGCAGGGGAGGTGGGAGCTGGGAAATGAAGGCATCCTCCAGGGAGCACAGTAGCGTATTAAAATTCAATGGCTTAGTCATCAGAGTCTTCAGCCCAAGCACTGAAGAAAAATAAATGAATATTCTGTAACAGTCTTGCGGATCTCTCGGAGGAAGGGGGTGGCAGGGGGAGGGAGGGACGCAGGGGTTGTGGTTTTTAGATAGAGGAGTTCATGCTGTAGAGAACAATTAGGGCCTTTGCTCAGAAATAACAAGACACACTACTGTTTTCCTGCCCGATAGAAGGAGCGCACAGTGTCAGCTAGAAGGGAGCACTCCAGTACGCTAGGTCAGCTCCCAGATGAGGAAACGGGCGCTCAGGCAGGGATGTGACTTCCTTCAGAGTCATATGATGAATTAGTGGTAGAGGTGGGGCTCCACCCCAGGCCTCAGCACCTCCTGATCCGTGTTCTCTCCTCCTTGCTCAAAGAGGGCATTTTCCTTTTGCTGCTAGGTCTGCTTGGAGCTGTTGGCAGAAGGGACTCCTCTGGGCTGCCAGTGGGTCTTCAGAGCATCACTGCTTGACTGAGAACTGTCGAGCTGTCCCTGAGATGTCAGAGGACTCAGCTGGGGACTTTGTAGACTGCAGAAATGCTGGTGTAGCCTTTCCCCAGCTCCCTCCTCTCTCTGCTAGACAGGAGATCGGAAAGTGAATGTGTGGGCCGTTTATACCGCTCAGGTTTTAAGGACTGTGAAAGACCTGCCTGCCTCTCAAACTGATTGCATCAGCTTCTCTTCCTTCATTTATGCTTCCATCTCCCGTTTGAAAGGACAGGCCCCATTGCCCTTTCCTTTGTCCTTAGATAAAGCACCTGAGTCATAAGAAAGTAAGTGCTTTCACTTTGGTGAAGTGCTAAGTTATCCATGGAAGAAGCTGGCTCTGCGGTGCCTATCTCTTCATCCGTGGCCCTTTGCACTGGATTACAGTTCCCCACTTCTGGTGACCAAGGACGTTGAAAGGTGGAGGGATTGTGAAATCTTAGGCCAGAAGAACATTTACAGGAAAGCAAAGCCAAGCCCCTTATTGTAGGGATGATGGAACCAGGCCAGAGTCCTGGGACACACTTCCGGCTGTTCAGTGTCCCAAGGGGCCCGTCCATGACACCCACCACTGGTCCTGTGCAGGGAGAGCAGTGGAGCTGCCTGTTGGCTTTGCGTCTCTGTTTGGTTTCTTTGATCAGCATCAGGTGGAAAACCAAAAGAGGTAGAAAAAGTGATCAACTCAACTGTTGGCAGCGAAATGTCAAAGATGATTTTCTGAACGAGTTTGAAAGATCTCCCCTAGGGTAGCTAGGCAAAGTCCCACGGATTAGGGCCATTGCGCATGATTTCCAAGGGCACCAGTCCTCTCTAGCTTCACCAGCATAATGTAGAGATGTATCCAGACCTTGGATTGTGCCGCTTCCTGTCCGTGGTCCCGGGGAAGGACCCCCCCCCCCAACCCGGTCCACGTGTGCTCCTGATGTGCTGCCATTTAATCATGGAGGTGGTGTAAATGGAAGTTCTCATTTCACAGAGGACGAAATCAGGACTGAGAGAGCTAAAAGAAAAAATTGTACCATGGGAGAGTCTACGTTGGATTCCCATCCTCCGGCCCTCTGTCTACCGTGTCCCCCATCCAGGGCTCCTCTCCAAGCTGCTACTAAAAGATCAGGAGGGCTTGGAGACCTTACTGATGGGGCTGACACTTCCTTTTGGCCCTGCTGGAGAATACTGGTAGGGCCTGGGTCGCTTCCCTCAGAAAAGATGGCGGAAACTTTCTCTGTCAGACCATTGATCTTACAGAGCAAAGCCAATCAAAAGACAGATTCCATAAAGATGTCAGTGTGGAAAGGAGAGCTACCTGGGAACACAGCTCCCACAGCCCCCTTCTTAGCAGGGGCTTTCACATTCTCCCTTCCGGGTCCCCAGATCCCAGCCTCCCCTGCAGCTGGCAGTGGGAGGGCTGGGGAGGAGCAGGGTGGTGGTACTATGCGCATCCCATGTGCCTCTTTCTGAGCATGCTCTTGCACTTTGGACTTGGAGGAGAGAGCTCCTGGGGGCAGGTCTGGGCTCCTGGTCTTTGTTTCCCCACTGGGCCTAGATTTGAGCTCCATCCAGAGCAGAGCTCATTATCCACTGGTGCGTGACAGGAGCTCACCAGACCCGTACAGGTGCGTGCCGCCTCTGCCTGCCAATGCAGCCTCTCCAGGAGCAGGTCAGCCATATGTATGAGAGACTCAAGAAAGAGCCTCTGGTCTCCTGGGCCCACCAAGGGTGATAGTAAAAGTAAAGCAAGAGCAGACCTGCCGTTTATAGGCGTGGGGGTAGAGGTGAGGACTCTGTCCCCAGAGATATGCTAATTAAAAGCTGTGAACCTGCAAAAGAACTTAGGTTTAAACCCCTCCTCCCCTCCACATCCACCCTGCTCCATCCTGATGATTGCTTTTGTTGCCAAAAGAAGCCTTTTCCTTCCCCCACTGAGCCTTTATTAAGGAGTTTCTAGCCAGGACCCAAGGCTCGGGAAAGTGAAGGATGAGCCTGGCTCTGGTGCAGACACCTGTACCCATGGACCCCTGCCCAGGAGCTCTAGCACACACTGGCTTCCTTCTGTGTCCCCTCCTTCATCACAGGCAGCGTTTCTCAAGAGATGAACCTTAATCTGTCACAGCGTCCACAGGCCCAGAGTACCTAATGGACACTAGAGTCGCCCTCGCAGCCCTCCTGACTGTGAACCAGTGCCCAGAGCTGTTTCTCTCCCAGCCCTGGGCTGCAAGTGACCTCCGCACACAGCAAAGCTGGGACACATTACCTCCTTGGCCGTTTTAGTCCGCGGCTGCCTTGTCGGTCCTGTGCAGGAGCTCTGAGGCGCCGTATCAGGCCCCGTTTCCCCTGTCCAATACTCAGGGCCCTTGAGAAGCTAAAGAGATGGAGCGTAGGCAACACCCGGTGGCGGGCTGCGCTGGGTAGCAGCCCCCGCCCAGGCCACCGAGGGTTCACAGGTGAAAGCCACCAGTGAGCCGGCAGGAAGGAGCGTGGCGTGGGTCTGGCAAGCCCTTGCGGAGGCCCTTGAGAAAACAGTATCGCATTATTGTCACCATTAATAATAGCCCTTTATTTGAGCCTTGCTAGGACAATGCTCCAAACAAAGCTGAGAGGAAGAAACAGTCCCTGCCGTGGGGCCTTGTAATTTATCAAGGCTAATGGAGGAAGAAAAACCACTGGGGAGGGGATATGGGGGTGCGCCGGGGATAGATTTTAGAGTTGCCGGAGGTATAATTGGAAGATGCCCGCCACCTCCCTGCGCCTCCTGTTTGCTTTGCTGCAACCACTGTGTCTCCAGCCCAACCTTTGTCTTGTCTCTTCCGGGTCTGGGCCGCTCGAAGGCTCTGAAAAGAGCGAGAATAAAGTCAGGCTGACTGAGGTCTAGACCTTGGCTCCGACATAGCAGTGTGACATTGGACAGCTTCCCTTATTTCTGAGCCTCCGCTCCCTCATCTGTGGGGAGCCCTCGGCTCAGTGCTCAAGGGAGGACAAGCCCCTCGCGCCGCTCAAGGAGTAGTAGCCACCAAAAACAGGTGCAAGAGCACTGACGGAAAAGGACTTGCTACAAGTGTTTTTGTGCCGCTCAGAAGCTACAGATGCCTCTGCGCTTGGCCCTGACCGGTGCCGCCGCTTACTGTGAACCTACTGTGTGCCACGCACAGAGCCTGCTGTGCTTCTGGACCTCAGTTACTTCTCCATGAAAGTGTGGTCATATGGCTGCCCTCTCGCCTTTCCTGATGCGGATGTGAGTCTTCTCGTCGGGTGCCAAGCTCACCGTACCAGGGGTGTGGTGGTGGTCGGGGCTGGAAGGAAGGGTCTGAAATCCAGCGCCCACCCTGCCAAGTCGGAAGTTGCGCTGGCCTCCGGGAAGGCAGGCAGCCAGTAGCTGCAGCTGTGTTACAAGAAGCCTGACTTAATTTGGGGGTGGTACAGACAGCACTGTGCGGTGTTTGTTAAAAGCCAGAAGAATGCAGCTTATTCACCAGTCTGTGAAAATGGCTCTGCCTCGGGTGGGGGAAGCCAGCAGAGAATGTGCGATAGCATTTTAAAAGAGTGAAAATGCTGATAATTATAAATTTATCCTACTGCCCATTATGCATGAGGTCTAAGTGGATTAACTCATTACAGCTCCATCAGCATCAGGTTTCCTGAGGCCTCCTTTCTTCCAGGGTGTATAATTCTATTCTGACCTCTCTGTTAATCTGTAAAATGGGAACCTAATCATTGCCAATGTCCATTGTCCTTCACAATCCCCTTATCACCACCTTGGTTTCTCGGAAATAAAAATCTGGCAAAAAATAGTACATTTTTCCCATCATGCAATTGGTATAAACCCAAACATGTTGGCGGGGGGAGGATTTTTTAAGTTAATTCTTCTCTCAAATGCATGAGAAAAACAGGCCACTTACTGGAATTCTACAATAAATAGTTTTGTAAAGCAAAGAAGCATCTGTGTCTTTATCTCTTAGGTCAGTTTTTCATCGCCACAGCTATTGCTCTGGACGTTCTGGTAGCATTTCTTGTCTTCACATTAACTTCTAGCTTTCCTCTAGAAAATCTTTCAGGTTATTGAACCTACGTGAGAGAGATTGAGACAGACGTGTGAACATGCCATATGAAGTATCACTGAAATGTAAGGGTGCTTGGGGCGCCTGGTGGCTCAGTTGGTTAAGCATCCAGCTCCAGCTCAGGTCATGATCTCACGTTTTGTGGGTTCGAGCCCTAAGTTGGGCTCTGTGCTGACAGCTTAGACCCTGGAGCCTGCTTCAGATTCTGTGTGTGTGTGTGTCTGCCCCTCCCCTGCATGTGTTTTCTCTCTCTCTCTCTCTCAAAAATAAATAAACATTAAAAAAAAAAAAAAGCAATGTAAGGATGCTCTGAACACACACAGGACAGGAAAGTTGTCTGGGATAAATGCGGCTTGTGGAGTAGGATAGAAGGAAAGCTACAGGTGAAATTGGGAGCCTCGGTGTCTCCTCAGCTCTGCCCTCACCTTTCGTGTGGCCTTGGACAGGACGCTTGGTCTGTGTGGGTGTCCGTTTTAATATCTGTACCATGGGCGATTTCGGCAGTTAGGAAAACCCGAGAATTAAGTCACTATTATGGAATTCTTCCAGGGAGGACGTGCGGGGCCAAGTGTCCATTTAGAAGAACCGTTAGCTCCCTGTCATCAGTGCAGAGGTAGCCCAGGAAAGGTGTAGGAGGGACTTGATCTGGGAACTCTCCTGCCTCCCCGCGGCCCTGGAGCTGCGGCCTGCACCCCCGCGTGCTCTCAGGAGCGCCGTCATTGGATTACGCTGCAGTTGGGACCTTGAAGATGTATTATTCAGGAGGCAGCACAGTGCCCTGCAAGTGCAGGTACGTTATCGGCTGGGATCAGATGGGTTATTCAATTCAGAAAAGCCTCATTTGGCATTCGGATTGTTTCTCCCTGTTCCACTTGACCGCGGTCCTCATTGGCTCCCAGGGCCTCTGGGGATTTCACAGGGACACCTCAAAGTGCCGGACGGTGACTGTGATTCTGTCCACTCTGCACCTGGGCGGGAGTACCGTCGAAAGCAATCTCTCCAAAGCCTTACGTTCAGCAGAGATCTTTCTTTCTTTCTTTCTTTCTTTCTTTCTTTCTTTCTTTCTTTCTTTCTTTCTTTCTTTCTTTCTTTTTTTTTGTAAGTTCATTTTGGGGAAGCTCTCTGGGGATTCATCGACTAACCTTAGTTTTCTAGGGGTGTTGAACTTTTGAGGACAGCCCTGAGCATGACCCTGTGACACCCTGCCACCCCCAGTTCTGAAAAGCCACGGATTGGTGACCCTCAAATGCTTAGGAATATAACCAGTCAGCATTTTGTAAGGCTCCAGGCCAGAACCCACTTGCTGAAAGGGATGGAAGGAGAGAGAGATACCCCAGAGATGCCTAAATGTCAAAAGGCTGAATTTGCACATGCCCAGATGAAAGAGATTTATTTCCTTGTTTCTGGGAAGGAATAGAGCAGAGCTGGGGAGGATTTTACATCCTGTCCTCCCCCCAAACAGAAACCATCCATCTTTTGGAAGTTTCTGTGGTAGTTTTTGCCCATTTTGCAAACTACTACTCGGCATTTGGGCATTGCCAGCTGCATGTCCTCTCTTATCTCACCCACCTTGTTCCTGCCGTGAACTCGCCACACCTAATTCAAACCACGAGTGTGGAACCTGACCCTCCCATCCTCATTCAGGCTCCGAGGTGGTGCCGGACACAGGGGACCTCACTAGAGAGGAGGAGTAGAGAGGGGTGGGTTGAGCTAGGATAGAGAGACCCGTGAAGCTGTTAGACCAAAACACTCACAAGCCTGACACTAATAACAGAATAACAGCAATAACTGGCAATAGGAAGCACACTGACGGCTTGGACTTGGCCGAGCATATGTTAACCTGTTCACACATGGGATAACGCGCACAGAGCAGTGATGCATATGTTTACACACAACCAGGTGTATAAGATAAAGTAATGCCCCCACCCCCACACATACACATCGCAGGCTTCTTAATAAGCACAGACACTTCTGTAGAGCTTTCTCTGTGCTGGGCTCAGTTCTAAGGACTGTACAAACTCCAGCTCACAACAAACCTAAGAGGCAGGGGCTATTGTTATTCCCATTTTACACACACTGCTGAAGCGCCGAGGGGCTAAGTAACTTGCCAAAGCTACACAAGATTACCCTCAGTCTTCTGCTGGGTCATTAACTCCACCTCTATCAGCCCTACCTCTGTAAACCCTTGACAAGTCTATTTTTCTCATCTGTGAAATAGGCATGATGGTTCCTCCCTCTGCCTCTCCCTCATTATGAGGATTAAATGGGAAAAAAATTAATGATAAAGCGCGAAAGAAATTTTATTCCTTATTCAAATGAGCTGTAGAGAAGGCCTGTGAGGGGTATCTAATAATGATCGATATATGCTGGAAAGAGGGATGGAGACTTATGGGCCAACACGGCACTCAACGGGGATGCCACGGGACTGCCTCTTTAACCTGGAGATCTTTATGGGACAAAACGTGTTGGGGCTTTTGAGGGCAGCTCTGTACAGTGGAGTTTTGGGGGGCATTAGGGCACTCAGCCTGCAGGCCTTGAAAGGTAGCTGAGGGCACGGTCTCTGTCACGTCTTGCCCCTCAGAGGGAATCTGGGCTGGCCGGAGAAAGTGAGGCAGCACGGCCCATGAGTGCTTTGTGGGGGATTTGGTGGCTCTATGTGATCAGTAATGCTTGGGTAGAGAATGTCCCCTCTGGGGTCATGCATCAGGGCCCAACTTGGCTAGAAGGTGTCTGCTCCGGGGTTGGCCTCCTGGGTTTTATGGCTGGCTGTCCTGGTGTTAGAAGATGTGAGCAGGGCACCTGGGTGGCTCAGTTGGTTAAGCGTCTGACTTCAGCTCAGGCCATGATCTCACGGTTCGTGGGTTCGACCCCCATGTCGGGCTCTGTGCTGATGGCTAGCTCAGAGCCTGGAGCCTGCTTCAGATTCTGTATCTCCCTCCTCTCTGACCCTTCCCTGCTCACGCTGTCTCTCTCTCTCTCTCTCTCAGAAAAAAAAAAAAAAATTAAAAGAAGATGTGAGTGTGGCTGAGCTTTTCTTTCTCTGAAAAGAAAAAGAGTAACTATCAGAGAGCTTTGCTGGAGACAAGTTCGGGCTTTTCCATAAACAGGGACAGGGAAGTTTGATTTTACTGTGTTGTCCAGTATGGTAGCCACTGGCCCCCTGTGATGAACTAAGTTTACATTTTGATTAATGTGAAATAAAATTGAGATTTTATTTCCTCTGGCCCGTGAGCTGCACATATCAAGTGCCCACAGTCAAAATGGGATTAGTGCACAGATACAGAACATTTTAATCGTTACAGAAAGTTCTAGCTGTTAGCTGATTCTAGCTGTTTTGCTCCTTCCTGGGATGGGTTCTGTGGCCTCGTCCAGTCACAAATTCCTCATCTCTTGGAGTCCCAAGGGGCTCCTGGACACTTAGTTGCTACAAGTTGCTTTTTGCAAAGTACCAATTCTGACTGCTCTGGCCATGCATTCTCTCCTCTGATGCCATAGAACCAGGTCTTCCGAAGGCACCCCAGGCTCTCGGGTTCATTTTTCTTGGACTTTCTCCCTCCTACAGGAGGACCCAAGGGTGTCCGTCCACTTGGGAGCAGTTGTCTTCCACGTGTGTTCCGAATGGACTCCACTTATTCAAGTCAGGATTCAGGGGTCAGCCTTCATTTAAGACCCTTCTTTTATAAAACACTGTCTTCCAGGACCAGCTGCTCTTCTTGCTGACTCTTGGGGCTCACTTCACGCATGAGGAATTAACAGAGCTTTCTTGTGTATTTGGAATTTTATTTTTTTTTAAGGTTGATTTATCTGTTTTGAGAGAGAGAGCGAGCTTGCACATGTGTGCGAGTGAGTCNCACTGTCTTCCAGGACCAGCTGCTCTTCTTGCTGACTCTTGGGGCTCACTTCACGCATGAGGAATTAACAGAGCTTTCTTGTGTATTTGGAATTTTATTTTTTTTAAGGTTGATTTATCTGTTTTGAGAGAGAGAGAGAGCTTGCACATGTGTGCGAGTGAGTCGGGGGGAGGGTCAGAGAGAGTGGGAGAGGAGAGAGGGAATCCCAAGCAGGCTCTGTGCTGTCAGTGCAGAGCCCGACGTGGGGCTCAAACTCATGAAATGTGAGATCATGACCTGAGCCAAAACCTGAGTCAGACGCTTAACCAACTGAACCACTCAAGCACCCCAAGTGTTTAGAATTTTAACATTTCTTAAATGAGGTGGTATTTAAGCAGCTAAGCTCCTGAGAAGAAACTTGACTCCTGAGAGTGGTCTTGCGTCTGAGAGAGCTGTGCTGTGGTAGAGCTTCAGAGCAACCCCAGAAATGGGGGGCTGCAGACAGGGCAAATTCTGGCTCATTCTTGCAGCTGCCAGAGAATTCGCCAGCCAGATGCTTCAGGATGTAATTTTCCTTTTGGGTAGCCCGTGGCTCCTAGTACCCTCCCCACTGGAGTAAGTGTGTGTGTGTGTGTGTGTGTGTGTGTGCGTGCGCGTGTGTTGCAGTAAGACACTGAGAAAATAGATTTCGCGAAACATTTTTCACTTGGGAAGGAAAANGGGGCTCAAACTCATGAAATGTGAGATCATGACCTGAGCCAAAACCTGAGTCAGACGCTTAACCAACTGAACCACTCAAGCACCCCAAGTGTTTAGAATTTTAACATTTCTTAAATGAGGTGGTATTTAAGCAGCTAAGCTCCTGAGAAGAAACTTGACTCCTGAGAGTGGTCTTGCGTCTGAGAGAGCTGTGCTGTGGTAGAGCTTCAGAGCAACCCCAGAAATGGGGGGCTGCAGACAGGGCAAATTCTGGCTCATTCTTGCAGCTGCCAGAGAATTCGCCAGCCAGATGCTTCAGGATGTAATTTTCCTTTTGGGTAGCCCGTGGCTCCTAGTACCCTCCCCACTGGAGTAAGTGTGTGTGTGTGTGTGTGTGTGTGTGCACGTGCGCGTGTGTTGCAGTAAGACACTGAGAAAATAGATTTCGCGAAACATTTTTCACTTGGGAAGGAAAAAAAAAAAAGAATTATTGGCGATTTTGCCTCAAGTGTTTGGAACCTGACACCAGCCTAGTTTTCCAACATCGAGCCTCCAAATGTCACCCGTTACAGGTTGCCGACACCAACACCATGTCTCATTACCGTCTTGATTATCCCCCTACCAACTCAGCCTCCTTTCCCCAAACAAACTCCTTACATCTGGAAGGTCAGAACCCCGGACAGCTTTTTACACAGCCACCGTATGGTGTTTGCTTTAGCATAGATCCACAAATGAGGTGTTATTACAGTGGAGGTGCAGAAAATTATATGACAAAACCGGGTTTGTTTCTCTGCTAGAAACCCAAGGCTGAAATACTGTAGTATTCCTTCAAGCCTGACTCAGAAGGCGAAAGGGAGCCTTTCCCAGAATTAGGGGGGCCTTCACCAGGGACCGGAGGGGGGGAAAAAAATAACATTGCACTGGTCACTAGTGGCTGGGCTAGCGGTTTATTTTCTGTCTGTGTTTTATTAAATTCACGTTTTCCATTTGTTCCTCATGTGATTTATTCATGCTTCTAGATGTCCCTCGCCACCCCCCCCATCCCAGAGATTATTAACTGGCTGCAGTATGGGTGTATGACTATAAACTGACTGTAGTGTGGGCATCACAGCTGTGACCCATCGGTTGGGGTTCACAAAGAAACAGGAATGGGAATGAGTGTTGGGTGAGTGCCAGGGTATTTGGCAAGGACTTAATGCCCACCCAGTGGATTATGCCATTTTTGGCTGAATGGCAATGTCCTGAGGATTGGATTGGTCCTAAAGGAAATGATCAGGAGTTGGGTTTCACTTAGGCTTTGGAATGTCCTTGAGGCCAGTATATGGGATTACAATATATTTCCCCCTCCTTCCCCCCCTCTCCCCCCGATTTTCAATCCTGGAACAAGACTGGTGGACAAGGCAAAGAATTATCTAATTTCTGCCTCATTTTCCTCATTTTTAGAAGGGTGACTTGGAACCACACAGGAGCTTAGAAGGATCTTGAATCCTGACCACCTGTCCCTTTAGTCTGAGGAGACCATACCCCAGGCTCTCTGGAACCCTCTACCATGTACATTTGCCCCTCTTATTTCTCAGCATAGAGGAGGGAAAGGTAAGAAAGTGATGTGTCAGTTTAGTGGTGGAACTGGAGTGGGGCTCAGTCAAGACCATCTCTCCTGGCCCTAAGGTCAGAGGTCAAGTTTGAGTAGAGGACATGTGATGGAAATAGTTTGAGAGCTTAGAGTGAAGTGTTCAGTTCAACTTTAGCAAATCTCTGAGCTTCCATTTTTTTCATCTGTTAAAGGGGTTGAGTTTACTTGCCTGAAAATTGAATATGGTACATATGGAAGTACTTTGCACAAAATTTGATTTTATACTTGTGTTGTCCAGGATGATAGCCACTAACCACATGTGGCTGTTTAAATTTAAACTGACTAAAACTAAATGAAAGTAAAAATTTAGTTCCTGATACTCACTGCCTGCCTTTAAGCTGTCAGTAGCCACACATGGCACTGTAGTCACCAGTGCCATTGTACACCAGTGTAGGGGTGTAGTCGGTAATAGAAGCTTCTCTTCATTCTGAGGTCAGAAAAAATGGGGGCTCCAGAGCTTACAGTCACAAGGGAGGTTTAGCTTGGGAAATGGGGATTTGATCTAGGCTGTCACGAGCCCCAGGACTCGGGAGGTGATCTCCATTTTCTGAGCCTCAGCTTCCTCATCTGGAGCCTGGAAAACATATTAGTCCCTTACTTACAGGGTAGCCGTGAGGGTTGAATGAGACTGTTTCTGCCAGGCAGTCAGCTCAGTACCTGGCATTTCATAAGTGCTCATATGATCCCTTGTTATTTAAGACATGATTTGTTAAGCTGTGGATGCCGTCACTCCACCACTGCAGCGTAAGGGATACGGGCCGTGCCCTTACGACCTTCGTAAGGAAGGACAGGTGAGCTTCACCAAGGGGTGGGGGTCAAAGGAGGGAGTGTGGTCATCATAAGGGAGTGATGGCCGGACAAGGCAGTTTTGTTCCAAGTGTTCTGAATGCCAAAGAAGTAGCCCTTCTTTGGGAGATTAAAGAAAGCGGTCAGCTCCTTCCAGTGGGCGGGAGATGGAGGAGGGGCACCATTCCCAGGCAGGAAGAAGCTGAGATAAGCCTGGGCTTTCTGCTTCCTCTGTACCCCCTACCCCCACCCCACCCCCGGCCCCGAGTCAGCGTGGCTGTTTTCTGTGCAGCGGGGCCTGGGCGAGGGTGGAGGCTGTGTCACGGGCGGTGCTCCCGGTCCTTCTGAAGGACGGGAGTGAAGAATCCCAGGCCTCCGATGTGCCTTGGTGCAAGTGAGGAGATGAGAGATGGTGGCAGTGATGCTTCCGGCCCACAAGCGGCCAGCGCGTTTGGTTTAACAGCAGGCAAGCCTGCTGTCATCCAGGAAGAATGCTGAGGAGATAACTGGGGCCTGTCGTCCCCCGCGCGGGGAAGGGCATTAGCTGGAAAGCGGGCGAGGGAAGCTCAGGGCCGGCGCTAGTAAGTGGCTTTTCCACTGATGGCGGCCGTGGAAGCCCCACTTCTCCTGTGGGTGGAGGGATGCAGTCAGCCCTGCACTGCGCACGGGCCAGGTCATAACCGCCGGGAACGAGACAGGAGATGACCAGGTACCCAGGTCTGGCCCACCTTACGGCTCCCTGGAGACCATCCAGCCTCTTCTGGCCCAGCCGGTGGTGTCACTGGCCCTGGCACTAGATTAGGGAGGACTCTTGTGGTTGCAAGTTATAAAAAGCATATTTGAGTATAAGGTAGAAATAGAAAAGGAAAGGGATTCTTGGAAGCAGGCAGAGCCCAAAGACAGGAAGGAGAGCGGGGCCTTGGGATGTGCCGGGAGCAGGTCCCGGAGGGTGCACCCCTCTTTCTCTCTCCCTCCCTCGTCTTCCTGCTTTCCTCTCTTCCATTGGGCTTCTTCTTGTAAACAAGGGCACAGTTGGGGATGGGATAAGGTGCACCTTAGGAACCTTCCTAAATCCCTCTTCCAGTTCTCTGAGAAGGGGTCGGTGGTCCGGTGGGGGCTGTGTCACGCTGTCACGTGACACCCTCCCACTGTGACTAGGGAGGGCTAGTTAAGCAGTAGTCATTATGAGCTGCCCAGACACCCCAAAAGGTACCTGATCCTAAAGGGGAGTCAGTCCCAGCAAGAGTAGAGACATGTCTATTCCAAGAGACAGACCGAAGGAAGTGGGTTAATGACAAGTTTCAGGAAGGGGTCTGGACATCCAGCTGCCTGACTGGCCCTCCTCGGCCCTCTCCCAGGTGTGAAGTCGTGCGGTTCTGGCCCGGGGACCATGCTGCATCAGGTGGCCTTCCTTTCAGTTCACTTCCTTGAGCGTCCCAGCCAGGCTGCTCTCCCCGGCTAGGCCCCTGCAGGACCCAGAACCACCATGTGGGGCTGACCGGCTTTGTTGCTTCTCTCATGAGAGCCTCCCCTTCCCCGGTGGGTGTTGAGCCCCTTGCGGGGGAGGGTGCCTGGGGGACAGGGGCCTCAGATGCCCCAGTGGCCTGTACGCCACACCCCATGAGCACTCGGTACAGGATGTGCTGAGGAAAGCTGCTCCTCCCCCGGCGGCTGAGTTCCGTGAACTCAGGCAGAACTACAATCATCAGGAGTCATTTCAATCTCTTTGCCGTTTTACTTGCAGTAGATCGCCTCTCGTTTTACTACACACATCCTTGAATTGTCCTTGAATTGTTCTTCCATGGTCCAGCGGTGTCCTCAAGTCCATGGTAAGTTCCCACGGCACGTGCCTTCTATCTGTGTGGTGCTTCATTTGGAAGAACATGTTAACTTACTTGCATTGTACTTGGTCCCAGCAAAAAAAAAAAGTCAAGGAGTCTTACAAAAATGTGTGTGAGATGAGACCCACTGAGTGAAGAATTCTCCTTTCACTTGTTCAGCAAGACCACGTCTCCCTTTCCGCCCGGAGCACCCGGCGCCTGCTGGCCATGGGAGTGGATGCCTGGTCGGCAGGAACCGAGGAGAGGGCAGCAGGCAAGCTCCTCTCAAAAGAGCCAGTTACCCTATGGTCCCCTTGGTGCTTGGGGGAGGGTGTGGGGTGTCTGCGAATGTCTCTGGCTGTACTTCTCCGAGCATCTCCCTTCCATAAAGAACCCTGCTTCTTACCCTTTGGCTCTTGCGCAGACAGAACAGAAATAGCGTTGGGCTGTCTGAGCAGGCACCTCGCCCTTCACTGAGGCATGATTCACTTGGGAGCGATGCGCTCCCACGCCCACTGGCAGCCTCGCCCCCTCTATTTTGGTTTGGTTGTCATAGGAGAAGGGAGGAGCCACTCTCCTGGCATCTGAGAGGCCCCTCCCCACTCCCCTCTACCACAGCCAGCCCCTGCACCTCCTAAGCCTGGGTGGACTATTCATCAATTAGCCCACCACCTCTACTCGCCCATTCTGCGGGCACCTGCCCTCCTTCCCTTCTTCTTTGGTACAACGTCAGGGATTCTAAAGGAGGGGTAAACGTAGAGATTAAGAACATATACTTTGATTTTTGGACCAGTGTGACTCCTGCTCAGCCCCTCACGAGTTGTGTGACCTTAAAGACGTTCAGCTTCTCTGGGCCTCAACTTTCTCAACTTTCTCATCTGCAAAATGGGGATGATGGTGTCCACCTAGACACCATCATTATCCCAAGGATTAAATGAGCAGAGGGTGATCTCCACAGCGCCTCACGTGCGGCAAGATCACAGTAATGGCGGCCACAGCATTGTTAGGGAGGCACCTGATCTTCATGCTGCAGAAGGAACTTGGGGTCAGTATCGTCTCTCCCTGTGAGGGAATCTTAGTCAAGGCTCCTGGGGGTTGGGAGGAATCAATGTGCAGACTGGAAGGATGAAGAGTTCTGCCATGACTTTACTTTCTACATCCATCCCTCCTTTCCCGTCCCTCCCCACGTGGGCAGGAAGCTGGCCCTAGGAGTCATTTGAGAAATTGTCTCAGTGGCCCAAAACCCTGCCACTTGATTGTGAAGCCCTCCCTTTCGCCGCAGGAAACTCATGCCTCCTTGGACCAGGAAGGGAGGGACTCTGGATTCACATTCTCATTACTTTATTCAGCAAGTGTTGACTGCGTGTACGACCAGGCACCAGGCTCCCCGTGGGTGCTGGGAACGAACCCCTGCCCCTACGGTGCTCACAGCCCGGGAATTAAAAGACTCACAAGGCCTTTGAGGAGACCTGGAGAGATGTCTCTTGCACTGACACCCCCAGTGTCCCCATATTGCCAATAGGTGAGATTCTGGCTCCTGGCCTCTACTTCCCTTACCCGCGCTCCCTGCTAGACTCTGTCACCAACGCCTGCCCCCCACAGCCCCTCCTTTCTGTTCCAGGGCAGCTTGCACACTTTGGCTTTTGCTCTTTGCTGGGACCCTACCCCTGTTTCTCTCTGACTGGGCTCCCCTGCTCTCCCAGGGCCAGCTCCCTGAGTCCCCCACGAAGCCATCCCGGCCACGGGGCACCGCCAGGGGCCATTCTGCCAGGGCCATGTGCCCCGCGTCACCAGCCACACCACCCGCTTAGTGAGCACAGGGCTGGCACTCGGCCTCCTTCAGCTCTGCTGCTCGTGTGCAGTGATGGGGCTTAACGGTGTGTCCCCAACATAGGGACCAAGTCCAAGTTAGGAGTTCAGGTGGGCTCAGGCTTGAAAGGCCTTCCCTAATCTACTACCTTGACCACAGCTGTAGTCCGGGGCCAGACCGAGACCTGTCCCTGTCGGCACAGAGCGAGCAGGCCCAGGTGCTGCTGGGCGCCCAGCACCGGTTCCATAGCGGCCCAGCCAGCCCGGACCCCGGTGCACAGCCAACGGGAGCAGGCACGCAAGTCACAGCCGCCTCTGCAGCGAGTCCCCGTTGCGTGTGTTGAACGTTCCTGGGATGTCTCATAGTTTTTACAGGTTTTAGGAGCTATCATATTGGGGCACCCAGATGGCTCCGTCGGTTAAGCGTCTGACTCTTGATTTTGGCTCAGGCCATGATCTCATGGTCCGTGGGTTCAAGCCCCGCATCGGTCTGTCTGTGCTGACAGCTCAGAGCCTGAAGCCTGCTTCAAGTTCTGTGTTTCTCTCTCTCTCTGCCCCTCCTCTGCACTCTCTCTCTCTGTCTCTCTCTTTGTCTCTCTCTCTCTCTCAAAAATAAACAAACATTAAAAAAAAATTCCTACTTTGAGTAACAGCCGGCTTGGCTTCTAGGAACGTGGGATGGAAATGAAGCCATAATCAAAGTGGGGAAGTTCCTTTTTTTAATGGGAGGGCATCCAAGTCAAGTCAGGGTGTTGGGGAGAGGGGAGCAGGAAGTCTGGGGTCCCGGCTAGGCCCCTCTGTGCTTCCACTGCTATTTGTGTGGGAGGGCTGCTGGTGGTCACACACTGCCAGGCACTGACAGCAGAGACCAATACATAAATGACAGACACTTGTTCCCCCAGGATGAAGGAGGCCTTGCTCTCTGCCGGGGTCCGCGTGTTTCTGTGGTTGCTGCATCGAAGGCTGGGACTCTTCCCTGGTTTACAGAATGTTCCAGAACAGTGCAGTGGCTCCACGGTGGGCTCCTAAGCTGAGTGCATACCTCAGTCCCCCAGACAGAGCTCTAGTCTCTCCCTGTGCTCCTTCGTGTAAGCACTCAGCGTGCACGTGCCTTTTGCCCAACAGAAAGCACCAAGATGCTCAAATTTGGTTTTTTTTTCCTCCCCTGTGAGGAAAAACCTATTTCTTCATGTACAAAATAGTGCTAATAATAGCTTTCCTCGTGGAGTTTTCAGGAAGGTTAAATGGAGCAATGCGTGTAAACTGGAGCCCTTAGCAGGGCGTCTGGTCTGCAGTAAATGTCCAGTGTCATCTGGTGCTGGGATTGGCTGGCTAAGACTTCTTGGACCGTTCTTCTGCCCGGAACGGGCTTGACTCCTGAGCAGACAGGGCTCTCACTTTCCTCTTCAGAGTTGCTGAGGGGGCAGAGGTGGTATGAGGAGCCCACCGGCAGCTTGTAACAGTGGCTGTTCCAGCTCTGCCAGCCAGCAGGCCGAGGCGGATGCACACAGGAGGCGCTGGCCTAGCTTTTTAAAAAGCGGAACTTTTGGCAAAAAGTGATGTGTTGGGCACCCCAAGGCTCAGCACAAAGAAACACCTTTGTGTAACATAGGTATGAAATCTGTGAAGAGCAAAACTTAAAAAAGTGAGGTTTTTTGCTGTAAGGGGGTGCAAAGCAAGTTGGGATGGCTGGGTGTGTAAATAGTGGGGGAAAGGCATAGGGAGACAAGATTTGTCTTCTAGGGGCGCCTGGGTGACTCAGTCAGTTAAGCGTCCGACCTCAGCTCAGGTCATGATCTCAACGGTTCGTGGGTTTGAGCCCCTCATCGGGCTCTGCTGACAGCCAGCTCAGAGCCTGGAGCCTGTTTCAGATTCTCTATCTCCCTCTCTCTCTGACCCTCCCCTGCTCACGCTGTCTCTCTCTCTCAGAAATAAATAAAACATTAAGAAAAGAAAAAAAAAGATTTGTCTTCTAAAAAAATGAACAAAAATCCCTTTGGTCACAGATTGGATGGACAAGAGCCTGCCCAACCTTGACCACTCTTTTTGAACTTGTTTAAGGAAACCCACCGTGACTGCTTTTTGTTTGGCTGAAGAGTCTCTGAACAGAATCCTCTTCTAGGAAGGGAGATAAGGACCAGGAACCAAGGGGTGACTCCAGGCCAGTCACTACATCCCGCCCGCGAGTCCTACGAGAGGCTGGGCCGGGCATAGGGCCTGCTCTGGGCACTGGGCCCTGAGAGACACTTACATGCTCTTGGATTCCAGTCTGTCTAGCGGGGAGTCGGCCCCATCCAGGCACGACCCTGAGGGTGTGATCATGACAGAGGCGACCTTAGACAGGAAATGTTCTCCAACTCAGGGTGTTGGTGAGGGGGGAGCAGGAAGTCTGGGGTCCCAGCCAGGCCCTTCTGTGCTTCCACTGCCATTTGTGCGGGAGGGCTGCTGGTGGCCACACACTGCCAGGCACTGACAGCAGAGACCAATCTATAAATGACAGACACTTGTCCCCCCAGGATGAAGGGGGCCTGCTCCTCTGCTGGGGTCCGCGTGTTTCTGTGGTTACAGCATCAAAGTGCGGGATTCTTCTCTGGTTTACAGTATGGTCCAGAACAGCACAGGGGGTCCAGATGCTTCTGCAGGGCGGGGAGCGGCCCTGGAGGGGAGCAGATAGGTCCTGGGCTTTTCAGCCATACCTGGCTGCTGGACCTTTTAGCCATCTTCCTACAAATAAGGCCAAGTGTAATTTAATTCTCAGAGAGAAATCTGCTCTAAAGAGCCTTTCTATCCCTTAGGAAGAAGTGTTCTATGAGGAGCCTGATTTCTGCGAATGGTTTAATAGAGGGCAAAGAAAATCAACCCTGAAACCAGATGGCTTGTGTCTGAATCCTGGCTTGGCCTGTTAGCTGTGGAAGCTGGGCCAAGTTAGGTCACCTCTCTGGGCTTCAGTGTTCTTATCTGTCATGTAAAGAGCAGTTTATGAGTGCCAGATTCTGTTCTAAGTACTTCGTACTTTAATTTCTGTATTCCTCAAAAACAGCCCAGGGAGGTGGGTTCTATTATTATCTGCCTATCACCATACTGGAGGCACCCAACTCATCAGCAATTATGCCTGTTAACAATTTATAATAGTGCCTGGGTCATAGTGTGCTCTCAATAGATATCATTTATTTTTAATTTTCTGTTGGGTGCTTCCATTCTGCCCTTCAATAGCCAGGGTTGGACTTGGGGTATTCTTTGACTCAAGAATATTCGTGGGGGATTTGGCTGATGAAAGATGTTAAAGGACAGGCATCAGAGAGAGAGTAGCTCTCTTGAGTGAAATCTTCAAGCTCTAAGATGGAGAGATGCCCACCGAAGTGGCCAGAAGTACCTGGCATGGCCAGTACCAGGCTTGCGCGTCACTCTCTGCAGGTGGAATTGTCCCCGTTGGGGGGGGGGGGGACAGCGGCATCATTGTCACCGTCCCCAGGCTAGAGACTGGCTGACTATTCGGAGGCCATTCCCTGCCCTTCTTGCTTCCCTTGCCCCAGGACCTCCCGGCTCTGAGGGACTTTCCCTGACCCCTAGGCCAAATTAGCCCTTCTGCTCCGAGTGCTCAAACACCTTCTCTTAGTACTCATTCATTCATTCATTCATTCATTCCTTCAACAAATGTTTACCAGGTTCCTGTAATGTGCCAGCTACTGTCTTGGGTGTTTGGGGTATGTCAGAGGGTGAAACACAGATCTCTGCCCTCATGTTCCAGGGGGGTTGGGGGGAAATGGGAAGATGGTCAGCAGTGAAAACAGTAAGTATATAGTATGTAGGAAGGTGGGAGGTGGGAAGGGAGATGGGCAAGAATGGAAGGTGGGTGAGGCGGGCAGGGGGTGGAGTCGGTGTTCAAAATAAGGTAGTCAGGGTGGGTCTTAATGAGTAACACAGGCTGCAAGGAGGTGAGAGAATTTGCCATGTGGAAATCTGGGAGAAGAACATTCTGAGCTAAAGGGACAGCCTGCCCAAAGGTCTGCCCAGTTCCAGTGAGTGAGACGGGAGGCAGTAGGATCTGAGATGTCCTGGGGCCATCCCCACAGTCCCCTGCAGGCCATTTTCAGGACTGCACTCTGCGTGAGATGGGGAGCCCTTGGAGCACTTTGAGCAGAGGGGTGATGTGATCTGTGGTATTTATTAAAAGGGTGATTCTGATTACTGTGTTGAGTCTAGGCTTGAAATGACCTCCTTTAGAATTTTTTGATTAAGGAGTGCCTGGGTGCTCAAATGGTTAAGCGTCCAACTTCGGCTCAGGTCATGATCTTGCAGTTCATGAGTTCGAGCCCCACATCAGGCTCTGTGCTGACAGCTCAGAGCCTGGAGCCTGCTTCCCTCTCTCTCTCTCTCTACCTCTCCCCTGCATTGTCTCTCACTCGCTCAAAAATAAATGAACATTAAAAAAAAATTTTTTTTGATCAACATCTCTTTCCTCTTAGATTGTAAACCTCCCGTGGCCAGGGCTGTGGTCCTGTTTGCAGCTCCCAGACAGTCCTGTGTTTTCAGTGCAAGAATAAAAGAAGGCCTTTCGTCACAGGTGTGATAGTAAAAGGGCCAGTGGGCAGCACCCCGGAAGTCCACTTGAAGGACCAGCCTCTCTCTCACCTGTGGTGGGACAGTGGGACGGCTCTGTGTTCGAGTTCTGCTGATGGCAGCCACGATGTGGCTCAGTGCTCAGGGTAGAGGAAGCAGTCTACCAGAAAGCTTTTATCTGTCTCCATTATACACTTGGCGGGAGGAGCCCCGGGGAGGAGGGAGGGCTGAGTCTGAAGACAGCTCTCCTGTGAATAACCCCAAAGCGTGGCTTCTTCTCATCCCTTTGGATCAGAAGCCTAAAGCATTTAAACAGCGTGTCCAAGTTCACCCAGCCCTGGGCTGAGGTGGGTGCGGGGCCGGGTGGGAGTGACTCTTTGGAGCCAGCCAGCCAGACTGGCCCTAAACCCCACTCCCACCCACTCTGGGGAGAGCAGATGACCTTAAATGAGATGATCTCCATGAAAGGCTTAAGCAGCCACAGAGTAAGTGCTCAGTCAGTTACAATGAAGGCCCCTGGGTTGCCACATTTCCAGTGCGCTTTATTATCCTTCATTTTGTGCTGGGGGCCCAGCCATGGATTATTCTAGTCACATGCTAAAAATGTGCAGGGTGTTCAGTCCCTTTGTGTTGCCAGTGAAACTGCTGTTTATCTACTTCAGCCACAGCAGCCCAGGCCTGCTTCCCTTTTCACTCTGAGCTTTCAAAGGTCAGGGCAGTCCTGATAGAATGACCTCTTATCTCCTAAGTGTTTCAGAGCTGTTTATTCATTTAACAACTGGAAGTGATTTAAAGAGAGAGAGAGAGAGAGAAAGCACCCCTTTTGGTCAACAGGGACCTCTCCTTAGGTCGCTAAGGACCTAAGAGTTCTTAGGAACCATCCTTGTTCCCCAGGCGGGCCCGGCGTGGGGTGCTGGTACCTGAGCGGGTGCTAAGGGAGAAGCCGATCTGTACCCAGGGCTGGTGCAGAGCCCGGCGTGGCGCTGGTGTGGAAACATGGGTGGTTTGCCCATTACACAAGTGGGGCCATTTTGCAGTGTTAGACTCAGGAGCCTAAGCTTCTAATTCCATCCTTTCCGCAGACACATCCACTCCTGTCCTGGGGTAGCAGAGTGATCTGGGCCACGCCTGGAGGGGTTTTCCAGGATGGTTTTGTACAAGCNATTTACCGAGCCAATACCTGGGGCGGGGGCGCATCCTGCTCTGGATGTCTCGGCTCCATTCTGGTCTGACCGGATGCGTGACCTTAGGGCTGTCTGTGGATGGGCTTCGAGCTCTCACCTTCCAAACACTGACTCCGCCAAGTCGCGTCCTCACAGAAGCCTTGTGAGAGAACCAGAATTGTTCTGCACAGACAACAACAATAGACAGTAACCATCTGAAAAATGGGGATAAGACGGGGATCTCTCCCCCGGAACTATTTTGGAGGGTTAAAGGAGGTACTGGATGGGAGGTGTTTAGCAAGAATGCTGGAATACAGTACATGCCAGTAGGTGTCGGTGATTTCTTTGTTGGGGGCGGAGAAGGTTATGGGCGAGGACAGTGGGGTGAGGAAGGGTCAGGCCAGGAGGCTGGTACCGGCAGAAGCGGGGCTTGAAAGGGGTGGTATCTCCCACCCCTGCTCCCCGTCCAGGCGTGGGGGGCACAGCCTCTCCGCCTGCAGCTCTGGCTCTTCCCTGTGCTCAGTGTGACAGCTCCCTGCTCCTCCAGTCTTCTGCCTCAGCAGGGTCTCCCACAGGCTGCCTGCGAGCTGGGTGCGCAGGGGGAGATGAGGAGGGGTGTAAGGAGAAGGCAGGGGAGCAGGGAGAGGTGCCTTAGCCTGGGAGAAGCCTTGGTTTTGCTGAGGTCAGGCCCCTCAGGGAGGCCCCATAAGTGACCCGCAGGCCTCCACTCAGCGGCGGCAACCTGGGTGACTTCTTTCTGAGCTGCAGTCCCCCCTTCTGGAAAATGAAGATGGCGTTGTGCCCATCCTGTGGGGACTTTGGTGGGGATCAAGCAAGGCGCAGACGTGATGCTCCGTGGCCTGCGATAATTCGCTACATCTGTCACTCGACCTTAGGACAGAGAAGACCCCAACGGTCATCTTCCCCATGGCTCCACAGCCCCTAGACCCCCAGGACGCTGGCGCCTGTCCTTCCCTCGGAATTAATGCAGTTGCAACAGCAGGAAAGCTCTCTTACAGTAGCCCTCCCCTCCCACCGGCTCCCCCCCAGGAAGGAAACCCACCGTGGCGTGGTGCATATGATGCAGCTGTGAGCTGTGTCACTGTCACACCACGGCCGCCCCATGTCAGATGATGCACACTGAGCACCTGACAGGCCGGGAGGGCGTGGCAAGGTCTGACTCATGGGTGACAACAGACTTCACAGATCTGTGCCTGAATGGGTCTTGGTTTCACGTATGGAAGGCAAAGCCCAGGCTTTCCGCACAGAGTCGTAACGCAGCCTCAGAGTGGGGGTTTCCCGGAGCACAGTTACAGAGCGAACCTTCAGGAGCCTTCAGATGCGGGGCCTAGGCACAATTTATTCTCTGCTTTTTTATTCTCTTGTCTGTCCCAGCAAACAAGGGGCTGGGAGGCAAGGTCACCCTGTGGAGCCTTTACAGGACACCTCGGAAGGGATTAGCTTCTCACAGCAGGGGCGGGGGAGCGTCTGTGGCCTGTTTCCGACTGAAACTCAGCCGGGATCCTAAAAGCATGGCGTCTTTCCCAGATGCCAAAGCGGGAAAATGTTTACATATTAGAGTAAAATGTAGCCAAAGTTACATTCTGTTTCAAGAAGAATACAAGATTGGCAGGATCTCTTAACAATAATAGTATATGGATATAGATGTAAAACAAGCCTGCTGGGCCCTTTTCCAGGCTCCAACCTGGACTTCCCAAGAGACACCTGTGTGGTCCTTGATGTCCTTACGGTGTCTTCTGCTCCAGTAGCATCTGGGTGGCTCAGTCAGTTGAGCGTCCGACTCTTGATTTTGGCTCAGGTCATGAACTTAGTTCATGAGTTCGAGCCCCGCATTGGGCTCTGCGCTGACGCTGAGGAGCCTGCTTGAGAATCTCTTTCTCTCTGCCTCTCCCCACCCTAGTCAAAAATAAACTTCTTTAAAAAAAACACACACAATAGATACTGTGTTTCCACTCCATCATTTCTTCAGTTCTGCAGTGGCACATGGGCAGCAGGGATGCTCGTCATCTGGCTGGGAACTCAGAGGGTGATGTAGGCACCTTTGGACTGTCCTTGGGTGAAGGCTGCCTCCTCTGCCTACCCCCCTACCCTACCCCAGAAACACAAGTGCGAATATGTGATTACATTCTCCATTTCCCCTTTGTTGGGCTATAGAACAGAGGTATTAATTCATTTAATCTTCACAACACCCCATGAAGGAGGTTACTGTTATTTCCAGCGTACAGATGAGGAAACTGAGGCAATGAGTGGTTAAGTAATTTACCCGAAGTCACACAGTAACTGGTGGAGCTGAGACTAGAACTCAAACCATCTGGCTCTCAAATTCTTTTAACTACCATGGCGTAATGCCACTCTTCTAGGAAAAAGTCAACTGGCTGGAAAGCCTCCTATCTCTCTCTCTTTTTCTCCTTCTCTTTCCCTTTCTCTCTCACTGCCCATAACCTGTGACCTTGGTCTTCTGGAAGATTTCACCCCTGGCATTCAAGATGCTTTGATGGACTGGGCACAGGAAATGAGCGATCTAAACATCTATTGCTGCATTTTTAGTTTATTGTTAGACAATCTCCCATCTCTGATTGACCAG
>NW_027532182.1:378603-430870 GCF_008692635.1 Crocuta crocuta | reverse complement strand
GGGGGGGGGGGGGGGGGGGGGCCTCCTCTCCAGGGGGCTGGTTGTCATTGGAGGAAGCAAAGCCCTGTGCTTGGGATCCCATGTGCTTTGTCCAGGTGGATGGTCAGAGTGTCCCTGGAATCCTGGCCCTTGGGGTCTTCCTGTCGTCAGTGGCTTGGCCTCACCGCTTACAAATGGAGTGAGTTCATCAAATGGAAGTTTCAGAAACTGGGAAGGAGGGTGTTCTTTGAGAGCTGTCTTGGTCCTAAGCTTTAAGGGGATGGGGCGGGGGCATGGCCTGCATGCACACAACCTTTTCTTCTCCTCAGTTCTTAGAAGCCCAGAAAAAAATGGACTGTAATGAATAGCAGTTGAGGTTATGACGATTTTCATAGGAATTATCAAATCTTCTGTGTCCATTAAACCATCTTTTGTGGTGAAGAAACTGTGTAACTGAAATAAGGAACTCCACCTGACTATTAAGTGATAATTCAGTCCCCCAGGCTCTTGGCTCTTTATCCATTATCTTAAAAAAAAAAAAAAAAGAGAAAAGGAAAGGAAAAAATCTGAGGCAACTTGCTTCTCTGGGAAAATGGTCAATTCAGACTAGAACATCTTCCTGCCCTTTGTCTGGCGGTGGATTTTTGCCAAGAGGAGGGGAGATGGTGGGGGAGGGGGCCTAGGGCAGAGAGAGAGTGGACAACCGCGGTTAGCGCCCCAAATGTCAGTTTTTTCCATAGACTCATCAGAGAGGCTTACCTAGTACTACAGCACAGGCCTGAGTTACAGGAAAAGGCCCGTCTTGCAGTTTGTTTGGGTAGTTATTCTTTGCTGGCAAAAAGCCCGGGGTGGGGGTGGGTGGGCTAGGAAAGAGCTAGAAGCCTGAGCGAATTCTTGGTTGGCTCAGCCTCAGGGTAAACTGCTTTACGTGTTTCTGAAAAGCTCTGTAGGTGGGAACCAAATCCAGGAGCTAATGGAAGGGTGGGCACTGATTCTCTCCGCCCCCCTCCAACTCTTTATCCGAGGTACTCATTTCAGGGATATTTCCTGAGCACCAGGGACCCAGTGATGAAGAGGCCAGATAGGGCCCTGGCCCTCATGGGGCTGCCAGTCAGCAGAGAAAACAGATGCCAGTGATCACAGTGGGATGAGATGAGTAATGAGACCAGACACCACGAAGTCACTCCCAGTGCAGGCAAGTCACTTCGCTTCTATGCCTGCCTCTGTCATTTATAAAGTAGAGCTCAGACCTCCCCTCACAGGCTGTTGCAAGGCTTAATGGGATTGTGTATGTTAAGTCTTGGCATATGGTAGGGCTGGATTAATATTTATGCCAATGTATGGATGAATATGAATCTGGTCATATGGCAAATTGCTATTTGTCCAACAAATATTTGTGGAGCACCTACTGTATCCTGGCCATTGTTCTAGATATTAAGACTATAGCAATGAATAAAACAGACAAAAACCCTGCTCCACGGAAAATATATAGTATTCACGAAGAAAACAGTTTAGTAGAATACACAGGCTATTTGATGGTGAGCAGTATAATGGAGAAAAAAATGTAGGGAATGTGAATAGGGAGTTGGAGGTGAGCAGACACAGGTCAGGGAAGACCTCACTGAGAAAGCTACATCTCTGAAAAGCACTAAAAGAGGTGAGGGAGGGAGCTAGCCTTGCAAATACTTAGGGGCATTTCAGGAAAAGGAGCAGCAAGTTCAAAGGCCCTGTGGCTGCATCATGCCTGCTGTGTTAGAACAGCAAGGGGGCCAATGTGGTGTGGCCAAAGAGGTCAGGGTATGGGAGATGATAGAGGGCTCTGAAGCCAATTTAAAGACCTACTCCAAGCACACTGCTGGGTGGAAGGAGGGCATAGGAGGGCTTTGAATAGAAGAGAGGCATTATCAAACTTGGCGTCTTGGTCTTCACAGGAGCCTTCTCTTTGTTTCATTGGGAATGAAGTAGAAAGAGAGGAACAGGCAGATCAGCTAAGCCATTGCAGAAAGCCAGGTGAGCAACGATGGTCTCTTGGACCAGGTTGTATCAGGGAAGAGCGGAAAATGGAAATTGATCTCCTCAGGAAAACAGCACATTTTTGGGTAGAAATGGCCTGCTCTGTCCCACCCTGACCTTCCTTCTCAGATGCCAGAGGAAATTGATGGTAACTAGGGTGCTCTGGCTCCCTGCTAGTCCCCCTTGAGGAAACCAGAGTGTCTTCAAAAGTTCAGGCCAAGGGTGCCTGGGTGACTCAGTCAGTTAAGCGTCTGACTCTTGATTTCTGCTCTGGTTATCATCTCACTGTACTGTTCATGAGATCCGTACCGGGCTCCCAGCTGACAGCACAGAGTCTACTTAGGATTCTCTCTCTTTGCCCATCCCCTGCTCACGGGCTCGCTCGCTCTCGCGCGCTCTCTCGCTCTCGCTCTCTGTCTCAAAATAAACAAACATTTAAAAAACACTATCAAGGCCAGACTTTCTCTTCAAATAAGATGAGAGCTACAGAAATACAGGTGGGCTGGACCTGGCCTATCCTTGGAAGGGAGTGCTTCCAGGATTTCATTCCTTTGGCTGAGGCTTTGTTTTCTTTGGGGCTTCTTGGTGCCCTGTCCCCACAGGTAGTTGTGATTTAGGGAGAATTGCCTTTAGGAGGACTTCCTGGCCTCCTGACCGTATAGCCTGGGGCTCTTCTTGAGGAGAGCCTACATTTAGGCCAGCCTGAATTGGGCAAGTTCAGATTTACACAAATAATACTTTAGAAAGTGAGAATATTCTTTACAAAGAGCATATTGTGGCAATCATAAGAATCACCAGTAATCTGGCAAAGGAATTTATAGAGATAACCAGAAAACCATTCACAATCAGAACATCCAGAAATATTATGAGGCTGTAGTCATGGTAATTGTTATAAAAACTACCAATATTGTTTATTTTATATCCACTGGCACATTTAATTTTTATATCAACCCCATAGAAGTGGTGCTGTGGGCTCTGTTTTACAGATGGGAACACACACACACACACACACACACACACACACACGCACACACACACCGCAATTCAAAGGTAGGTGATCTGTCCCCAAAGCCGCTGCTCTTGGCCATGACTCTAAACAGCTTGCTTTCCTTGTACAATTTAAAAGATATTAAGTCTTTATGTTTACATTCAACTTTCTCATAAACTTGAGGATCACAGTACTAGCTGCCAGAACATTTCCATGGAACCTAGAGCTGAATCCCTGAAGGTTCCCAGATGGCTCTGGCTGGCCCAAGACACTGAGGCTGTCTAGAATGATTAGGGCAGAGGAAGGTGCTAATCCATCAAGGAGAGGCGCTTTGCAGCTGATGTGAATTCGTTTATCTCCCCCTCCTCGCTCTTTGTCTGTTTATCCTCCCTCCTCCCTCCTGGGCCCTGCCGACAAGCCTGATGTATGGGCATCTCAATCACTTCTGCTTCCCCTGGAGATCAAGGCCAGGCCTTGGGCCCTGAGGCCTCCCCGAGTAAATCAGTAAATTGGGGGGAGGGGTGCAGGGAAGGGATCAAAAGAGAATGGGGTCCTCTCTGCTTCTAACTACCTGTAATCTGCTGCATATCCTGAAGATGGGGGAGGGGGGAATCCCTTCCTCTTCTCCTTCCCCCCACCCAACCTGATCTTACAAGAAGCTGCCGGCTCTGGGAAATCTGGAGGGTCCAGGTCTTTCTCCATCTCTGCAGATAAGCTCTCTGAAAGCTCTCGACGAACCAGTCCAAATCAGGAAGATTTTTTTTTCTTGAAAAGCACATGAAACTGTATCCTGTGTTTTCCACCCTTCACACAAGGCCAGAGGTGGAAAACAAGTGTGAATTCTGTAAACGCCCATCAAAGCAAAGGAAGAGAATTTCTGTATTTTCTCAGCTATTTCAAAATGCATTTGTAGATTTCCAGTGAAGAGATGTTTCCAAATGACCTCTCCTTTCAGGGAAAGAGCTCCCTCTATTTCAGTTCTTAGTTTTTCTTATCTTCTTCCCTCTAGCCTCTATCTTTTTTTTTTTTTTTGGCCATTTTTACTCCCCCTCCCCCCAGTAAGAATCACCAGGGCCTTAGCCAGCCGTCGGCCGGCAGCACCTCCTTTCCGTTGTGGAGGAGACTGGCCTGCTGCTGGGCAGGCGAGAAACCAGGACCACACAGCTCTCTGTTCAGGGCTTCGCTCCCTGGAAGGTTTGTGTCGGGGAGGAATGCATTCCACTCTGCCCTTCTGGCTTTAGCTGTTACCTGGGGCAGAAAGGCCGTTCAGTTAGCTCAAGGCTGACCCCCTGAAGCTAATTAGTGCCTTCAGCTGGACGGAACAGCCCGGATCAGGAAAAGCTTTGCAAAATGGCAATTAGTGACGGGTTGCTTGTGGCTGCTTCCCAGGGCTTGTGGCTCATAACCAAACGGTGGGCTCCCCACTCAGACAGGGTCCTCTCCAGACTCTGACAGGCAAATCCTTTTAGGAAGGTGGGATCACAGACACCAGTTCCTTTGGACCTTCCCGTCTGCCATCCCCGTCCTGTGGGGTTGGTTGAACAAGGGCTAATTCATTTTGAAGTAGTAGGGATGTGGCGGCTTACCGCAGGGACCGGACCCTTCCACTTCAGATGATGACAGAAAGAGCCCAGCTATGAGTTTATAGAGCTCTTGCAGCATCAGGCATTGAGCTTAGGGCTTATGTGCATTTGCCCTCTTCATTCTCACCATAACCGCGAGAGGGAAGACACCATATCCATTTTACAGATGAAGAAACTGAGGCCTAGAAGTCAGATAAGTTACCCAAGTCACAGCAGAACAGCTAGTTAATGACATTCATTCTTTTCCCCCCCCAGAAGATATTTACTGAGCAGCTATCATGTGCCTGCCGTCTCTCAGGCAACCCCTGCCAGAAGTTTGCATCTGGGAGGGGAGCATCCGACAGTGAGCATCGAAGCAAACAAACGCAGCAGTCTGTGTATCACTGCTTTAGCAGGATTGAAAGGATGCTCTTCCCTGCCTGAGCCAGGATTCCCAGAGGTCCCTAAGGCTGATGGGAGCAGGTAGCATTATCCGGTATCCTGGGTGACTCATTAGGCAGAATTAGTCACCTGATTGTCCCTGGTCCTCAGTACTGCCAGCTCGCCTTATGTTTTCATGAGGAAACAATTACATGCAAAGCGCCTTTGAGAAGGTTTTATGAGAAGCAGAGCCAGAGCTGAGATGGCAGGTATCCCTGTAATGCTGGCACTCCGGTGCACAGTGGAGAATTGCATCTCCCCTCTGCGGGGTGGACCCAGCCCTGGCGCCTGCCCAGCTCAGCCTCACCCTCACCCTGGGTGTCAGTAACTTTCCTGTTACCAGTGAAAGTCACTCAGGAATTTCCCTTGATGGGGAAGCCCAGGGCAATTCACTGCGGTTCTGGTGTTCTGGGTAGAGCCTCTGCTCTAGGCAGGCCAGGGAGTTATCATCAGCTGTTACCAGTTCCTGCTTGAGGTGGGAGCCCCTATCCTCTCCCTCCCCCCATCTCACTGAGTCAGTGCTCCGCAGGCCCTGCCTCGGTGTCCACAAATAGCTCTGCAGCACAATTTCACTCTAGAACCTCTTCTGCCTGACTTAGGCCTGCTTTGGGCACCTCCTCCCAGGAGCTGCCCCAACCCCAGCAGGGGAGGGGCCAAGAGAAGGGGAAATCCCTTTACTGAGCCAGTAGAAAGCCAGGCCACCTGGCACCTGGGGGGCCAGCTGTGGACACAGTCCAAATTTGGGAAAGAAAGTGTAGCATAAAACTGCAGATCTTAATATATATACATATATATTATTATCATATTATATATTATATTTACATACATACTTATATGTATAACCAAGCATAATGAGCTGAAAAAATGTCCACAAAGTATAGGATTTAATGTTAGGATAATAATGACAGTATTTTTCACCTATCAGTGAAAAATATTGATATGTTAACATATACAAAACTCTACTTGAAGAAAAAGTATACACAATATTCATAAATTATGCCTAGAAGGTTAAGAGTAAATGAAACGTCCTTTTTTCTCCACCATTCCATCTTTTGGGCCTAACACAGTGCCTGGCCCTCAGTGAGGGCTCAATAAAAATGTTTTATGAGCGGGTATACAAATCAATAGATATTAGGCAATCAAGTATTGCAAGTTCTGTATGAGATAAGTGTCTGCAGATTTGAGACAGACTTTAGACATTACAGGACAGGTCACATTACTGAGAATTAGGGAAGTACACATGATGTTTCTGGCACATTCTTTTTTTTTTTTCTTTAAAGAATTTACTTATTTAATGATATTTTATAAACTTTTTACTTTAGAATAGTTTTAACTAGAGGTGCCTGGGGGGCTCAGTCAGTTAAGCGTCCAACTTCGGCTCAGTCATGACCTCACAGTTTGGATTCGAGCCCTGCATTGGGCTCTGTGCTGACAGCTCAGAGCCTGGAGCCTGCTTCGGGCTCTCTCTCTGCCCCTACCCCCCTCACACTCTGTGTCTTAAAACATAAATAAACATTAAAAAAATTTTACAATAGTTTTAGCTTTACAGAAAAGTTGAAAGAATATTACAGCAAGTTCCCAAATGCTCCACACCTAATTTCCCTTATTATCATCTTAGATTTGTCACATTGTACATTTGTCACAATGAATAAAGGTATATTGACACGTGTTGACTGAAGTCTATATAAACTCCAATAGAATTTCCTTAGTTTTTACCTAATGTTCTTTTTGTTACAGAATCCTGTATTACATTTAAAGTTATCACGTCTCCTTGAGATTCCTCTTAGTTTCCTAGACTCTCCTTGTTCTTGGTGAGCTTAACAGTTTACAGGAGTACTACTTGTGTATTTTGTGGAATATCCTTTAATTTGGGTTTGTCTCAGGTTTTTCTCACGATTCTGTTGGGATTGTAGGTTCTGAGGGCAGAAGGTCACAAAGGTAAAGTACCCAGTTTATCACATGCTTTCAACATGACGTATCACTGATGATGTTAACCCCGCCCACCTGGCTGAGACAGTGTTCGGCAGGTTTCTCTACTGGAAAGGTGCTCTTCTTCCGCCAGACCCCCCAAACCATCCTCCCCAGAGGGAAGTCACCATGCCCAGCCCACTCTTAGAGGGAATGAACTTCTGCCTCACCTCCTTGAGGGNCTGGCTGAGACAGTGTTCGGCAGGTTTCTCTACTGGAAAGGTGCTCTTCTTCCGCCAGACCCCCCAAACCATACTCCCCAGAGGGAAGTCACCATGCCCAGCCCACTCTTGGAGGGAATGAACTTCTGCCTCACCTCCTTGAGGAGCAGTGCATCTACATAAATTAGTTGGAATTGTTTTGTACGAAAGATTTATCTATTTTCCCAGTCATTTCATCATTATTAATCATGGATATTTGTTTTATAATTTGGATTATAATCTAATGCTATGTTATTTTTTATTGCTCAAAGTGTTCCAGCTTGGGCCTTGGGAGCTCTTTCAGTTGGCTCCCGCATCCCTTTGACATGCCCTGTCATGTTCTTTTTGACCACTCTCTTACTTTCTGGTGCTATCACATGCTCCAAGCTCATCTTTTATAGTGCTGCTCTGTTCCTAGAATCTGCCATTTCTCCAGGGGGCTCTGGGTCCTTTTACTAGAGAATGGTGTCGGAGTCCTGGAGCTGGGCGTGGCATCTGCTCATGGCTCCTGGGCTGTCTGGAACATTGCTTTTGAAAGAAGATTTTCAGAAACTGGGAAAAGAGGAGCCACATGTATACTAAAGTTCTGGGATGAAATAAGAGAGAAGGGGCTGGAAGAGGCAGTCTAAGCTTCTTGCCGAATCGGCAGGTTTAGGTGGATACCATTCAGAGTCAGGTGGCCTCTGCTTTGGGGGGTGGTGCTGTCAACAGGCAAAGAAATGGCAACAGGTGCTCTAGGGTTGGGCTGCTCATTCAGGGTTCTTCAGGGGACTGACCTCCCCATTACTAACTAATTAGGGCTTTCTCTGCTCATGCCAGAGCAGATTCTAGCCCATTCTGTGTTCCAGGCACTACCCTAGGCTCTTACTGGACCCTCACAGCATCCTGCAAGGTACTTTAGGTATTAATGGCCGCACTTTACTGCTAGAAAGGCTAAGAACATGCCCAGCATCCCTGGGTAAGGGATTAACCTGGCATTCAAACCTCAGGATGGCCCTCAAATACTCTTCATTGCGCTGTGCTGCCCCTCATTGTGCTCTGTGAACTCATAGCTTTCAGTGCAGGAGTGGACTCTGGTGTCCCCAAGTTCATGGGTCCACCCTCTCTGCTTTCTCTGATCAGAATGGTCATCCAAGGAAAATGTAAAGAGTGTGTGTGTGTGTGTGTGTGTGTGTGTACGTGTGTGTACACATGTCTGTCCATCCTACAGGCTCTCCAGGAGCCGCTGCACAGATGCCCACCCCTACCTGGTAGGAAGGTATAACCCACCACAGCCCTGATGCTGGGAGCTACATGATGTTAGTTTCAGAAGAAAGGGAGCACTTTTAGGAGACCAAGAAGAAAGCAGGCTAGTGCAGCCCACAGCAGGGGACAGTGGCTGTGTACACATTTAAAGCTTCTTTCAAATATCTTTAATGGCATAAGAAAATGCTTTACCGTGTAATAAGTGAAATGATACAACACTGTGTTTTTTAAAAATATATCAATACTTCTTTAAGTAATGACATTGGGGTGATTTTTTTTAGCTTGTCCTGGGCTGTATTTTCTATACTTCAATGCAGTAANCTGAACATCGTTTCATGTGTCTGTTGGCCATCTGGATGTCCTCTTTGGAGAAGTGTCTGTTCATATCTTCTGCCCATTTCTTCACTGGGTTGTTTGTGTTTCGGGCATGTAGTTTGATGAGTTCCTTATATATTCTGGATATTAACCGAGGGAGCTTCATTCTTAGGATCATCCTCATCTGGGACTGATTTTCTTGTTAAATGTGTTTGTCTTATTTTTCTATGTGCTTCATCCCCATCTTCTGTCGGGACACTCCTTCTAAGGAAGCCCATTTTAGCATTTCATCATTGCCAAAGAATAAGTATGCTTAAAAAAAAAAAATCACATACGGATACAGCTTCATACTCACTAGGATGGTTTTAGCCAAAAAGACAGACACCAGCAAGTGTTGGTGAGGATAGAGAGAAACTGGAACTTTACAGACCACTGGCGGGAACATAAAGTGATTCCACGGTCACTGTGGAAAATATTTTGGCAGTTCCTTGAAAAGTTAAACATGGGGTTACCACATGGCCCAGCAATTTCACTCCTAGAGCAACTCTTAAGAGAAACAAAAATGTATGTGCTCACAAAAACTCGTATGTGAATGTTCATGGCAGCATTATCCATAATAACCCCAAAGCAGAAACAAACCAAATGTCCATCAACAGATGACTAGGTACACGAGAAGTGGTTTATCCATACAACCCAAGGTCATAGGGCTGCGGAAGGGAGTCAAGTACTGCGCATGTTATAGCATGGACGAACCTTAAAACCATTAAGCCATGTAAAAGAAGCCAGACGCTAAAGACTGCTTGTCTGACGCCATTTATAGGAACGGTCCAAGATAGGTGAATTCACAGAGACAGGAAGTAGGGTTGGGGTGGTGGTGGAGATGGACAGCGAGATGTGGCCACAAATGGGTGTAGGGTATCTTTTGGGGTGATGAAAGTGCTCTAGAATTAAATCGTGGTATGGTTTCCCAACTCTGTGAATGTACTAAAAGCCACTGAATTGTACCCTTCTAAAGGATGAATTTTATGATATGGGGATTGTATCTCAATTTAACAAAAACAACGGATTTTGACTTGTAAAGACCAGGCCCGGATTTCCTGGAATGGAGCAGGGAAGCTTGTGAGCTCTTGCTTCCAAGCTGTGTGATTGCGGGCGGGCAAGTTGCTTAACATCTTACAGCGTCGTGTTCTTAATGGTTAACGGGGGACACCGTTAAATCTCCAGTTCCATGGGACATTCGTTCTGACCCCGTGCTCCTTCTCCACATCCTCCTCCAGGCTACAGCTCTTAATCGCTCCCCCAGGAGGCCGGCTATCATCCCTGTAAGGGGACCTGCCATTTTACTTTTCTGTCCCTGCAGGAGAGCCCCTCTATTAAAACCACCCCTTCCGAGAGAGAGACTGGGGTCCTCCTGGGGGATGGGGCAGATAGAGGGCTCATCTGCCAAGCCGTTTCCAATGTTTATTTGAAGAACTGAGAGTCAAATAGGCAGTGGCTTTTTCTAAAACTTGTAGTTAATGGAAATGTCACGAAGGTTCTGAGTTCAAAGCAGCCATGGAGCCCTTGTGTTTATTTTTCAGATAAACACTTTCCTTCCCTTTCTCCCTCATCCCTCCTTTCTCTCTCTCTCTCTGTTTCTTTTTAAGGTAAAAGAGTAGGAGAGCTAGGGGCGAAGAGGGTGGGCTCGGGGTCTGCAAAGCCGATGTTTGCTGCTGGTGGATTAAACCACAGCAGTTGTTGGCAGGACCTTGCAGATGGGTTCAGTGCCCTTCCCCGGCCAGCCCGTATTTTGGATGAGGATCAGGGCCGGGGAGGGCTGGGGTTGGCGGTCATGCTGACACACCCTCTCTCACTCCTCTCTGCGGTCAGCACTCAACAGGCCCTTGCCCTCTGACGCCTGCCCTCTCAGACGTGCTATGGGAGGAGACTGACATCACAGATACGGTTTTTTCCCTTTAACGTCATCTGGAGGCAAAGCCGTTATTTTGGTTTGTTTTAATAGTGCAAGTGTCCAATCCAAGTTCCCTGAACATGAGTTTTTCAACTTACTAAGCGTCTACCGTGCCCTTGGAATGACAGGGATGGCAGAGAGAAGGAAGGAGTAAGACGAAAAGTAATAGCTTCTGCCCTTCGTAACCCCTCCTGTGTCCAGCCTGAGGACTCGGGAGAGGAGCCGAGTCTGGTGGCAGTCACAGTGAGCTGATGAGGACGGCCTCTGTCCACTGTGTGCCCCCTCTGTGCCTGGCACTGCACTGAGCCCCCATTCGTGTGGTCTCCGCTGCCCCTCACCCTTGCCTTCTAAAGGTGCGCGTTATCCCCATTCCAGACAGGGGGATCGGCTCCAAGAAGGCCACATGGCAAGTCAGCGGCAAAAGTGGAGGCCGGGCCTGCCTGACATATAAGCTGGAGTCCTAGCCACTGCGCTCTTGTCAGGGGAGGCTGGGCAGGGGGTGGCCGGTGCTGGGGAGAAAGAAGATGGACGCAGATGGGGGAAGCCACCAACGTTGAGGCTGCAGTCATGAGCATTTTAGACTCTGAACCAGTCTGGATATACGCACACGTGCGCGCGTGCACACACACACACACACACACACACACACACACACCACGCCCCAGAGTTGTGCAGGAATCCTGGCTCCCAGATTAAGGAGGGGCGGCACCATGGCACACGAGGAACTTGTGATGGAGAGCAGGGCCCCACCATGGGAAGGGGGGTTACTGGTGCGGACACAGGACCAGGGCTATAGAAGCTGCTGCAAGATGGAATTGAATTCAGTAAGAACTTTCTAGCTGTTGGAGCTGCACGTGGAGCAGGAAGGAGGAGGAAGTGAGTTTGTGGCCCCGGGATGGTGCCCTCAGACAGCCACTTGGCGTATTGGCTGGGTGTGTCAAACATCAGAGCCATGATCAGCTGGAGCTATAGGTCTTGGGCGTGGTGGGGACGGGGGTGAATATAGATAACATGGCGGCCACATGTTGAGTCTGAGCTGTGGGTAAACATGAATGGGGGTGGAGGCCGTGTGGTTTCTGTAGTCCCTTCCAGCCTTGGCTATATAAATATGTATGTGGTGTGTTCTGGTTTATTTTGGGGGGCGGGGGGAGGGTAGGAGACATGTTGTTTGTGTGTGTTTTTAGTAAAGCCCTGGGACAAAGTATCTCCTGAAACTTCGTCAAGGAGTTTAAAAGACTTGGGTTCTTTCTCACCTTGGCCATCTGGCAGGTGGCTTGGGGGTGGATGGTAAGATCTCCAGGGTGACAAATTGCTTCATTCAGCCTCAGTGTAGTTTGGAGCATGCTGACTGGTTAATGATTCGAGAATGACCCTGATGCTGGGCGGGCAGGAGACCGTTTCTGTGCCCTCCGCTCACCCAGACCCACTGCCCACTGGGTGTGACCCCCGCCCGGGGCAGAAGCTGCGAAGCGGAAATGGCAGCATTAGGATGGGGACAGGAGAAACTCCCCAGGAAAGAGAAGGCTCATCCGCTCAGGCACGAGTGAGAACGCAGGGGCTGTGTTGGTGGCGGCCTCTGCTCGCAATGATGATTGCGGGGGGCAGTGTGAACAGAGCCGGGGTGCTGCACATGAGCAAGTGAGGAAACCCTTTCAGTGCTGCTCAGATCCAAGAAAGAGCTGGCCCAGCTGTCTCGAGAGCCCTTCCCCCGCGCTGCCTCTCCTCTGGCCGGTAGCCAGCACATCTTGGGTCGGGGAGCGCCCTGGGGAAGGGGTTTTGCCCAAAAAGACTGATTCACTATTTCCACCGGGTCCGCGGGCTGTCTTGGTGGGCAGATCACACGCCAGCCTTGTAAACTCGCTCTGCGCTCGTCCGTGTGACGTTTATAGCCCCATGGGGAGCTGGCTTTTTAATGAGCCTAATTTGAGACCATAAGTAGGAGTTTGTAAAACAAACAGCGAGGGACTCCGGCCAAAGCCCAAAGTTGTAGTTGAAGCGTACAGGGTCACACACGGCGCTGCAGACAGGCTGAGACTGTGCCGTCCCCAAGGCAGCGGGACAGAGGAGCCCCCTCCCGGGGAAGCGGGCTGCAAGCCGCCTTTCCCCAGAAGCCTGCGGCTCGGCAAGAGCCCTTCCCATCTGGGTTCTGCACGGAGAGCACTGACAGTCCTGGGTTTCCCAGGGGGAGAAAAGGATCCCCAGAGGGGGCCTGTGTGCAAGTCCAGGGCTTGGTGTCAGCGGGCTGGAGGCCCCAGTGCCCCTCCCTGGAAGACAGCCCTATAGCTAGGCCTTCAAGGCCTCAGGGAGTCTCTCATCCAAAGACGCATGTGAGGAAACCCCACATCTTCCTGGAGATTTAATTCCCTTTTGGTGAGACCTGGTTTTCAAGTTAAGAAAGAGGTGGAGGGTGCTGATGTCTGTTAGGAGGGTCTGTTAATAAGGTCACCTCTCCAGCAGGTGCCAGGTAGGAAGGGAAGTTCCTCACCTCTCCGGTGGAGCCCTCACTTTGAGGGCTCTCCTCTGTGCTGGTGCACCGGGGTTTAAAGTGACTCGGGACACTCTGCCCACTCTGAAGTCATGTTAAAGGGGTCCTTCCTGACTCACCCAAAATAATGGGCGTCTAGAATGGTGTGTGCTGCAGCTGTTGAAAACGATGATGAGAAACATGATTGAGGCATCTTGGTGGCTCAGTCGATTAAGCGTCCGACTTTGGCTCAGGTCGTGATCTTACAGTTGTGAGTTTGAGCCCCGTCTCAGGCTCTGTGCTGACAGCTTGGAGCCTGGAGCCTGCTTCAGATTCTGTCTCCCTGGCTCTCTGCCCCACCCCCACTCAGGCTGGCTGTCTCTCTCTCTCTCTCTCTCTCTCTCTCAAAAATAAATAAACATTAAACCCTTTCCATGGCTCTGTATTGCCCTGAGGACAGAGCCCCAGCCTCTTAGACCCTTGTGACTGGTGCCCTCCACCCTGGCTCCTCCCTGAGGCCGGTCACATTCTGCTCATCTCTGTTCTACCCCTCTCAGTCCCTCCAAGGTGCTCTGGACTAGTGCCCGGGGTCAGCAGCATGGCCCCGGGGCCAAGTTTCACTGACACGTTTTTTCCTGTCTTCTGCAAGCTAAGAATGAATTTCATGTTTTTAAATGGTTAAGAATGTTCATTAAAAGAAGACCATTTCATGACACATGAAGATGATATGAAAGGCAAATCCGTGTTTATAGTTGCATACATGGAACACGGCCATGAGCCTTTGTTTGCATGTTATATGTCCACATTACACGGGCCAAGCTGAGTAGTTGTGACAGCGTTCTGCAAAGCCAAAAATATTTACTCTCGGACTCTTTACAGAAAAAGTTTGCTAACCTTTGGATTAGTACTGGCTCCAAGGGTGGGCGGAGAGAGGGCAGTGATCTCCATTAGCTACCTCCCAGGCTGCTCCAAATAAACACATAGTCTAGTACAAATAAAATGTTTACTGTACAAACACAACTTCATAACAGGTTCCCATAGGGCCTCTCCCCAACCTATCACTGCCCCTGAACCTTTCTAAATTGACTTTTCCTCCCTTAGAAGACCTTCATGAGACTGGTATTTACTCATCATCAACTGAGATGTCCCATCCTCCAGGAAGCCTTCCTTGACTACTAGGACTGGATAGTCTGGCTTGGACACCCCTCCTCTGGACTCTTTGTGCTGACTCTAGCCCTTTTCATACACTATTGACTTGGCTGGTATACCGTCTACCCTCCTTCCCTAGACTGCAAACATCAAGAGGGTAGGGAACTTGTCTGTTCATTTTTCTATCCCCCGAGCATAGCTACTTCTGCACATGGTTAGGCCATCTATAAATAGCTGTTGCATAAATGAGTGAGTGAATGAATGCAGAATAAATAACCCCTCTGTGGTGAATAAAGCATGATTCTTTATCAGTGTAGACCACAGTGGTCTTTAGGAAAATAATGGGATAGATTGGCTTCGGATACATCCCTTCCTCCTAATGGTGGTAAGTACTTTTATATGGTATCTGATGGCTTTATTCCAAAGCCATTGGCCCTGGGAATCAGTGAAGCCATTTGTAAGAATATTCCCATTTACTACATGCTTACTATGTGTCAGGCATTTTGCTAAATGCTAACTTAACATCTTTTAGTCCTCAGTCCTGAGAACTAGGAGATATTATTACTCTGCTCCTATTACTACACAGATGAGCAAAGTGAGGCTCAGAGATGTTAGGTAACTAGCCCAAGGTCACACAGCTAATAAGATTCAGAGCTGGGTTTTAAACCCTCTTCTCTCTGACTCATGCTGTTAAATCATCTAGAGAGTGTAATAGTCAAAACCCTTTGGGATGGGATCCAAAGCCAATTGAAGCAGGTTATATTTGTTAGAAGAACTGTAGCCTAGTAAATTTCTGACTAATGTACTCATGATCTGTTAATAAATGCCTTGGCCATCTGCCCGGGACCTTGTGATATGTGCCTCTTTTTTAACCCCCAAGGTGTGACTTGTACGTGTTTTGGGTGCTTGGTTCATTTATCCCTCTCCTCCGCTCTGGGCTGACCCTTGGGGACTTCTCTGCTCCCCTCTCCGTCCTGCTGCCAACACTGCTCTCTAACAGATGTGACTCAGGAACCACTCCTGGTCCAAGCTTTGCCTCTTCTCTCATCCGCATGCCCACCAGTCCCCCCCCTCCCCCCAGGCTGGCACCGGCAGCCCGCGGCTCCCTTTCTGGGTTGGTGATTCTGGTCATGTGGTATGAAGATTCCCCTGGCTGTCCCTGTCCTCAGGTACCAGCATAGCGCAGCCTGCACCTGTCACGGCAGGTGCTGGTGGTCTAGACCACCACGTGGCTGCATCGTGATCAGCGGTAGGTACACAGCTGGGCTGAGTACGGGCGGGTTGCTCCAGGAAGTACCACTGGTGACGCAGCCCCTGAGTATCTGAAGTCACCGCCAGGTGAAGGTTCTGGTTCTCAAAGGGGCAGATTCATGGAACGAGGTGCACAGACAAAATTGTACCTCCTCGTTAGCAATGCAGAACTGTTTCTGCCTGGATTTCTTCAAAAAGGAATATCCTTTCCTCTTACCCTCCTCCTTTTTTGGTAGTAATATTTCTATAAAACAACCATGTTTTTCTTTTATTTACTTTTTTTTTTGCCTCCATGAGCTCACAATGGTTTCATAATGGTTTTGTTTTTATTAAAAATATAGGCAGTCGTTATTTAATCAGTAGGAAAAAAAGTATGAAGAATAATGGGGAAAAAGTCATCTAAAATTCTCCCATGCAGAAATGACTATCTTTTGTATTAGATGATTCCCATTCCAGGCTCTTTATAGGTAACTCAGTTGCTGTAGTTTGCTTTTTAACATTCACTGGTTTTCTTTTTTTATTTTATATTTTTTAATGTTTTATTTATTCTTGAGAGAGAGAGACAGCGTGAGCAGGGGAGGGGCAGAGAGAGAGATACAGAATCTGAAGACAGGCTCCAGGCTCAGAGCTAGCTGTCAGCACAGAGCCGGAAACGGGGCTCAAACCCGTGAACTGTGAGATCATGACCTGAGCCGAAGTCAGATGCTAACATTCACTTGTTTTCTTATATAAAAATTCAGTTTCCAGTAACTGATTTCCTGCCACATTTGAAGTTCGAGAGATTCCTTTGCTCAGAAGGAACGTTGGTCATTCTCCTCATTCCCTCCCCACCCCCATTTCCCTAATAACAGTAACATTTTACTATGCCAATAAATTATGTTCGTTGTAAAAAAGGTTCAGAAAGCATGATAATTCAAACATTTTTATAACGCTTGCATAGAGAGAACCACTCTTACCTTGGTGGCTGTGTGCATTGATCGGGGGAAAGACTGATATTTTAGGGCGATGACTGTGTGTGTGTACGCGCCCATGCGTGCGGAATGTGTTGCCTTTATACAAAAGTGGCTCTGTGTCGGCCTTGGCTCCCAGGAGTTATGGCGCTCACCCACTGTGGGTCAAGGACGGCATTCGACAAAGGACCATGGTCATGTGGTGGCTTCTTTTTTTTTTTAAGGGGCGGCGGTTCCAAGGCTCACGCTTGCTGGTCACTCAAGTTCTTGGTGTGTTACATCAATGCTTTGCAGAGAGGCCACCCAGAATCTCTTAAAAAGTATTCTAAACATCATGGAGATGTTTTTCCACGGGAAAAAGCTCAGTAGGTCACTGTGAGTTTTCTGCTCCGTGCTGGCCGGTGTTGTGACTATTGCTGGTTTTTCCAGAGTTCACCTTTAGGTTTAATTTCCTGAAATCGATCTGCTTAGTTACTCTGGCTTTATTTCACTCTCTTGCAAAGAGGGGAAATGGCAATGAACAGACTGCATTTTATTAGGTTTTTCACTCGAAAAAAATTAAGCAGCAATCCATGATCTCTGCTGGTTTGTTCTTTCACGGGCTCCCAACGCACATCCCCTGGGTCTGTGACAGAACTGACAGGTACCTTAATGAAACAAGTGGCCAGAATGACAGTGAGCCTGCATCCCTCGAGATTCTGGGTTCACCCCTATTTTGGGGGGTTGTTTTCTGGGAGCCCCACTCTCCCCCCCATAAATCCTTACCCTGCTTGGAGTGCCCCTGAGAATGGGGTGAGTCAGCCCTGAGGTCACAGACACTGCTGTCAGCTGGAGGGGGAGGGGTGGCCCCACGGCCAGCTCCCCACACGGGTCTGCTGCCCGCAGGCCCTGGACTGTCACAGCTTCCAAAGGGAGGTGAGCTCCAGCCCAGAACTGATGGTGAGGTTTGCTTTTTACCATCTTTTTAAAAGAGCATCGGGGATCCTGGCAATGAGCACGTTGTACTTCAGCAGCCTTTGATCTTGCCCTTGGTTCTCGGCCCCTAGCTCCCCAGGCAGCCATAAATGTGTCTTATTATTTTACTGTTTAATAGTGAGCTCCTAGTCCCCTGGGCCTGACTTAACTGGAAGACCATCTTTAGCCAGTGGTGTTCTGATAGCTTAGCCAGAGTAAGGTGCTAACCAGAGCACAATTATGTTTGGTTTTAATTTCCTGACCCTGAAGAAGAGAAAGTGCACTGCTAATCGGTCTGGTGAGTGGAGGAGGACACGTTCTGTTCCCGGGCTTGAACGCGGAGAGCTGCACGTGAGAGGCGGTGGTGCATGGTGCTTACCAGCATGGATTCCAGGGTCGGACAGGCTGAGTCAGAATCCCACCTCTTCCATTTTCTAGCTTAGTGACCTCAGCCAAGTGACCCAGCCATCAGTGTGCCTCATTGGTAAGTAGAGCTAGTAATAGTATTAGTTACTAGAAATAAGACCACTGCCAGGGTCTTCGTGTGGGCTCATCCCATTCCTGGCAGAGAGTACCGCTCCCTACGGGGTAGCCCATCTCCATTCGTTATTAAGCCATGATTAAAACCTGCTTCCCGAACTCAGACCACACTCCTCCCTCCCGATCTCTCATCTTCTCCCAATTGAACTTTTGGACCTCACAGTATCGTGGTCTCCTCTTCAGATGGGTCATGGCCAAGAGTGAAATGAACTTTCAGTTATTCCTGATGAATCCTTTTTACGTGCATGACTGACAGTTCACCAGGGTTTTTTTTCTTGTTTCCTTCCTCTTCCTCTTGCCTCAACAGCCTCCCCCAACCTTAGAATGTCAGGAGAAATGCCACTCGGCGAAGTTTTTCTAGAATTGACTGTCCTTATGCTCTATCTGAGTCTCTCTGAAACTATTCATGCTTTAACTTTTCAGCACTTTGTTTCAGGATGACTAATATCCAACACTGGGCATTAACTGTGCTATATATAAAATTCCAGATCAGAGAATGGAAACACTTTTCAAAAAGTAAAAAAGTGTTGGATTATGCGGGCTATTTGGAAACCGTTCAGTGGGGCCATATAATTTTTATTTTCAGAAGCTTATGGATTGAACCCCGCCCAAGCTTCCAGCTCCTAAGAAAACCAGTAGAATACACTCTGCCAAGTTTCCTCACAAGGGCAATAAAAGAGTAATCCACTGCATCCCGGTTTTCATTTTAAAGAAACAGGAGACAGGCGGTGGCCTCTGCCGTCTTCACAAATGAGCTTCCCTGAGCAGGTTGCTAGTGAGTCCGGGGGCAGTGTCAGGGGCAGGGGCGGGAGAGAGTACTGCACACACAGGCTTGCACAGGTATCCGGGCCCACTGTATTCACGCTGCCCTGCAAAGAACATTTACGGGTCTGGGGAGAGCACTGGTAATAGCTTGTTGAGTTGAGGGGACCGTTATATTACAGTCTTGATGGTGTTTTGATGACTGGTCAGAAAAGCTCACCCATAAATCTATCCAGTTTTCACACACACAAAAGTACATCTTTACCTTTAAAACTGAGTGTGTGTGTGTGTGTGTGTGTGTGTGTGTGCGTGCTGCAGAAGGATACTAGAGTTACCTTTAAAATTGCGTGTCTGTGTGCTGTGGAGGGATACTAGAGCTGCGGGGGGGGATTAAACCATAGGAAATAGTAATCACAGGGTCTGTTTGTTCCCACTGTNTGGTGGTGGGGGGGGAGGCTCTGGAAGGCTCCACTTCAGTGCTAGAGCACACAGAGAGGCCAGAGTGTAGGATCCGGGTGCTGGAGAAGCCTCAAGAAGCCACCCCGAGAACAGAATGAAATCCCCATTGATTTGGCCTTTGGACTAAGCCCTGCTTCTGAAAACCCTGAGCACCGAAAGTCTGGTTTGTCAACCCAGTGTGCAGTCNGGAGGCAAGCTGCAAACTGAAACCCAGGTTGATTCCTGTTTGGCAACCCCTGGCAAGAAGGTGGGGTTCCCAGGCCTCTGCTCCACCCATCACCCGTTTCCCATGTAACTCAAGGGCGCCCTCTCTGGGCACTGGTGGAGAATCTCTTGGGAAGAAAATGCGTTGCTTTTCCAAACCCAGGGCTGGCGCAGAGCCAGGTGACCAAATTCACAAAACAGCTTGGAGAAACAGGGAGCAGATATACGTAGGCTTCTTAACTCTGCCGATTTCCTGGGAGGCACTGGGGAATTCCCCCATTCACTGGCAGAATTGTTTTCATCCTTAAATTTCAGAGAAAGAAAATTCTTCTTACCTATGGAAAAGGTACTTCACTGCCCTTGTTGCGGGGCAGCGGGGAGTCATGGAAGAGGACCAAGCCAGACTAAGTAAGAGGACTGACCAGAGGAAGGGCTGGCAAGGATGGGGCAGACAGGAGAGGAGGCTGCTGCAGTATCTGGTGAGGGGAGACAGTGGCCCGAACTGAGGTCCTGTCCCTGGCAGATTTTCCAGACGCTGAAGTGGCAAAAGCATCAAGGCTTGCGGTTGATCGGATGCATGCAGGAGGAGAGGGAGGCTTGATAAGGATGACTCAGGGACGGTCCTTGTGCAATTGGGTGGATGTGGCATTGTGCTCAGGAGGGGACGGTGGAGGAGGCAGCCGCAGCTTCAGGGGATGAGATAATGAGTTCCGAGATTCAGGAGTTGGGCAACCACACTGAGAAAAATCGAGTGAGGGAAGATTATGGTTCCATGTGCAGACTGAGTCAAAGCACACACGCGTGGAACATGGTTTCCACAGAAATGCTGGTTTTATAGAAGGTAAAGGATAACTCGATCATAGTTACTGCCTCTTGCTGCTCCCAGACTCAGTAGGTCATGTCACAGTAATGATCTGAGTTGATGCCTGTGGGTTTTCACTGTAACTTTACAGAGTTCAGCAGGATTGATCAGGGATGTCCTTGTGAACTGATCAAGGGAGGCATTCCAGCATGCTTTCTTTTCAATCATGACTGAAATAAGCAATGTTTCCTAAAGATTTTACTAAATGGAAAAAAGGGAGATGCTCTTTCTGTGTGTGTGTGTGTGTGTGTGTGTTTTAAAATCCCTTTTTCCAGAATGACCTTGCCCTGGGCCCCTATCATAGAGCTGGGAATGTGTGGGGGCTAAAAAGGCACTGAAGTGATGAGAACGTAAAGATTTTCCATCTCCAAGGAGAGCTGCTGAGGAAGAGGCTTATATAAATTTCAGATTGACATAAAAAAGGCTTTTGTAGGGGCAGATGCAGAAGACAAGTGGTAGAGCTGCGTTCTGGAAAGATCCGAGGGAATAAGAGAATAGCCTCCATCTGTAGACTCCGTGGGCGGCCTCCAGGGAGCCCTGGCAAGAGGTGCTTAGAAACCCATTAAAAGGAAAGTCCTATTTCTGGATCTTGGTCTCTCTTTCCTCCTGTCAAACCCCGAGGCCCAAACAGAATGGAACCCCTCTTCTCACAAATCTCCCAGGGTCGTTTAAAGGACAAGGTGGCCACAATTAGGCCACCATTTTATTTCAGTAGCTTGAGACTCAAGAGATTGAAATTCTAGTGCCAGTTCTGTTTCTGACCCTCAGTAACCTTGGGCACGTCTTCCTTGGGCCTCGGTTTTCTCATCTGTAAGATGGGTGCAGAGAATACATCATGAAGTGTTGGGGATTCAGTGTGATGGTGCATGTGGGGTGCACAGTGCCTAGCACGCAGTAAGCCATCAATGGAAGTCATATGTGCCTGTTCTTGGTAATGACTGCCCCACCTCCCTTACTGGAAGAATACATTGCTCAACGTTAAACGTCTCTTAAAAGCAAAAGGTACTATGCAAAAGCTCTGATGTCATCAATTATTATTATTAATAATAGGTTCATAATTACTTTTGCCACAATAGTAAGTGAAAGCCCCATTGCTGGGTGATGACTAGGAAGATGGGAACTATTATTAATGGAGGTGCCAGCTCCTGTTACTGGATCCATTGACATAATATTTCTCGCTAGAAATCCTTTGACAAATCGGCTGAATTTCCTATTCCCTTGCCCTAAGCACTGTAAATTTGATCCACATGTCCCGAGTGTTGTTTCTGTAGATTCATAGTGAAGAAGGGAGGGGGAACAGAGCCTGCACAGAATCCATAGATGTGTGGAAACTCTCCCAAATGTTGGGGCTGTCTGTGGGTTGGAGCTTGGAGAGAGAGAGAGAGAGTGTGTGTGTGTGTGTGTGTGTGTGTGTGTGTGTGTGTGTGTTGGAGGGGGTGCAGATTCCCTTTCATTTTACTCATTTTAATGCTCAGAGCCAGCTCTCCCTAATGTGTTTGGGTACTCAGGGAGAGTTTCTGCTCTGGAGAACAGGGTTGGGGGGCAGGGGGAGCCCGATCGTGCTCTCTCCCTCCTCCCACTGGGAAGCCTGCTTTGAGGAGGTGCTCTGATGCCCTGCCTCACTGCGTCAGCACAGATGTGACGGGAGGGACCACTGCCATCCCGGAGGGGTGAGGGGAACTCAGGGGCCAGGGAGGCAGCACAGAGGAGGGCAGGGAGGCTGGGTCAGGGGATGCGCAGGCGAGGAGAGCAGGGCTGACTGCCAGCTGAATGTGCAGAGCGGTCAGAGACCTCTGCCAGGGTCTGGACAGAGGAAGAGTTTCATGTGTGTTCGCCCCGATGGGAAAGGTACATACAGGATGCAGCAGGCGGGCTTCCTGGGTGAACCGGGCAGTAGTGAGACAGCTGTATTGGCACATGCACAGACCACCGATCTGGGACAGCCACGGGTGAGGCTTGGCGGTGCGCTCATTGGATGTAGGCTTACGAGAGGCGTTAAGTATATACATTTGAGAGCCCGTCAGATCCAGATTCAAATCCTAGCTCTGCCACGGACTTGAACAAGTTATTCAAACTCTCTGAACACCAGTCCCCCATCTAAAATGGGGACAGCACTGCCTACCTTGTAGAAAGAATAAATTAGTGAAAATTAAGCCTACATTCCCAGCATGTAGCAAAAATGATAGCGACAGCCCCCAGCAGAGCTTTTCCTCCAAGTCACACACTGGGGGAGCATTGACACCTGACATCTCATCAGTCCTCACAGCCACACTGTGAGTGAGGTGCTCTCCTTATCTGTGCTTAACATGCAAGGAGTCTGGGGCACAGAGAAGTGCAGTAAGCAGCCAGAGATCACACCTGGCTAAGCGACAAAGCCAGATTCGGGAGCCCAAACATTCCAGCTCCAAGCCCCCATCTCCACCGTGCTGCTCACCACCTATGGCTGTCGCCATCCTCATTACATTTCTGTGTGTGGGACAGGGAATTCTAACCCAGATTTGGCCACATCCCAGGGGCTCTCCAGCTATCTCAAGGAATTTTAAGAGATATTCCCAAAAGTGACTGATTACGTTCTGGTGGGTATTTTTCTTTAAAAAAAAAAGTGCAGAGGGGTGTTGGACAAAGATGCATTGATCCCAGAAAGGGCAGTTACCAAAGGTTGGGAATCTCTGTGGCCACATGCTCTTAAGAACCAACATGTAATTTTAAGCCAGACTGTTCTTGCTTTTCTGGTGCTTTCTAAGAAGTCACACAGTGAGTTGGAGAAATGTACAGGCTGTCACCCTCTGGGATTGATTCTGACAGCTCTGTCCCTCTGGTGCCGAAGTGCTAATGAAAAACACTAATTGGACTTGGCCAGTGGCTGGGATACATCCCCTCCTTGGAGTGGAGAAGACAGCGTCTCCTACACTTTGGTCTGTCCTCGTCCCCTTCTTGACAGGAAGAAGGAAAGGGGGCAGCATGAGGATGTGAGAAGACTCTGAGGGGGGGGTGGGTATCCCACCCTTTGGGCAGGCATGGTGGACATTTACATCCCCTGAGGCCCATTGAAGGCACAGCCAGGTCTCTTTGTCGCCCCAGCATCCTGAATGGAGCACAATGCCTGGGCCAAGGGAGGCGGTCTAAATATGGTGAACAGAGGAGTGAAGGAGTGAATGAATTCCCCTGTAGCCCGTGAGCTTGTGGAGGCCAGTTCCTTGTGCAGCTCCAAGAAACCACATCTACAGGGGGGCCACTCCTCGTTCCGGCTTCTGTAGAAGTCAGATATCCTCAAGTGCAGCTTTGAGATTTTCTCACTGACCCCGCACCCCCACTTCCCACAAGCCCCTGCCGGCTCTACCCGAAGCTGCAGAGCTGGGTCTGTGGACCTTTGCTTCCTTCCTGAACTTACCTGTCTGCCTATTTCCACACAGGTGTCCTCTCTCTCCCTGCGTACTTCAGTCCTTACAATGGCGGGTCCCTGGGCCATGATGAGCGAGCCGATGCATACGCTCAGCTGGAGCTCCGGACCCTGGAGCAGTCCCTCCTGGCCACCTGCGTAGGAAGCATCTCCGAGCTGAGTAAGTGTGGGGCGTCCCAGTCTAGCTGGCTCTGAGGGATAGGTCGGGGAAGAGCTCGCCTTCTGGATTCTGGCCTCGGCTGCCTCCTTCACACTTCTTGCCTTCTCTGCAAGCCGGATCCTTCCGGGCCAGGAGTGCAAACTTATGGCCCACAAACATGCATGGTTTGGTTGGCCTGCGGGCTCGATCACACACAAATCTGGACTTCTGGTTTCCCTTGAAACATCAGATGACCATTCCTGCGTGGCAGCGATCAGGGGGAGCCTGCATTACCTACACGGTCATCTACCTTAGTATTTTATAGCCTGGCCCCAGATGCTCTGCATTTATTTATTTAAAAAAAAAAATTTTTTTTTCCCTGAGAGAAAGAGACAGCAGAGGCAGTGGAGGGTAAGAGAGAGAGGGAGACACAGAAGTTGAAACAGGCTCCGGGCTCTGAGCTAGCTGGCAACACAGAGCCCGACGCGGGGCTCGAACCCACGAACCATGAGATCATGACCTGAGCCAAAGTCGGACGCTTAACCAACTGAGCCACCCAGGCGCCCCTGCTTTGTATTTATAACTGTTATTCTTCCTTAAAAGAAAGCACCCCTTGAAATCTCAGTGTAGAAAATGAAAGATGGAAGCAGAGCTCCTCTGGCTGAAGGGAGGCTGTGGTGGTGTGGCCTCAGCCCTGCAGTGGCCTGGGCTTCTCCCAGGATCTCGGGCTCTGTGCAACACAGGGGAGGGGGGAGTGCCTTGGTCTAGGTCATTACCGTTTGGCAGCTGCTTGAAAAGAGTGTGTTAGGCAAGAAATTTCATGCATCTTCTGATCTCTCTCTCTCTCTCTCTCACTCCCTCCCAATTATTTAAGAAATCAAACTGCCCACTCCTCCTTAGTTCTCCCTTGCACCATTGCAAGGCCCACCACCGAGCAGTCCCACATACAGGAGCAGAAGTGCATGGCGTGGTAGCCGGTGGAGTTTTCCTCTGCTCTCGCCCCTCCCATTTCTGATTTCTTCGAGCTTCCTGAATGGTAAATGACAGCATTTTTGCTTCTTCAGAACACAGCTTCCTCCTTTCCTCCCTTCCTCCGTCCTTCCTTTCCCTTCCCAGAGCAGGAAAGAAATGCCTGATTCAAGATTGCAGAGCAGATTCATAATAGGTCTGGGAGAGAAAGCAAGATTCCCAGCTGTCTGTCTCCTGGGGGCGCCACAGTGGTCAGGGCCGGGGCGTAGCCACCCTGGGACCCTGGAGGAAGTGGGCTCAGCTATGTCTGCCTTAAGTGGACACCCTTCAAATTGCTTCAAGCTGAGGGCTTTCTAGATATGGCCAGCAGTGCAGCCACCAGCATCTCAGACGGCTGAGATCAGGATTGGAGTCTGATCCTTCGCCTTTGACCTTGGCAGCTTCTGTGTGCATTACAGTCCACAGCGAGGCAAAGGGAAGGCTGTTCAGAAACTCTCCTCAAGGGAAGGGCTTGTCCTCATTCTGCCCTTAACATTCAGCCCCTGTTAGTTCTTCCTTTTATAAATAGCCCACGTTTTAGTTTGCCCCTTTTGCCACCTCCACCCCTATCAACTCAGCCCAAACTAGAGCCATGTCAGATACCACCCATCTGCTCAATATCCCTCCGTCCCCCCGCCCCATGGCTTCCCAGCTCACTCAGTGAAATCCCAAATCCCCGCCATTGCCCAGGATCCAATATATGATCTGGCTTCTTTGCCTCCTACTCTACTGTTGGTGACTGTGCTCCAGCCACCCTGGCCTCCTGGCCAGGATTCTCCCGCCCGAGGGCCTTTGACCCCCTGCCTGTGACCATTTCTCCCAGACACCCAAATATGTTCATCCTTCATTTTCTTCAAGTCTCTGCCCAAATGATACCTTATTAGACAGGCCTTCCCTGAGCACCCCCTTTTCATCCCTCCGTCTCCCCTCTAACGACTTCAGTTCATTCAAAGCACTGGTCACCACTTAACACGTATCATATATTTACTTGTAAATAGTTTATCATCTCTTTCCTCTGACTAGAATATCGGCTTCATGAGGATAGACTGCTCTGTTTTGGTCTCTGCTGTACTGTATCCCCATGATTAGAATAGTACCTGATCTCGTGTGTGTGTGTGTGTGTGTGTGTGTGTGTGTGTGTGTGTATGAACGAGTTCTGAATGGTCCAGCGTTTTCTTCCTGAAGCCCACTCAGGGCAGTCCCCATCCTGACCCACGCGGTCCTCAGGGCCAAGGGAGGAGGCGCCCCGGCATCTTTCCCTGGACCACAGAACAGGCTGAGTCACGTGCCACGTTGCCCCACCTCCCTCACCCTGAAACTAGGGTTTTTGCAAACTCACTCCACAGGAGGGAGGAGACAAAGGTGGAGGCAGATAATGCAGCTTTTCTGAAACCGAAGAACTTAATGGGGCTAGTGATACTTGGCACTGAGCTCCTTGGACCTAAAAGTTTACCCCGGATTTAACATGCATTAACTCCCTGCACCTGACCCAGCCTGCCGGGTGGGTATAGAAGCTTCTTGTCTCAGGCCCATAGAGAACTTAGGCACCTGTATGTCTCTCTGTCCCTCTCTCCCTGTGAAAATGTGAATGGGAGGGAATACGAGATAAACAAAACTAAACCTTTCTTTTTAAAGGTAGCCAGATGGCCGAGGCCTCATTTTGAAGGCAGAGTAGTAGCATCCCAGACTCTTGCCTGCTGTTTTCATTTGATGGCTCATAACAAGGGTTGGACAGACCAGAAACCTGTAGCACCTCTCACCAAGGCTCTCATGATTAACAAGCAGTGAGGGCTTGCTTTTTGGTGCCTTATAGGCATTTCTGGGCTTCAGACTGAGCTTTCATCGAGCCTAGGATCGGCTGCTTCTCAAGTGCAAGGGCATTTCTGAAGCAGTTCTGAGCCCCCACCTGCACTAAAGCAAGAGTGTCGTCCAGTCTGGGCCATGGCTTCTCGAATCAGCCGTGGTGATGGGCCAGGGAATCTGTGTCCCCACTCTGTTTGCCGACTGAAACCTCTATAAAATACAATGAAAACGAATGTCTTCAAAAATGAAATCAAAGACATGTAAAATGCAAGCCAATTTGTAAAAAGTTATTAGACATAAAATCACTCTGTCAAATTACTGTGAGACTTTTAAAAAACAATTTTTTTATGTTTATTTTTGAGAGAGACAGAGAGACAGAGACAGTGTGAGTAGGGGAGGGTCAGAGAGAAAGGGACACACAAAATCTAAAGCAGGCTCCAGGCTCTGAGCTGTCAGCACAAAGCCCAGTGTGGGGCTTGAACTCACAAAGTGTGAGATCATGACCTGAGCCGAAGTCGGACACTTAACCGACTGAGCCACCCAGGTGCCCAAACCCTGAGACTCTTTTAAAGCTCACTCTCAATTTCTGGAATTAACTTGTTGTGATCCAGTACAAAACAACAACAACAAAAACAGTAACACACAGTTTGTAGACTGTCCCAGTGTGCAGACCACACCATGGAGCAGTGGCCAAGGGCATGCGTCTGGGAGGCAGGGTCCCCAGCTCAAGTCCTGGTTGGTTCACTTGCCACCATTTAACGTCAGCGAGCCTGGTTCCTCGTCTGTAAAATGGAAATGTGCCAGTTAAATGAGATTTAACCTCTGCTCTCCCCACTTGCAAGCCTGGGAAATGTAAGGTGACCGAGGGGAAAACCACCCCGGGGAGACTGCCCAAAGCGAGCTGTTTGCTTCGGCTGTGAGTGAGGGATGCACACCCTGTGAGTTTTTAGACGCCTGGCCTGCGTTGTCTGCAGGCACCTGCTCCTTGGTCTGCGAGAGACCACCTTTGAAGCATTTCCACAAGGTCTCCTTCCTTTCTCTCTCTCTCTCTCTCTCTCTCACTCACTCATGTGATTAGGGGCTCTCTGACTTCTCCCCCTGGCCCTGTGACCCTGCCAAAAGTCACAGCATTTGACCTGGAGAAATGGAAGCCAGGTTTCAACTTCTTGAAGCCAAGTTAGCTGTGCAACTAGCTACTGGGAGGCGGGTTGGCCTGAGGATTGTCGGTGCCAGTTTCTGCCACCCAGGAGCCCGAGAGCAGGGCTGGGAGCTGGCATTGCAGGACTCAGACTCCTCCTCTCCTGGGAAGTGTGGGGTAAGGCTCGATGGCATAGAAAAAATCCTGGAAGCAAGGCCCCGGGAGGTGGAGCGGAGAAGAGAGAAATAACAGAAACAGGACAGGAATATAATGCTGTTACAGTTCATCTTTACCAGGTACTCTGTGCCAAGCGTGATGTTACATGCTTTACATTTATTATTTATTTGAAACCTCAAAATGTTTAGGTGAGATACAATGATTCCATTGTACAGGTGAGGATGAGGAGGCTCTGGTGAGTAACTTACGTAAGGCACAGGGTTGGAAGTACCAGAGCCCTGACGAAGCCAGGAGTGTCTGACTCTGGAATCTGCGCGCTCACCCGCTAACCTGGTGAATCTCTCACCTCACGGGACATTAGATTCGCCAGGGGAGCTTTTACAAGATAGGATGCGTAGGTCCTGCCCCAGACCTATTAAAGCAGAGTCTTGAGGGTGCGAGCTGGGTGTCCGCAAGTCACCGCTCTCAGCCGCTCCAGGGGCACCAACGAGGAGCAGAGTCAAGTGCAGAGAGAGGGAGGAGGGAGGCGGTGGGGGTGGGGCCCGGGGCTCTCCTTCCTAGTGGAGATCACCGTTCCAGGGGTGTCATCTTCCCTTGCTGAGGCTGTCCCAGGAGAACTTGGCCACTAGTGGACCTAAGTGCAGCGCCCCGCCCCCCCCACCCAGAAGCTGTATTTTAAAATGAAATGAATGCATAAGGCTAGTTTTTTTTATTCTGTAAATGCCTGCTAAGCACCTGTTATACATAGACCCTGTGCAGGGTGCTAGCAAGCAGTGGGGCAGAGAACCAGACTCGCAGAAGCTATAGAATGAAGGCCAGTTGAATAAATGAACCGGTTCTGCCATACATTGAATGGCACTTCTCCTCACCAGGTTAAAACCTGCTTGTTTTTCTCGCCTTAGGGCCAGCCTTGTCCAGAGACACTGCCACTGGCCCACAGGGGAGACCCCTCCACCCCCACTCTTCCACCGCCCCCCCCTCCACAGTTTTCAGGCCTAAGGAGAATGGAAGGGTGACACTTTTCCCAGAATAAAGGGTTGGCAGGTGCCTGGGGCTGTTTGGCCCATCCTTTCTCAGCATTGTGGCCTCACACAATGATGGGACATTTCCTGTCCCAGGCCAGCGGGATGTTGAAAAGGCTTGACTTGGGCAGAAACACGGCACAGGATATGGGGACCCAAGGACCCCACAGACTTCAGTGATTCAGGCCTGGGTCACAGTTCAGTTCGTGGACTTTGGAGTCAGAAGCCTGCATTTGAATGTAGACTCTACCGTTTCCTAGCCACAGGACCCTGGCTGGGTAAGCTCTGTCCACCGTGGCCTCCCAGTGACCAGGGGAATGGAGGGGGTCAGTAAGTGTTTGTTTACCAGATAACCCTCCATTTCCTCACCTGTATAATGGGGATAAAACCCGGCCCCAGCATTTTAAGGATCAAAGGAAACCCTGTTTGTAAGAAATTGAACACGCAGCACATAGGGAGCGCCCAGCAGTGGTGACGATGGTAGTGTTCCCTGATGCGTCGGAGACGGAGATGCCTTCCCTGCTGAAGGACCTGGGCTTTGCACAGGACAGCACGGGGCAGTCACCGCCCTGCTGGGTGTCACACCCTGGCGCTGGGTGTCACAGGCTGGGCCTCCCTGTGCACAGAGCCACGGGGTGGTGGAGGGAGTGGGGATGTCGAAAAAGAAACCACATTAGCATAAGTCCGGGAGGAGATGGTCCCGCCAAGGCTGTTCAGCTGTTAGGGCAAAACCGGCAGTGAAAGGAACACTTGCTCCCGTGTGTCTGGGTGACAGTCTCCACCTCCCCCGCCTCTTGGCTCCGAGGTAAACGGTAATTAGGCACCCAGGCCAGGGGGGCCATTTCCCATTAACTGCAAGTAGCCTTGGAAGAATGTGGGCCGCGAACTCAGACTCTTTCTTTTCTGTGTCGCCCTTCTGCCCTCCCCGCCAGGCGACCTGGTCTCCCGCGCCATGCACCACATGCAGGGGCGCCACCCGCTGTGTCCTGGCTCCAGCCCCGCCCGCCAGGCCCGCCAGCCCCCCCAGCCCATCACCTGGTCCCCCGACGCCCTCCACACGCTCTACTACTTCCTGCGGTGTCCACAGATGGAGTCCATGGAGAACCCCAACCTGGATCCCCCGAGGATGGCTCTCAACAATGAACGGTAGGGGTCTCCCTGGGCTGCACACCTGCGGCGGGGGGCACTGCCCAGTGTGCGGACCGACCGGCCGACCCACCGGCACCAGCCTGCGTGCCTATGAGGAAGCGGCTGGTACCGCAAGGCTGGCGATTCACATGAATCAAGGCCCAGCCCTGGTGTGTGGTGGGACTTTTCACCCAGGGTGGAGGCAGCACGGAGTCTCTGAGGCTCACAGAGGGTTTTGGCTTCCGTCTCTGATTTTCCAGCTCTAGTGCTCACTTCCTGGGCTCTCTGAATTCCCTTTGCCTCCTTTATAAACACGGGTATTCACGCCTGCCTGGAAAGGAGGTAGTGAGAATGCAGTGAGCCAGGGCCCTGAGAAAAAGCACGTAGGACAGTGTCTGGGCAGTACCTGGCCCTCTGTCAGTGGCGGCTGCCACCTCTTTTGATCATGATGATGCCACCATTCTCCTTGTTGGTGGTGAGGGTCTGAGGCATTGGGGTCTTGCCACAGACAAGAACGGCCTGCCTCTGGCACTTTAGTGGTTGAATAGCCCCAGGATCCAGGCCTTCTGCTCTCGCCAAGGGAGCCTAACCCTTCCGCATCTGGGAGCAGAGCTGTTAGAACAGATGTGAAGGTTTTGCACTGCACAAGGGGACCCACTGAGGGGCACAAGCAGAGGACAAGTACAGGGAATTGTCAGCCCGCAGACAGGGTGGCTTTTCTAGTTGGTCTTAGAGGGCTTTCCCTAGAGAGAATCCTTTTTTATAATTTGCCCAGAATATCATATATGGTGGCATGAGCCTCACCTGGAGGCCAACGTGGCCGCCCACTGGCTCTGCCCACGGGCTCAGGAGTTGTGTGCTTGAAGGTCCCGGGAGTGAAAAAGACTTGCTTTGGTTTAGGAAGCCCCACCAGCGCACATTCCACCGTGGAGCGGGCCCTGGAGAGCGAGAGAGGCCCAGGGGCTCTGTACCGCAGGGTGGAGGAAGGTGGCCTGCGGCCTTGACGAGAGAAGGCTGCTGCTCTCCCAGGCCCCGAACCCAGCTGCTGTTGCCTTTGAGCGGCACTGGGTCTCGTCACCTTTGTGGTTCTCACGGCTGTTCCTCAGCCAGGCCCACTCCTCCACTGCCCTCTGAGTCACGGGAAGCAAAGGCGCGATGCACCCCAGTTTGTTCAAAACAGCCATCGTGAAACACGGGAAATCCTGTGGACATGTGGGAAACCTGGCAAGCTGGGAATGCAGTGGTCTGGGTGTAGACAGCGTTCAAGGACGCTGAGAACTTTGTGCAAGGTTTCAGGCCTCCTTGGACCTCAGCATCCTCTGCTGTAACCAGAAGGGTGATAATGACACCGTTGTAAGGATTAAATAATGATCGTCGATATTTACTGAGGATTTACCACGTGCTAGGCCCTGTGCTGAGCACTTTACATGTGAACACTCAGTGTACACACAGGAAATGGGCGTGCTTCACAGCCCCATTTTACAGATGAGTAAGTGGAGGCAGAGAGAGATTTGATAACTTGCTGGGGCCACATAGGCTCTGCTCACAACCACTGCACATACAGTACTGTCTCTCATGACAAGAGACGTACAGCAGTAATGGCTCAGTACACACGTAGTAGATTCCCAGTAAATGCTACCACTGCTGCTATTAGGACTGGTATCATTGCTGGATTGCCATTGTCTTTGAGGTGGACAGTGAATGCAGGGCCGAGGGAGGTCACTCCGGGCCTGACGCCCAGCAAGAAGGCAGCAGGTGGAGGCCTCAGGCTTCCTGACGAAGCACCCAGCTGGGAGGTGGAACCAGAGCCTCAGCCCTAAGCCCCAGCTGTTTCTGCTTTGTGGAAGCATGGTGTGGTTTCCAGAGTTGGCTGGGAAGGAGAAAGGGCAAGGGAAAAATGTTGTGGCAGGAGAAGCTTGCTTATTGTTTGGTGAGGTCCAAATTGTTTGCCAGACCGGGCCCAATCACCCAAGCGGCGGTGGCTGGGAGAAGATGAGCCTTCTTTGGGCCCACTGGCCTGGCCTGGGCTGCTTGGCTGCCTGGCTCTGACCGTGGCTGTTGGCTGTAGGGCAGGCCAGCGAGGGGCCCAGAACCCCTTGGACATCTTTGTGGCTGCCCTCTGGCTTTCCCCCGGGACCGTCCCCAGCCCCCACTGCTCCACAACAGCATCAGAGGTCCTGTGTGACCTGGGTCATTGTCTGTATAGAATTGTGAGAGCTGAGCTTCAGTGATAGCATGCACACGTGCGTGTGTTGAAGCAGCTCATCATTTAAAAACCGCACTGTCTGTGGCACAAAAAAATTGGTAGCTAAGGCATTTTTCCGTGAATCATTTCAAATGAGTATTAGGTACACGAGAAATTGGAACCACGATTAGGAAAAAAGTATGCAAACATTTGCGATTTGGGCACTAAAAGGAGGACACCCTAAAAATACCCAGGCTGGCAGACAGCCTGACAACTGTCTGGTAGCCCGGCTCTGGCTGCTGAAGTGGCGAGGCAGGCCCCGGCTGGCCCTCCCGGGCCCACTGAGCCCACACCCCGCACACGCCGGGCCACGTGTCTCCCTGAGGCACTTCCGCCCTGACATCCTCAGCGGAGCTCAGGCGAGACCTCCTCTCCCTGCCCACAAAGAGCTGGAGTTTTTGCTGGGGCTCCACTGAGGCCCTTGCTTTGTGAGTCTGCAGATGGCTGTCTTCTTTCTCCCCCTGGACCCCTGCTTGATGGACTCTTGAAGCCTCTCCCTCTGTCCCATGTCAGGAGTGTGGGGGCCAGATCCACACAGCCAGAGTCAGACGGGGCCTCTGACTGCCAGCGTGATGGGGTGTGTGGTCCCAGAGGCTCCTGTTCAGGGTTTGGAGGGCTCGGGGATTTCAGGGTTGCTGGGATTTTAGCGACCTCTCCCACCGCCTGCTTGCCTGGGCTAAGGAGCTCCGTGCAGTGGCGCAGGTTTGGCCACATGGCAGCCCCAGTGCCGCCCCTCAAGTCTGCTCAGTTTTCTGCTTTGAAGAAATTAGCCTTCTTCCTTCCCACAGGGGGGCTGTGTGACCCCATCCGTGCCAGAAGGGTGTGTGAAGGTCATCACAGGCTTCCCTACTGCGCGGCGTGCTGCCTCTGCGCTGCTCAGCAGGGCTTTCGTATCCCCCCAGAAGAGGCCCTGCTCCTCAGAGGAGCGGGGGTGGGAGGAGGGAGCCCAGAAACAATAGGAGCTCGGGGTGGGCGAGAGGGCCACTTTGCAAGGGACAAGGGACAGGCAGGCAGTCTCACAGGCTTGTGCGTACTGTAACGGGGTCCCGGCCCCACCGGGGAAAAGCCCCCGGGCTTTGGTGCTGAGGCCTGGGCTCAGGTCCAGGTCCCACACGGGCCCCTCCATGCTTCCGGCTCCTCACCTGCAAAATGGGGAGGATGGAGTGACATAAGACACATAAAGTAGCCAAATCTTCCTTCTAGAAGGCACTTCTACTCACTTGTGTTTCTTTTCTGCCCCACAGATCAGCAAGGTCGGTGCTAGCATTACCTCCATTTTTTAAAAAAATTTTTTGAAAGTTTATTTATTTATTTTGACAGAGCATAAGTGGGGGAGGAACAGAGAGCAAGAGCGAGAGCGAGAGAGAGAGAGAGAGAGAGAGAGAGAGAGAATCCCAAGCAGGCTCCACACTGTCAGTACAGAGCCCGACACAGGGCTCTGTTCACTAACACAAGATCATGACCCGAGCCAAAATCGAATCGGCCGCTTAACTGACTAAGCCACCAGGTGCCCCAGGATTGCCTCCGTTTTACAGATGAGGGCACGAGGCCAGAGCGGGCACCCGCTGCTAAGTGGCTGGGCAGGGATTTGAACCAGATCCCTCCTACCAAAAGCCCTTGCCCTTTGCGATGCCAGGCTACAGCCATCCCACCCGGCGGCTAAGACCTGGTCCTAAAGCTCTCAAGACAACCCCGGTGGGTCTTGGTCTTTGGGGCNCCCCCCAGCACCCTTCTTGCAGCCAACTTTGCATCACAGACACCGGCGAGGCCCAAGGCAGGGTCCCAAACACAGGATTAGTCACAGCTGCTGCCCTGCAGGGCATGTCATCACCCGAGACCAGGCTTGAAAAGTGAAAGAACTTGCTGTCAGAGATCCAGGGTTGCCCATGGAGATGGGGGAGCCTCGTTCCCCGGGGGTCTGGAGGAGAATGGACAGCCATCTGGCTAAGTGTGGTCGCTGCGAGTCACGCCTGGAGGCAGAGGGATGAGCTGGCCGAAATAGCCTTCTGGGTGGAAGATCCCTCCGTGGCCATCATGGTTCTGGGAACGAGGGGTCTGGGAAGTGGGGAGACAGGTCTCGAGGACACACAGGGGCAGCAAGAGGCCTGCCAGCTCGCCAGCAAATTTCCGGGGAAAGGGCATCATCAGACAGGGCACACGAGGGAGACAGACACAGTCCGAGGTACAGAGGGGCCTGACGTACGCAGGAGAAGAACGGATTTTCTGCTTCAGAACCTCAGGGGCTGGAGGGCCGGCCCAGCAGGTGGCATTCCCAAGTGCATCTGATCTGAGGCCTTTGAGGGATATCCAGGAATATTAGAAACGATGCAGGCCACGGGGCCACAGAGCAGTGTGTTTGCTCAAGCCCCTTCCCTCTCCCCGGCCTCGCACGGTGCCCCTTTGTGGAGGGAGTGTCCTGGTGCTCAGGACACGAAGCCAGGAGGAGTGTAGGAGCCTCGATGGTCCGATTTGAGATGGAGTCTGGAAATGTCTGGTGTCCTGATTTCCTAGCCTGCCAGAGCCGTATCTGAGGNTCTCTCTCCTAGAAATAAATAAAACATAAAAAAAAAAAAAAAACAACATGCCTTTGAGATCCGACTTGTCACTCACTGATTTGAGAGCCTTTGGCCAGTTGGTCCCTCCAAAGCTTGGGCTCCTCAGACCACTAACATGTGGTCGTTACAGCCACTTGTAAGGTGAGAGGTCTAAGGGGGCTAATATTCCTAATACTTCCAGAACAGTACCTGGGACACAGTAAGTGCCAGATATCAGCTGCTATGATTACTCACGTGACCATTTGTACCTGGCAGAGGGAATGGCACGCAGAGACCCCGTGGTGGGAGAGAACGTGGTATGTAGGAGAGACAGAAAGAGGCGGCGTGGCACAGCCGGAGAACAGGAGTCGCGGTACAGGGTGAACCGTGGTCCGAGCTTGTGGCCTGGAGGGTCCTGGCCCCGTCATCCAGCTCCATGCTCTCTGTGGTTGGCTGGTTTCCCTTCCCCCCTCGGTGCCCAGAGCCCTCTGAGGGTGAGGGGAGCAGAAGGCACCAGGATGCCCTTCCTCCTCTGTGTGCCTTGGTGCCGGGAGGAGAGGCATTCCTACCGGGATCCACCCCGACACCCCAGCCTGGAGCAGCCCGGCATGTGGCTCTGCACCCCCAGACGGGCTCAGGAGGCACAAGGGGCCCAAAGGGCAGGTTTTGTGGTCATCTGAGAACACAGCCCCCATAGCGTTCGTTCTGCTCAGACTGTGGGGTCTGCTCGGAGGTCGAAACCCTTGTTTCCGGGTGAGATCCCAGCAGCAGATAGTGTGTGTCTGGCCCAGCTCGTGGCCGCTCTGCTCCATGTCATGCTAGTTAAGAAGCTTCCAGCAAGTATGTGCACAGAATTTGGAAGCGAAGGAGCCAGCAGAGGCGCCGGCCGTCACAGGTCCCACCCACTCCACCGGAAGTTGCTCACCTGTGGTTTTAGGTGCTGGGGAAGAGGAGAAAGAATCCAGGAGCCTCTCGGGTCATCGCAGAGGTGTTCTCTCTGCTGCCTTCCAGCAGTATGACTTGTCAGCTCGTCTTTCTAGGCCTCAGTTTCCTCATCAGTAAAATGGTGAACGTAAGATGGCAATAAGATAATACTGTGAAGCACTTAGTTCAGTGCCTGGTACATAGCAAGCATTTATTAAGCAGTGGCTGCCACCCTCCTCCCCGCTATTATAATGGTCATAAACATGTTTAGATGACACGTTTGACACCCAGAGTAGGCTGTCTTCATTGGCCTGTGATGACACTTCTTAAAGTGTGTCTGTCAAGTGGCATCTCTGTTAGTAATACGGTGCTGCTATTACCCATACGGCTATTACTAACCTGGCCACTGATACGTGACTATTACTGTTACAACCACTTATGACTAGTTGTGGCCAGCATTTATAGAGCACATATACAGAGACAGATACCCTCTTAAGTGTTTTACGTATTAACTCACATTTCTCCCTGTATTTCTGTTGATCCGTGGGGAAGGGATATTAGAGAATTATGAAGAATGGTTTATATGACTGAGTCTCCAGCCTAATGAGAGAGGCAGAAACAAGACAGGAGACAAAAAAATGAGCGAAACCCACCAGACAGTGTAAGAGGCAGCTCGGCTGCATGAAAAACGGTGGAGTCGGCCCTCGGGCCGTGCAGCCTGCCTGGTCCCATCCCAGTTCTGCCACTTATGAACTGGGCACGGCATTTAGCCTCTGTGCCTCGGTCTGTCCTTAGCAGGGGTGTTGGTGGGGATTGAGTTAATAGACCAAAAGCCCTGAGAGCAACACCTGGCACGTGGGATGCTCTGTTCCACCACCACCACCACCACCACCACATTCAGGGGGAATCTCAGGAAGCCTGACGGAGCTGGGGGAGGCATCAGAACAGCCTGGGATTTTAACCGGGCCTTACAGGGCAGCCACAGGAGATTGGGACGGGCTGCGTAGCATGAGCAGCAAAAGTCACAGAGGGACTTCTGTTGTTTCAAAGTGCATGTCTCATGACAAAACTGAATCTACGTCTTAAGAACACAAGAATTCGGTGGAGAGAATTGGGTTTTTGTTTTTTCAAGTTCTCACTGTATCTAGGCAAATACGCCTAGGCGGGGCTGGAGCCACTCTCCAGTGGAGAAGTACATCCTCAGAGGTGCCTCAGGGGCAAGTTCAGCTCCTGCCCCTCTGACTCTGGGATCCGAGCACATCCAGTTTCCTCGCTGAGCCTCAGTTTCCCCGTGTAACGTGAGTCAACCTTTGCTGGCCCCTCTGCTTCCAGATTCTGCCTCCTAGGGGCACTTCCCAAGTTGTGGGGAGATACTCCCCACACAAGTGAGGTACAAAGAGAGGAAAGGCGCCTCTTTGTTCTATTCCAGATGCAGAAGGGGGGAGGTCTCCCCTCAGCCGAGCGCTTTACATAAATAGGAGGCGCCACGGATAGGCTGTGTGCTCGGTCTGAAGAAGTGGGCTCGTTAATCTTTTGCTCAGCTTGCGAAAGTGTTTTCTTATCAAATAATAGAGATGATAGCAGTGAGGGCTTTCTGCTACTGACTTAGGGTTCCCTTAAATACCATTTCAAGAAGATTTGCAGCGTTAAGCTCTTTTCTCTCTTTTCCTCTCCCCGTTTTTGTGCATTAAATCTCCCATCTGCTACCCAAAGTGGAAGTAAAAGAAATCAGAATAGCTATTGGGTGACTTAGTACTTGTTTCCCTGTGTTCCCCAGACTGGCGCGTCCAGTAACCTCTGAAGTGGCAGCGCAGAGACCCCATTGTTTATGGTCCTGATGTGAGCAGGGAGCGTTCCTCCCACGCCTGGTCCTCTTCTCTCACTTCACCCACTTTTTCTTTTCTTCGGAGCACCTTCCTCTACCCGTTGTTACCTGTCTCTCCTACTTGTCTACTTAATTGTCTGCCCCCCTCCTCACCCTCTAGGATGTACCATAGTTCGACTTTGTTCCCACTGTGTGCGCAACACCGAGAACTGTCCCTGGCACACCGTAGGCAGTTGAATACTTTGTTCAGTTATTGAAATAGGACGTAAGGCCTAAAGGTTGGACGCTGGCATCCAGCTCCCATATGGGGCCTCTGCCCTGCCGGTCCCTAGCTGGGTGACTTTGGACAAGATATTTAATTTCTCAGGCCTCAACTTCTCAGCTGGAAAAGGGCTTGATCTGCCTCCAGAGGTTTTTGTGGAAATCATGGGAGGTAATACATTTAAAGGAGTTAGTGAACAGTAAGCTCTTCGGATGTGGGAGCTGTGATTATCAGTATAATTACTGTTTTCATCAACCTTCTGGAAGGCCTAAAGTAACTAAATTGTGTTTAATGCGTAAATAATCCAGAAACAACAGTGAACTTAAACATCACATTTCCTCAGCACGCGTGTGTGTTCTCCCCGGCATGTACATCCCCCTGGCCCCTGTCTTTGCTTACTTTAACGCAGCTCTGATAGGAGCCAGTGAGCCAGGCGAGCAACAGAGAAGATAAAGTAGACCAGATGTCACAAAGGCCTCAGCGAGGACTGTTTGGAACAGAGATGTGTACAAACTTCAGATTTATCACAGCCCACCACCCGAGGATTTAAAAAACTAGATTTCATCCGCCCATTGGTTCAAAGACCAAGCAGGCTGAGGGTCAAACACCACAGTCAGTGGGGTACCTTGGCCCCTTGCTTGCTGGTTTGGCCATAGGGCCTATGCAAGATGGGATGTTGCTACGTATTGGAGCTGGGGACTGATTCGATCTGATTTCTTTCACATGGGCTGGAAGAATCTAGTCAAAGCTTTATAGTTTATAAAGCACTTTACATACACAGCTCTCTGATTAGTTCTCATAATAGCTCTTAGAGCAAGTGATTACTGCTCCCATTTACAGATGAGAAGACTGAGGCCTGGAGAGGGCCAAAGGGACAGCCCAGGTCACATTGAAGAAGAGGCAGATCAGAGCTCAGACAGGGAAGTCTGTCTGATTATATTAGCACAGTGTTCACATCGCCAGGGGTGCTAGGTCCCTCCCACTTCCCAGGAGAGAGAGCAAGGCCCCAGGAGCCAGGTCTCTTGGTCAGCACCCCTTCCACCTAGCGTGACTTGGGCAGCTTGCTCTCAACTACTCAGGACCTCTTGAGTCCGCTGGCTCAGGGTGGCCAGCCGAGGGTGGGCATCTGTCCAGCATCTGACAAGGAATGAGCCAGGGATCAGGGGCAGACAAAGTGGTGGTGCCAGATAACCGGGGGATGGAGACAGGGCAGGATCCTGGCCCAGCCGTTGACAAGCACCCCCGGGGGCTGCCTGTTGCATATGACTTCCTGCCCCATTGTTGGGGCCACCCAGCCTCACAGAAAAGAAGATTGGGAACTGCCAGCCTAGGGGCTTCATTCACTGGGAGTGTTTTTGTAACACGGCTGCCACAATCCCCTTTGTCTGCAGTATCGCCAGGATCCCAGAGAGCCTTGGTGCTGGGAAGTCCCGGCTCTAAAGGGAATGGACTCTGCTTTCTTAACAGTGGCTTCCAAGGCTGAGTGGCTGGCATTCCAGACACTGAGGATGGGGACAGGGTAGCAGCTCAGATGGTGTCTGCAGTCAGGCCGGGCTGATTTCTGGCCCTACTTTCCTGCCCCACCTTAGACAAGACAGCCGTCTGGAACTTGCCCCTGCTTTGCTGCTTTAATATTGGACATTTAGGGGGAATAGCCTCTCAAGACGGCTAGAAAATACCCCTGAGGCTTTGGGGCTCACCGCAGTCTTCCATTCATTCCTTGCGGACCCCAAGGCTGATGAGGTGAGGCCGTGGGTGTGGAAGCTGGAGTTCAGGCAGGGTCTGGATGAGCCACTGGGACGAACGAGCCTTTTCTCCAGCCCGCCTGCCTCCCGGGCCTCAGACAGCTAGCAGGCTCACTGCATCTTGTGTGGCAGCTTGCTCTCATGAAAGACCCTAGAATGTTTTGTTTGTTTGTTTTCGTAAAGTTGGACGGATTGCCAATGGCTAGCTAAGTGGCCTTGGACATATGTCCAAACATCTCAAAGCCTCAGTTTCCACATTTGTAAAAACACACACTAGTAATTATACCCACCCTTCAGGGTGGCTGCATTAGAAACAGGGTAATGTTTGCAGTGACCTCATGCTTGCCCAGCACATAGTAGGTCCTCAACAGATTGCAGCAATGTGGTTTACTGCCCAGAAGCCAGTGCCAGAGTCTTCCTGAAGCTGCAGGGGGGATGTGGGTGCAGAAAGCAAGGTCCATCCTGGGAGCCCGCACCTCCTTTTCCTCTTCCTCTGGCTGGGTGTGCTGCCATCTACGGCTTGGGTCAAAGCCACTAGCTGCCAATCAGGAATTCCCCCCTCACATCTCTGTTGGGCCTCAAGAGCCCCATGCCCCTACCTCCTCCTAGAAGTTTCTAGAAACTCTTTACCTGACAATGTGAATGAGTCCTCTTTTTGCCTTGGACTCTGGAGGAAGGGGAGACAAACTGTGTGTGATTATACTCCACTGAATCCAAGCAGGGATGCTATCCAGAGACCCTAAACCAAAGAACCCCCCCTCCCTGCCCAGGGGGCTGTGAGATAAATCAGCAGGACCGTGAGCGAAGCCATAGCCTCTTCCCAAGCCCGCCTTGTTTGGCAGAGGCTGACGGGTGGGTGGTGGCCGGTGCCCTCACTGTGTCTGTGATCACGTCGGAAGCCCTTGCCAGTCTGGCTTCCATATGGTGAAAGAGTTTGTGGTCACGCCGGGCACAGCAGCCGCAGTGAGCCCCGGAGGGCAGGGGTGGGGAGGTGTGGCCTGAAGGCCGAAGGAGCCGCACCCCGTGAAGCTTTCACAGTGCCCCCGCCAGGTGTGTGGGAAAACAGAGCTACTCCGGCGACAGGCCCAGCCGCCGCCGCCCGGGAGGCTGCGACACGGGGAGGTGAGGCCTGAGACATGGGCCACAGGCCTCTGGCCTCGCAGCCCTCGAGAGCCCCCCTGCAGCGTGAGAGAGGGCGGACATGGGGAGGCTAGTGTGCCGGCACCCCTGGAATCGGGACCGTGTTGCCCACATAGATGCCACCCTGGAGAGAGNGTCGGAAGCCCTTGCCAGTCTGGCTTCCATATGGTGAAAGAGTTTGTGGTCACGCCGGGCACAGCAGCCGCAGTGAGCCCCGGAGGGCAGGGGTGGGGAGGTGTGGCCTGAAGGCCGAAGGAGCCGCACCCCGTGAAGCTTTCACAGTGCCCCCGCCAGGTGTGTGGGAAAACAGAGCTACTCCGGCGACAGGCCCAGCCGCCGCCGCCCGGGAGGCTGCGACACGGGGAGGTGAGGCCTGAGACATGGGCCACAGGCCTCTGGCCTCGCAGCCCTCGATCGAGCCCCCCCGCAGCGTGAGAGAGGGCGGACATGGGGAGGCTAGTGTGCCGGCACCCCTGGAATCGGGACCGTGTTGCCCACATAGATGCCACCCTGGAGAGAGGCCCGGTTACCGGTTCCCTCCGCCGAGGCGCAACGCGCACTGACCTCTGCAGAACCACGTACGTGTGCGTTTCCCTTGGAGCCGTGCCCGCCTCTGCCCCGAAACTGCTTGCGCCCCAGTGAGCCGGCCCCGCCCCAGGAGACTGCTCCTGGGTAGAAAATCCGCCTGGGAGATGGTTGTCTTCTTCTCTGGGAAGCATTTTCTTTTTCTGAAAGGAACCACTTACCAACACCCAAGCCTACTCAGGCCTCCAAGAATGAAAGATGAAGCAGGTCCCCATTTCACGAGCTCTTTTGCCTGCAGATGCCCTCGACCTCGTAGCACCCGGAGCCCTCTGAGAAGAGCCCTGGAGCCCTGCAGAAAGTTCTGGAGTGAGAGCAGACCCCTGAAAACACGTTAGCAGCCAGAGGGCTCTGCCTCCTGAAGTGAGAAATGTGCCACACGTTTACCAATTCAGAGATTTCTAACGCGGGCCCCTGTGCTGAGGGATGGGACGCGTCAGAGAGCAGAGGTCTCTGTCTTCAGAGAAATGATAGTCTGAGGAGAAAGCAGACACAAGCGCAAGGCTGACCGGGAGGGTAAGGGCCGTGAAGGCACAGTGCCGCAGGGCAGAATGGAGACCTGCTTCAGGGCAGGCAGAGGCCTCTCACCGCCCAGAGCAGGCGGCACAAGCCAGGGCCCCCCACCCCACCCCGACACGGGGGTGACCAGATGCCTCAGTTTGTCTGAGCAGGTTCTAGCTTCCACCCACTGTCCCAGTGTCCTTAGCAACAGCACACTTTTTTCCCCTCAAAAGGGGTCCGATCTGGGTGAAAATGATAGGGCTGTTGTGCCTAAAACTCCTCATCCCTAAGATGAGGGAGATGAGGAAGGGTCCAGAAAGTGGAAGACCAGGACCAATTTGCTACGCTGAGTGACGGTGGAATGTACCGTGCAGGAGCTCGGGGGCTGGGGGACGCTGCCAGGGACTTCATCCCACCTCTGCCTCTTACCTAGGTGCATGATCAGGGGCAAGTTACTTCACCTCTCCAGCCCTCAGTTTCACCTTGTGTAAAATGGGATAATAGTACCTGCTTTGTAACACAGATAGGAGGATTAAAGGCGTCAATAGATGTGAAGGGCTTAAAACAGTGCCAGGTGCTTAGCGTGCCCTGTAGATGCTAGCTCGTCATGTTTTTCTGTTCTCCCTGGGGCCTCAGGAGCCAAGCCAAGATGGCCCAGTATTCACACAATTAACCCTCCCGCCCCAGTGCCCGCTTTCAGGCTCCCGTGGAGTCTAATGGGCAGGCACCGGGAAGAGGCAGAGAAATTGCTCGCAGCTAATCATGACTTGGTGCATTCTAAATTTATATCCATATGCGTATCTGGGCAAGTAGAAGGTTTTTGGTTTTGGGTTTTTTGTTGTTTTTTTTTTTAGCACCTCTAATCCATAACACATGAGTTTTAATAAGAAAAGTGTATTTCCCCCTCAGGGAGCCCTGAGCTCTGCCTCTGACCGCAGTCCCCTGACCCCACGTGGAGACTGCCGTGGCTCAGCCGCTCCAGGTCCTGAGGCAGAGGGGCGGTGGAGAAGACAGGCCTGGGGGTCAGAGGAGAGATGCTTCCCCAACTCTGACTCCAAGCTAGGCCAGACCATTCCGGTTTACCAAGCAATTCTAGAAAAATAATTAGTCCAAGATGTGCACCAGACTAGAATTGCTTCCTTTGTGCTGGAAGTAGCAGCTGACTCCGGTGGGACAGCAGTGGGGTTTTCCTTCATGGACGGTTTGGCTTGGTGTTTGAGGCCACGGTGGCTCTCAGAAATCTTAACCTGTGGTGAAGGCCTCAGAGCTGGCATAGGAGAGCTGGCCTTGACCTTCCCAGAGAAGAGCTGCATTGGATTGGACAAAGCTTGGCCTCTTTGCTGGTTCCTGATGGTGCTACCCTGTAGCCCCAGCCCGGACGGGTTGGCGGGGAGGGACGTGGCAGCAGCGCGTGCAGCAGGGAGATCCCCCGCACACCCCCATGGCTCAGCAGTGGCTTCAACTGAAGGTGGGGCGGACTCCAGGGAAGCATTTAGGGCTGAGGGTGGGAGACATTCCGGCTGGCCCCTGTGAGGTCCCTCTCCCGGACTAAGGGTGCTCACAGGCAGGGTGGGCTGGGCATACTGGGGAATGGGGAAATCTCATTAGAGAGCGAGCCCGAGGCGTCGTGGGCCTCCCCAGCCCTCCCAGCGCCCGGAGCCGCACCCGCACCCTCGGGGCTCCCTGCCAAGGGTGGAAGTTAAGAAACCACAACCCCGGTTTTCCCAGGGCTGAGCTCAGGCCAGGTCTTGAGGCCCTGCCCAGCCGGTGGGCACGTCTGTGGGGCTGCCTGCGTGCTCGTACCCGCTTCCTCACGGGTGGGCACGGGGTGAGGGGGGATCGTACCTCCCAGTTGGGCACCGAGGCACAAGGCCTTCTCGTGCCCAGGGCTTGGGTCGCACAGCCTCCAGTTACAGGCCTGTGCCCCTCTGCCAACCTGCCTCTCCCTGAGGCCGCTGCCCACCTCCAGGAAGAACAGAGCCCGCTTTGAGCTGGAAATTAGAGTCGTTTCCTGTTCCTTGTTGTTAAGACGCTGCTTACAGGGCTGTAATCCCAATAAATCATATGCTTGCTGAGTCGGGCAGGGTTGTTGGTGGTGGGTTTTTTTTTTTCCAAGCTGCAGGGACCTCTTAAAACCAAGGCCTTAAGTTTATTCTCTTTCATTTTTTTTAAGGGGAAAAAATGGCTTTTGCAGGCCCAGCCCTGTCAGAGGGCCTGATAAGACCCTTGGCTTGATAGAGTCACGTTGAGGTGACATGAGGAGAAACTGAGGCATGACACAGGGATCTGGTCTCCCCGTTGCTGCTGGACGAGACATTTGGCCTCACGGGGTTTCTGTTTCCTCCCCTAGCAAATAAGAGGATGTGGTCGGGCATTTCCCAGCCTCTCCATGTAGAAGCCCCATCTATACTGGTACATTTCCTGAACATTCCCAGGTGACGGTAGTGGCTGTTTTATGCACAGAAAGTCACATGCTGCCAGTCGATGACCCTTTAGGTGGCTTGGTTTGTCACAGCAGCAACCCCACCTGATGTGTGTATGTGTGCACACGGGTGATGGCTTCTAGGTTAGGCCCCCGACACTGCTTGGGGCGGCCAGGGGGGCACAGGTCCCTGGCGGTAATTCCATGCCCCCCTCCCACGCCCCCCTCACATGTCTGTGAGTCTGTGTCTCTTTGTCGCCCCGTGCCCTGTGTGAGATCCTTGACTGCCAAGGCCCAGAAACAGCTCCTGATCCCACTCAACATGGTGGTTGCATTTGTTTGGCCTGTTTTATGAGCGGGGACAGAGCGGGTGATGGGCCACTCGCTGGCAGGCTTTTGCAAGCTTTACATGTTTATACTTGCTGGAGGCCCGGGAAAGGGGAGAGTTGGCCGGACTTCAAGGCGGCCATGGCTGAGGCATTTAATAGGACCAGATTCCTACAACCTTTTTTGCTAGTATGTGTTCTCTCTCTCAGCAGATGCTAACGTAGTACTAACAGTTAACGTCTATTGAGAGCTTGCCGTGTCCCAAATGCTGCACTGACCACTCCCATACATACTTCTTGTGAGGCAGTCCTATTATTTATACCCATTTTGCTGATGGGACAGCTGAGGCGGAGGCTGGGGTAACTTGTGCAGGATCGTGACCGAATTCGCTGGGAGTGACACCAGATCCCAACCCAGGAGGTCCTCTCTGCAGCCCACAGTCTTGATCACTGCAGAGTAGATACAGCTATTGTCATGTGGAGTTTGTGAGATAGCAAAAGAGATTCTCACAATGGAAAAAACATCTAGAAGCCACTGACATCTCTTCTTTAATAGGAACACAGGCCCAAAGAGTGTAATGACCTGCCCCGTGTTAGAGAGCCAGTGCTCTTGCTTCAGGACACGGAGAGTGAGTGGAAGTGAGGATTCTCCCGGGGGGAGGGGGGGGCAGGAGCTTCAGTTCGCTGGGCCAGGCAGGTGCACGTAAACATACACTCTTGTGGAAATGACCAGACCGTGTGCTGTCAGAGGCAGAATCCCAGCCCCACGTTCAGCCCAAGAACAGACTTGTCTTAAGGTAGTGATGCTCAAAGTGTGGTCTGGGGACCCCTGGGGTCCTGAGGCTCTTCGGAAGTCTACAGGGTCAATATTATTTTCATTATAAGACGGGGTTATTTGCCTTTTCACTCTCATTTCCCCACGTGTCCAGGGGAGCTTTCTAGAGGCTGTGTGACATGTGATAACAGTATCACTGATGGCTGGTGGGGATGTGAACTTGCATGTTCAGATGTCTTAACATTCTCTCTTTTGGTTCCTGATACAGTAAATAGTGGTAGGATAACCTATGTAAACAAAAGCTCTTTGGAGGCCTCAATCATTTGTAAGAGTACAAAGGGAATCCTGTGACCAGAACACTCCAGAATGACTATTCAGAGGTATTGGACCCAGCAAGGGGGAAACCTGGTGACAGAGGGCCGGCACAAAGGGGGTTCCTTCAGCCCTGCCCCCTCTCCCTGCCTCAGGCACAGCAGATGCCCACCCTAGCTGTGAAAGGCTTGTGGCCAAACGCAGCATAGAAGAACCACAAGTCGAGGGAAACAGCCTTTTTCTTTGGGAGGGGACAAAGCTGGAGATCCTGAGGACAATGCAGATGTCAGTCATTCCCCGCCTTTCTCCTCCGGAGCCCTTTCACCCACAGTTAGGATGCAGCCACCGCCAGTACAGATGGGAGTTTTTATAGGGATTTTCCAGAATGTCCAGAAATACAGGCCAGCTTCTCAGCATGTTCAGTGGTCTAGATGAAATTACCAGAAAGGAAATAGGAGCCTGGAACCCACAGGCCAAGGGAAGGATGTCACTGAGTAAATCCATGAATTGCTTGTCATTTTATCTTCCCATGGACCAGAGAGGCGGTAGGTAGGCCAAGGAAAAGAGCCCGAAGAGGTCAGTTTGGGGGCTGGTACTGCCTTGTTTGTGGACAGGTGGATGCCAGCCACTACCCCAGAGGCAGAGGGACACTCTTAACCTTGGAGGATTTCTGTATGTTGAGAATATCAGCCAGTGTTCAATTTAAGAACCCAGAAACCACCCTAGGTGTTTTAAGCAGGAAGGGATTTAATGCAGGGAATTAAGTGCCAACAGAATCATTGTAAGAACAAGTTCAAGGCTGAGCCTCCAAGGACAAAACCAGACTCATCCAACCAAGAAGACTGCTCCCTCTGAGACCTTCCCTGGAAATGCAATTCAGAACTGAAGTTGCAATCAAGAAATCCTTGTCGTTACTTTCAGTAGCACTACCACTGCCTCTGAAGCCCTCAGAAAGGTGGAAAATGGACACTGGAATGTTCTGTGAGAAAAGAAAAACTAGACGTCATGCTTTATGACCTGGCTATCTTCCAGGCAAAGAGTGCATAAAGATGGCCTCTGCCTCATATCCATTTACGAGATCTCATGGAGCTACATCCCAATGGCAAAACCTAATTTGCATCCACAACCCCAGCTACAAAGAAGTCTGGGAAATATAGTTTTCAACTTTTTATGTCTCCAACAAAGACAGCAGAATGGAGGCTGAATGAGCTAATCCCCAATACCTGCCCACCAAAGTTATCGATACTGTATTTTTTCATGTGCCAAGTTCTAAGAGGCACAGAGCATAATGGATCATAACAACATCTGATTAGACTTGGTGATTCCCCAAGTTCCCTCTTGGATTTCCCCTAGTGCAGCTGGGAGATGCTGCTTGGAGCTCCAGTGACCATACTTGGCACTTGGTCTTGGCTCTTGGCCACAACAGGGAAGAATGGGTGGCAAATCCACGAACTACCTTGTCATTTATACTTCTTCAGTCTCAATGTTGGTGGTTTAGATAAAGCCTTCCCCTTAGATCTGAAGGACTGTTATATATAGAAATATGTCTCTGAGCTTGCCTTCTAGCATTGCAATGTAAGAATTGGAAAATCCAAGAATATTTACAGAGAATCCCAATGGGCATATATAATCAAGAAAATTGTTATAAGCAGAAGAGTAGTGCACAAACGGCTTGTTGCTTCCTCCTGCATTCTGCAGGCTCCCTCCATAGAGTCTTGGCTTTACCACTTCAGCAAGTCAACACTGTGGCCTTGAATATTATATGCCATTCTTTTCCAGGCAGAAATAGGAGTTGGTTCAGATTCAAAAATTTAGATGCATCGTAGTAAGTTCCTGATGCTCAGCCATCCTTTTCATCACTCAGCCAGCATTTATTGAGCACCTGTGGTGTTCAGGACTGATGCTGGGGACATTTGGGAGTACAGAAATTCTTGTCCTGAGGCCGAATCGTCTAGTCAGGAAGATGAGACACAGTCACGGATGGAAGAGCAAGTTCTAAGGGATCTTGGATCTTGGAGTGGGAGGGCTTCTGGAAAGGGGTGGTGATGGAACTAAGCCCTGAAGGGTAAACAGGATCTGGACAGGCAGAGGTAAGAGCAAATTCATTCTCTCGAGGAGGTGGGAAGGGCAGGGTAGGCTTGAGAACCACAGGTGCCTGCTGGTCGGCTGTGTCCTAGTGAATGTTAATGAGCCAGGACTGGAAATGGGTTGAGGTGAGGTCCGGGGCACTCTTGAAGGCCAAGACCAGCCAGGCTTCCCCAGCCCGTGACTGCTCCTCACCACTGCAGTTGGTATACTTGGGCCCAGATACATTTTCTGAAATGACAGAGCCCAGAACATCAAAATAGCTTCCCAGTGAACCACCTTCAAGGTCACATCTGGTTTAATTTTGTTTAAAAATAAATAAAAGTATCATTTGCCCTCAACGAGAGAAGCTCTTAAAGTTTTGACAATATCCTTAGCATTTGGAAACCTGAGACAAGTGATCTCAGGGTCTCACATCGATTCCCTGCAGTCGACTGACTTAATGACTGAGGAAAGAGAATGGAAGTCCTTTTCCTGGTCACGGTACCTCTCTGCCTGTCTAGGAGCAAGGTAGCAGTGACAGCAGAGGCCTAATGCTCCAGCAGCCCAGGGCGGAGGGAGTGGGGTGTGGAGGCATCAGGAGGGTGGGGAGCTCACACAGGAATGGGAGGTGGACTCAGCTGCCATTAGAACAGCCGCAAGGTGCAGCGTGCCAGGGCTGCCTCATCCTTGTGACCAGGCAAGGAAAGTTCTAGGCAGAGCAGGCTGGTTGTCCATTGAGTCATAAAGCCCAAGACCGGCTGTCAGGGCCGCCCGCGGCCGTGAGATCCATTGGACTGTGAAGTGGTCTCCCGAGGAGGTCTTTGCCATAGGAGACTTGCCAGAACTCACGGAGGATGGGGGTGGGAGGGCCTGGAGCTGGGAGAGGGCAGGACCCTGCATGGAGGTGCTGGCTGTATTGCTCAATGCCTGGGGGCCATTGAGCCCCCCCAGTCACATGCCGTGTGAAGGGCGCCCCCTGGTGACCCCGGTAATACCTTGTGAATGGCGCCCCCTGGAGTTTGCAAGTCAGAGGCCTCATGGAGCAGAAGTCTCCCTGCTTCCACCTAGCGCCCCACGTCACTGCGGCCATGGGTTCTTAGTGTTGGGCCCCGGACCATTCTTCCCCAGAGGACTCGGAGCACCAAGCTGAGGCAGCTCCAGCCTGCCACAGGAAGTGACGTGGGGCCCGCCTCAGCCCAGGTGCAGGTTGAGGAAGGAATGACATCAGCTATGGCTGTGTAGTGTGATACACAGCGTCTCACAGAGCTTGAGGACAGCCCTAAGCGGGTATGAGCCCGTCTCACAGACACAGGGAACAGGCTCGGCCGTGTTTGTGGTGATGGATCACAGCTGCTAGTGGCAAAGCTGGGTTGGGAGCCTGACCGGGTCTGTTGCACTCTGTCCCCCACACGCATCTGCCACCCGGGAGGCAGTCTCTCCCTTCTGCTGACAGAGACCCCTTCTGAATTCTTTGGAGGGGACAGGAGCCCCCAACTTGACACTGGCAAACCCCTTGCCTCATTGGTCACCTCGGGCCCTTAGGTTCCACTCGTGGCCTATGATGGGAATTTCTCCTGACCCAGGACAGTGTCTGGAATGGAACACACTGGGGTCTCAGTGAGCAAAAGGAGCAAACCCCCTCCACACCTCACAGCCTGAAGGTCACAGGGTGACCAGCCTCTACAGCTGTTCCTGAGCGTGCGTGTGGAGGGAGCCCCCCCATCGGCCTGACCCTCTCTCTCTGCTGCCTCACAGGCCCTTCATGCTGCTGCCGCCACTGATGGAGTGGATGCGCGTGGCCATCACCTACGCGGAGCACCGCCGCAGCCTCACCGTGGACAGCGGCGACATCCGGCAGGCCGCCCGGCTGCTGCTGCCCGGCCTGGACTGTGAGCCCCGGCAGCTCAAGTACGGAACTGGGGACGAGTGAGGCTGAAGGGCTTCCCGCGCGCCTCCTGCTCCTGGAGGTTGGGAGGGGGCCCCTCCCGTGGCGCCCCTGCGCGGCCACGCCTGTCAGAACTAGTCATTCCTGACCCTGGCTGCCTTCTGGGTGCATCTTCTGCAGCCACGGTCAGGTGCGCAGAGCAGAGGTGCATTTGGGTTTGGACAGGAGAGCTCTCACAGTCTGGCTTTTTGGGATAGTTGGGGGGTGAGCAGCAGAAGTGGGTCCTCTCCTCTGTTCCTGTGTCTGCCACTCTTTTTCTGAACTCTTTCTGGTGTAGACTCTGGGCTGAGCCCTTCCTTTTCACATGTGTTAACCTTGGGCCTCGTGACAACTTTAGAGAATGAGGGGCTGGAAGGCTCATATTACAAATGGAGAGACTTAGCTAGCAAAGTGGCCGCACCTAAATTTGAACCCAGGTCTCTATGGACCTAGGCCTGGGCTCTTAATTTCCTTCCCAGCATGACCATCTTGTATTGGTCTCCTAAAGTCGTCTGGAGAATGTTTTCTGTGGCCACTCTTGTGCTATGAGAGCCTTGCATTTTTTTTTTTTTTTTTTTTTTTTCTCCTTTTCCCGGAACACTGACCTGATTAACTCTGGTCACCGGCTTGCTTAAACAGTCACAACTAGTCCATTCTCTAGATGTAAATTCTACACCTACTGACCTTTTCATCTCTTTCTCTCAGGAGTAATTAGACTATATAGTTTCTCTGGAAACACCAGCATCCTTCTCTCACCTCTCCAACCATATTCCACCCTTTAGCTCTTTGAAAAAAGCTTCTTATCCCTTCTGCCTGTTCATTCTATTTCCAATTNNTTTTTTTTTTTTTTTTTTTTGACCCTCTGCCCCAATCCCAGTTATAGCCTCCTCTGTCTCCATGGCAAATTCCCAAAGTCATTCTGGGACTTGAACTTCCAATGCTTTGGTCCAGCCAAGGCTCCAGGCTGATGCCACCTATGGGAAGCCTGTACTGTGCCTTCCTGTAGGCTTTTAATCTGTGACTCTCCTTGGTAGGATGGCTTGATGGCAGCAGGCTTCTGGGCCATTCTCACCATCTGTCTGGTAATTCTGGGCCTCCCCGGAAGGCCTTCAGGAGAGAGGACCTAGAGCCAAGAACTAGAACTCGGCCACAGTGGCCGTCCCATGGGCCGAGTGCAGCCTTCTCCCTGCAGGAAGTACATTGGCAAGTCCATACCCAGCTGGGGCTGCTTCCTCCTCAGGCTGGATGCCTGGTGGGTTATTTCTTTCTGATGGGACTTGGTTCCCTGGCAGTGGACGGCTCCGAGGCGCTCAGGGCTCTTCTTTAACGTGTGTAGGAGAACAGAAGCATGTACTGTTCATGGCACTGGGCATGACAAGGCCAGTCGTTGCCAATCCAGTAATAATTCCCCGTCCTTCCCGTCCACCCCATCATCCCTCCACCCAGCCTGGCATAGCTGTGCCACGTCTCCTCCAGGGGCGGTGTCCTAGCCAAATGTGTCACGCACAGTCCCACTCACACGCCTGTGGGTCTCTTCTGCACAGACCCGAGTGCTGTTTCAGCTCCTTCCGGAGGCTGGATGCCCGAGCGGCTACCGAAAAATTCAACCAGGACCTGGGTTTCCGCATGCTCAACTGCGGAAGGACGGACCTCATCAACCAGGCGATCGAGGCCCTGGGCCCGGACGGGGTGAACACTATGGACGACCAGGTGCGTGCGGAGAGCTCCGTTAGCCAGGCATGGGGCACAGAGTCAGGGCTTCATTGCTGGTGCTGGCCCAGTCCTTCCGTCCCAAACCCGAGAGCCACTCAGCTCTGTGCTTCTGACAAACGGGCGGTCTCCCGAATCGCTCCCTGCCTGTTCCTGGTGAGATGTCAGCTTGAAGACCTTCCTGGCACCCCTTGGAAAACCTCTGTGACAGAGACTCTGCCTTCACAGTCTGGAAGGCTGGAGACCGTCCCAGAGGGTGCAGGGCCGGGACGAAGTCATGAGGAGTGAGCTGGACTTCCAGCTTAGGGCGCCAGTCGCTCAGGTGCGCTTTAGAGCACCTCATGTGCCTCCCACGTGCTCAGCCCTCAGAACCCGCTGCTGCGGTGAAGGTGGCGTCCTAGTTGGGCAAACGTGAGCTAGGAAATCTAAGCATACTGTACAGAGCAGATTCGTGAAAAGTGCTAAGGAGTAAAGTGAAGCTGGAAAAGGAAGCATTGAAAGCGACATACAATTTTAGGTAGACTTTAATGTGAAGTTTTTTCGTTTGCTTTATTGCTTGTGCTGTGAAGAGCTGACATTTATTGAGCTCACTGCTGTGTTCCAGGCATCGTTCAAAGCGCTTGGCACGGATGGGCTCATTTAATCTTGACAGCAGCCCTGTGATGTCGGTACTGTTATTATCCCCATTTTATAGATGAGGAAACTGAGGTACAGAGAAGTCGGTTTACCCGAGCTCACACAGCTAGTAAGGAGCAGAGCTGGGATTGGAAGCAGTCTGGCTCCAGGCTCTTCACCACCATGGGCTGCCTGGTTCGTCTCTCTGACGCTGCCTTGTGAGTCCTTGCTGAGGAGGTGAAGGCACTGGAAGGCCACACTGGGGCGGGGGGGCGGGGCGGGGGGG
>NW_027532182.1:378003-378264 GCF_008692635.1 Crocuta crocuta | reverse complement strand
GGGTGGAATACTCTCCCACAAGATGACAGCACAGGACAGAGTGTGCTGAAGCACCAGGTCAACCACGAGGCCGGGGTGGACCTGGACAGGTGACAGGTCGGGGGGGAGCGGCTGGGGAGGGGCCCCCCCGGAGGGGTCCGAGCCCAGCTGGAGCCGAGCAGGGAGGAGCACGGGCATGAAGCACAGAGCGGGGCGCAGCCACTCCAGGGACAGGAGGTGTCCGGGAGCAAGAGCGCAGAGGTGGGGCGGTCAGGACACCTG
>NW_027532182.1:375582-377981 GCF_008692635.1 Crocuta crocuta | reverse complement strand
GGCGTCAGACCCCCCTGGGCTGCCTCTGTCAGCACAGGTCCCAGAGCCTCGCAGGAGCTCTGGTCCGGGGGTCCTCTTCCTCCTCAGGCCGCAGGGCCATCCGCCCATTCAAAGCCCTGGCGTCTTGGACGAGCTGTCTGGCCTCCAACAAAGGGGCCGGCAGTGCCCGCCCTGGAGGATTATGGGACACGTCTGCAGCAGGCACGTAATTAAGGCTCAGTAAATGTTCGTTCTGGTTTTGCTGTCCTGGTGAGGACAACAGCGGCTGTCTTTCTGTACCTGCAGCGGGGACAGGACTGACACACAAAAGCAGTGTCTTCTCACAAGACTCCCCGCTTTAAACGCTGAACCGTGGACAGCTGTGTGGGGAAACGGGGAGTCAGGCATGTGCAGGAGGGGCTGAAACAAAGCCAGAGCTTCACTCTGCAGCAGGCGGCTCCTCTCTAAATGCTCCATCCTGTTTGTCCCCTCAACCTTGGTATTTATACAGTGATCTGTGGGTAAACAGCCCTCTCGCCCATGATTAATGGTAGGCCATTTCTCTATCTCTGGGCATTAGGCAAGGATTTATGAGGTAAGGAGATCTTGTCTACACACAAATAACCTAATAAATAACATCGCAGGGCTCCAGACAAACGCTTGCCAGGATCCAGCTGTGGGATAACACTTTCCACTGCTGTCTTTGCTATTACTGGCCACGGAGGAAGATTCCCAGCCAGGAGGCAGCCCTGCTAACCATGCGCCTAAACTCAGGGAGGGACTGGGCATCAGCTTTCGGAAAAGCTCTGACTTGCTCGGTAGCACGAGATGTTCAAGTCAGAGCCGTCTCCCCACTCCGTGAGCTGCCCCAGAGGGTTAGCTTCACAGCTCAGGTGGTTCTGGTTCCGGGGCCAGCTCTTCCCCCCGCACCCTGTGTGACCTTGCCTTGGGTCTTCGGCTCCTCGTCTGTAAACTGGGGATAATCACAGAGCCTCCCTAACAGGGATATTGCGGTGATTAAATAAGACATGGCATGTGAGTCACTTCGCACAGTGATTAGGTGTGCAGGGCCGGGGGCGGGTTAGGGTATGGCAGCGTGAGATAGCAGCAGCGAGGGGTCATTTGTTGTGTTCTTTTAATTAGGTGGCTCTTAGGGTAAGCTTGCTCTCTCCTAAGCACTTTATACATAGTAACTCATATTCTTTACAACTCTCTAAGGTCAATACTGTTGGTATCTTCATTTTAAAGATGAAGAAACTGAAGCACAGAGGGAGACCAGTAACATGGACAAAGTTTACAGCTTTGGCAGAGGTGACCTGTGCACCCGAGTCTGTCCGTTGGGGCCTGGGCTCCTCACCCCTGTGTCCCACGGTGCCTCTGGAAATGTCCCCTGCTCACCCTTCACATGTGGTGTGTCCGGTGGGCCCAGAAGGGGCAGGGGGTCGAGCCATGACACAGGGCTGCTCAGGACGAGCAGCCTGTCAAGCAGGAGACGGGACCGTGGTTTCTGGGACAGAGGCCTGTGGAATACGTGTCACCGCATCTGCTTCCAGATGGTTTAGCATCTGCCTTTTGCTCCCCCAGGGTCTGACGCCGCTGATGTACGCCTGCGCGGCCGGGGATGAAGCGATGGTCCAGATGTTGATCGATGCGGGAGCGAACTTGGACATCCAGGTGAGCAGGCCCCCAAGAGCCACAGCCGGGCCACTGGCCCAGCACGGGAGCACCCTGAGACCCCCAGCAGCCATGCAGCGGGCAGCGTTTCAGACAGCCGGGTAGCCGGGTCTTGGAGGAACGGTGCGGAGATAACGGCAAAGAGGGGGGAGGGAGCTGAGGGGAGAGAAGGGCCGTGCTCTGTTCCAGTAACCTGTGCCCTCTTAACCAGCCTCCACCATCCCCACCATCCCCACCATCCCCAGACGCCTTTAGCTCTGCTTCCCTCTGCGGCCTGGTGCCCTTCCTGCCATGCATCTGCCCAGGGCAGGCAGAGGAGCCTTGTCTACGTGGCGCTCCATGCAGACATTGCCAGTTGAACCCGGAAAGCACCTGACTTAGCTCCTAGTCCCCATCCCCGCGGGATCCCCCCTTAGCTCAGGCGCATGAGCATCCTGCCCAGGAATGTCACCCACTCTTAAGAACTGACCGTCTGTGGCCTTTTCCAGGTTCCAAGCAACTCTCCCAGGCACCCCTCCATCCACCCGGACAGCCGGCACTGGACATCGCTGACGTTCGCCGTGCTGCATGGACACATCTCTGTGGTCCAGGTGAGCCTCTGCCAGGTGTGCCGTGAAGCCTCAGCCCTGCCAGGTGCGCCGGGCCCCAGCGAGCGGCTGCCTGGAGTCAGAGAGAGCAGAGGTGCTGCTTAGAGCCGGCCCCCCCCCGGTCAGCAGGGCACCCCCACCCCCCGCCCCCGCTCTGCT
>NW_027532182.1:374391-375481 GCF_008692635.1 Crocuta crocuta | reverse complement strand
GCTCTGCTTGCCTCAGGCAGGGGGCTTCAGTGTAAGGATATGTGTGGATTTAGGGAACAGGACCCAGGCCCGAGCAGTGCCAGACGTGCCCGGCATCTCCGTGTCTGTCGAGGGGCCCCAGGGCATGCTGGGACCTGCGAGTGTGCTCCGTCCTCTCTCCTCCAGTCCGCCTCCCACCCCGCCCTGAGCTCGTTCTGCTCCCTCGTGAATGGTACCGCAGAGCCGGCCCTCTATCATGGCGTCCCTCTGGTTCTGCCCATCCCCGTTAACCGGCTTAGTCTTTCCATCTCCCAGGTCCTGAGAGGGGACTCAGAGGGCCACAGCTCACCTGTCAAGCCCACCTTGGTGCCCACCTTGGCCGGGGTAGCTGTGGCTGGAGTGAGGATGGAGTTTAGGCCCGGAAGTAGAGCAGACAGCGTCCCACCCTGGTAGAACCCCAGCCACACTGCCACCCGACTCCCAGGCTCCTTTGCTCCTCAGGCCACTGGGGTATGCAGTGCCGTACATGCCTTCCTAGGAGTTTGTGTAACACCGCGCTGTCTGTCTGCTAGATTGCAAGTCCTCTGGGGCCGAGGTCATGCCCAGGCTAGTCCTCTTGGTCAGCACAGCCCTGGGCTGTAGTGGTGACTCAGTACATGGTCTTCACCAGGCCAGCTGCCATATCTAGCCTGTGTTTTGGTCACTGCCGTCCTAAGGACCTGAGCAGAGTTCCAGCCCAGCCCGGACCAGCCTGCAGGGCTGTGCCCTGGACTTGCCTGGCCTGGTGCCCAGTTTCACCCCATTGTGCAGGCCTCCGCCTCCCCCCACCCCCACCCCCGGGCACACGGGCCCAGGCGGCAGTGCCACAGCTGGTTTCTGACTGATGAGAGCCTCCGGCCTCCGCAGCCGGTCCCCACGTCCCACCCCCTGCAGCGGAGGCGTGGAGGGCAGCCTGGCCCCTCGTACCCCAGCCCGCAGGTGGGGGGCAGCCAGGGGTTCCCCCAGCCCGCAGGTGGGGGGCAGCCAGGGGTTCCCCCAGCCCACAGGGTGCAGGCTCTCAGGAGAGTTGGTGGCCAGAAACCCCGGGAAGAATGGAAGCGCTCCCGCCGGT
>NW_027532182.1:363124-374285 GCF_008692635.1 Crocuta crocuta | reverse complement strand
GAGGCCCTCCCGCCGGTCAGGGAAGGTGAGACCCAGCCGGCAGCCACCTGTTGGGGCGCTGCAGACACCTCGCCTACCCTGAGGCAAAGCCCGCCCGGCTCAGCCGGAACCGCCCGGTACCTGTTAGCCCTGCGCCTCGCCTCCCTTGCCAGCCCGAGAGAGGCGCCCTGGGCGGCGGGGCTCTCCCCAGTCCTGCGCCTCCCAGCCTTGGGTGGCTTGCCAGACCTCTCTGACGAGAGCCTTCGATGCCGCTGGTTATTGAATCCCTGTGGTGACTTGACTGCCATTTCATCTGCAGCGTCGCCGCGCGGCGACCCTCTTGCCGTTCTCCAGATGAGGGAGGCTGAGGCCCAGAGGGGTGGAGGTTCATGCCGCAGGTCACTCACCAGCTGGTGGCCAGCGCTGGCACTCAGCTTCTTCTGACGGTGCCTTTCCCACTCCTGCTGCTGCCTCCTAGAACCTCAGTTTCCCGGGCTGGATTGAGGGCGAAACTTTTTACTCCGCTCAATTTGCATCATTTCTTAGAAAGGTCGTTGCAATTAAGTCATAGGAAAGCATGTTTTTATTCTAAAATTATTTTAATGTTTATTTTTGAGAGAGAGAGTGTAAACCGAGGAGGGGCAGAGAGGGAGAGAGACACAGAATCTGAAGCAGGCTCCAGGCTGAGCCCACCGCAGCACTTGGACTTGTGAACCACGAGATCATGACCTGAGCCAAAGTCAGATACTTAACCAACTGAGCCACCCAGGCGCCCCCCCCATCCACGCCCACCCCCCAGGAAACCATTTAAGATAGAGAAATAGCTCAGAGGTCCCCACAGCTTAGGGGCTTTGTCTGAAGTCACAAGAATAGAGGTGAAGATTCTAGAAACATGGAGCCCTGAGGGTAACTTCAACTTCTGAAGTTGCAGTTCCTCAGCTGCCCAGCGGGAGCAGGGTCTCAGTCACATGCCTGGAGGGAACTCGTCAAGGCCCCTCTCCCAGACACTCCCTGCCACACTGACGTGCCCTGTCCTGTGCCCTACAGTTGCTACTGGATGCTGGTGCCCACGTGGAGGGCTCGGCTGTGACTGGCGGTGAGGACAGCTACACGGAGACACCCCTGCAGCTAGCCTCTGCAGCTGGTAGGTATACAGCAGGGGTCCCCAACGGCCCTTGGGCTCTACCGCCCCTCCCTGCGGCATCCCTCAGCCTGGCACAGGTCCCTGGGGTGAGCCTTGAAACCCCTCCTCCTGAGGCCCTGGGGGTCCCCTTGCCCCAGTCATCAACGTTTCTGTAGAGCCCGGCACCCAGGCGGGGGCCAGCAGGCGGGCGCGGCCCCGTGGGCAGTGGTGGTGTCCTCAGTCGGCCTTGTCTTCCAGGGAACTACGAGCTGGTGAGCTTGTTGCTGAGCCGAGGCGCCGATCCCCTGCTCAGCATGCTGGAAGCCAATGGCATGGCCTCCTCCCTCCACGAGGACATGAACTGCTTCAGCCACTCGGCTGCCCACGGCCACAGGTACCCACCTGGGGTTCCTGCCCCGTGTGATGTGAGGGCACATCTCCCCAGAATAGGTCTCCCCCAGGGGGAGCAAAAGAGCTAGAGATCTTTCCAGATGGGGGTTCTGCATGTAAGCCACCCAGAAAGAAAAAGCAGGTCCTCGACCAGCAGAGAGGCCTTAGATGTTCGAGGCTCAGAGACCCTGGGTGTGGAGAGGTCCCCGTGCTGGGAGAGGCCCCCAGCTGGTTCCCGGCAGACTGGTACTGCAGCCTGGGTCTCCCAACCCCCAGGGCAGGCCCTCCCGTTTCCTACAGACCCCAGTACTGGCCCATCTCGGGGCCACGTCCTTTCCTGTGCTCAGCGGTTCTTCTCTGGGCCCGCGGTGGCCTCCCGGATCCCCAGGGGCTCCGCACAGCATATGGCCCAGCCCCGAAGAGGCTCCTGGCCGCTGTGTGGGAAATCACACCCCGCTCCCTGAGCAGATGGTGCATCTTGCATTGTGGGGGCCAGGCCTGCCCAGGGCTGTGACGGGAAGGCAGCAGGCTGCGACCAGAACCATTTGGGGGGGGCGGGGGGGCGGCGGCACAGAGTCAGAGAGGAGGTTATTTGAAGGCAGAGGAGGGGCCGGAAGGGAGGAGCAGGTGGGACAACTACTTCCTGTTCTCCAACGCCCTGCTCAAACCAGAGTTTTGCCAGGCTGCGGCCCCCTCCCTAGAATGCTCCCCCCTACACCTGCCGACATTGTCCCCGCTCCGCCACCTCAATCCCCCTCACCCCCAAGTACCAGACTGCACACTGTTGCCTCTGGGCCTCTCCACCATCTGCATGGAGACCGTCTGTCCATTCACCTGCTGTCCACTCTCTCTCTCTCTCTCTCTGGAACACGGGTGGGGGCCAGGCATGGCTGGCTCACCTTCACAGCTGTGCATGACGAAGTGGGTGCTCTGTAAACTTGGTGAGCTGCCTAGCTAAGCTATAGTCATCTGACCCCAAGTCTCTGCGGGTCAGGGGGAGTCTCTGCATGGTACGTGACCTCCAGTACAGAATGGGGCGGGGGCCGGGCCCCATTGCTGCCAGAAGGAAGCTCAGCCCCCAGGTGACCTTTGGACTTGCCCATGCCAGAGCCATCCCAGGCCACAGGATGTGCCAGAATGAGCCCGGGACATGGAACCAGAGTCTGGGTCTGAGTCTGCACTCCTGCCCAGGGTGACCTTGACCAAGTTGTATTCATCACCCTGGATGGCGGTGTCCATGGGATCTCACAGGGTTAAGTGCAACAGTACACGGGAGCATGTTTCATCAAGTCTAACGTTCCGAGCAGAATTCTCTGTAACAGGCATCTTGACCTTAGGTCATTCTTGCTAATGGAAGGAAGGGAGACAAATGAGTAGGAACATGTCCTTTGTTTCAGACACTTTCCATGAGTAAAACTGGCTGCTCTCAGAGGACCGCTATGTATCAGGCTCTACGCTCGATGCCATCACCTTGGCCTCACGTTAATCCTTGTTGTACAGCTGACGGAGCAGGCAGGGCACAGAGACGTAGAACAGCCTGTCTGAGATCACACAGGCAAAATGGCAGGGCCAGCTTGGCTCCAAAGCCCATGACTTAGTAGTACCAGGATGGTAGGGGAGCGGTGGGGGAGTCCCCGGTAGCCTCCCTGCCTCACTCAGCTGGCTGCAGGTGGAGGGCACTGGGAGGCCTGCCCAGCCCGCCCAGGAGGAGAAGACGGTGAGCCCTCTGTGCCTGCGGTTGCCCCACAGCAGCCCATGTAGGTCTCGGGGCTCTGGAGGGCACCTCAGGTGGGTACCGTCCATGGTGAGGAGCTCAGGTGTCCCCTTCCTTTGTCCTGTGGCCTGCAGGAATGTCCTGAGGAAGCTCCTGACCCAGCCCCAGCAGGCCAAAGCGGACGTGCTGTCCCTGGAGGAGATCCTGGCTGAAGGCGTGGAGGAGAGTGACGCGTCCAGCCAGGGCAGCGGCAGCGAGGGGCCCGTGCGGCTGAGCCGGACCCGCATGAAGGCCCTGCAGGAGGCCATGTACTACAGCGCCGAGCACGGCTACGTGGACATCACCATGGAGCTGAGGGCGCTGGGTGAGGCCTCGCGGGCATGCATGTACACACACACACACACACGTGCACATGCGCACACATGCACTCTGCAGCAGACCAGAAGGGGGCGGCGGTGCCCACGGGGGCACATGGGCCACAAGGCAGCAGGGCATGGGCAGGACTCAGTGTGTGCAGGCCTGATGGCTGACGGCCAGGACAGGAGATGCCCCGAGCCTCAGGCCTCAGCAGAGGTGCATCTGGAGGGCCTCGCCCCCGCCCTCCACCCTCCCTGGCCAGAGCTTCCCCACCCCGGGCCTGGTCACGGCCTAGGATGTGCAGCCCCCGGGATGAGTCAACTTCTCTGGTCACCTGGGTGTTCTCGTGTCACTTGACCAAACACTCCACTCCTCGGGTCTGCAAGTCAGTGGGACTGTCCTTCCTCCAGGGAGGCCGCTCAGACAGACAGACCTGGGTGATGGCCCAGCCATTCCATATCCACCGGCGCTGATGGTCCTCATCTAAGTGTGATGTCGCACGAGGCAGAGGGCCTGGCTCTGGCCCACCGCAAGCACTCCGTGCACGACAGCGGTGTTGCTTATCATCACGGGGGCCACGACACACAGACCCCCACGCTGGGCCGGGGGAGCAGGAGGCCGTGCTGCCTTCTTCTTGCAGCCAGTCAGGCTCAGCGTTCTTCACTGTAAAATGGGTCTATCATTCCCATGTACAGTCAGTAAACTGAGGATCCTAATGCCACCTACGTCATGTGTCTCTGGGGAATGCCATCCGTCCTTTTTTATTTAACTCCATAGTGAGGCTGGGGGGTAAGAAACTATGTCTCTAATTACCAGGAAAATTACTAGTTTTTGTCATGACCTTTACAAAGTAGTTTTAAGTTACTTTATGGCCTCACTGACACACTCCAGGGAGCCAGTACACAGTAATTACATGCCACTGAATGCCAGTGACCTGAGCGCTGGTAAAAACCCTCTGAGGTAGGTCAGGATTCATTTCAGCCTTTTAGATAGGTGTGGGCCCGCGTGTCCTGCGTATTTTCTAGGCATCCAAGTCCACCTGGCCACCCCTCGTAATTAGTAGGTCTTCCCAGTCAGTGGTTCCAGGGCCCCACAAACAGTGGGGCTGGCATGGCCTCAGGCTGAGCCGAACGGGTCCCTTGCAGTTGGGCTGGCTCCACCTCATCTGATGAGAACGTGAAATGCCCCCTGACCTCTCAGCAAGGCCTGTCGGGCGGAAAGGAAGCTTCAGAGAGAGCCACTCAGCATGACGGGACAGGGCGGGAAACGGGGGGTACGGAGCAGGCAGTGTGGGAGAGCCTGCCCCGAAAGCAGGCGGCAGGGGGCGGGCTCAGGCGGGGTCTGTCCAGGGGGCGCTCCGCGGAGGAGGTGACTGCCCGCCCTTGCCCTGCCTGTGTCCAGGTGTCCCCTGGAAGCTGCATGTCTGGATCGAGTCTCTGAGGACGTCCTTCTCCCAGTCACGGTACTCAGTGGTGCAGAGCCTCCTGCGGGATTTCAGCTCCATCAAGGAGGAGGAATACAACGAGGAGCTGGTGACCGAGGGCTTACAGCTCATGTTCGACATCCTCAAGACCAGCAAGGTGAGTGACGTCAGGCAGGTCCCCACCCTGAGCCTGCTGGGTTCCGGAGCCCTGGCCCGGACCTCAGACACGCAGACTGACACACGGCAGACAGACAGGCACCCTCCCGCACACTGCACGCCCGGACTCCCGCTGCCTGGCCGGAGGCCGTGGATTTGTCGGGGCTGGAGCCTGGCCAGAAGAGCAATTTGGGGATTCAGTGCTGGTGGAGCAGGCAGCCGTCTCTTGCCAAGCCAGATCCAGGAGGAATGAAACAGCGGCTGCTCTAATCCAGGCCTGGGCTTTTGAAATTAGCCTGACGTGTCTGTAGCTACAAACAGACGGCCGTGGCGGGCCGGTGGGAAGGCTCACAGGCCCTCTCTGTGCCTCTGCCCCGCAGAACGACTCCGTCACCCAGCAGCTGGCTGCCATCTTCACCCACTGCTATGGTAGCAGCCCAGTCCCCAGCATTCCGGAGCTCCGGAAGACCCTGCCCGCCAGGCTAGGTGAGGCCTGCCCCCGCCCCCCACATCCCCCTCCTCGTCTTTCTTCCTTTTTCTTTCCTGCGCATCTTTGTCTCCTGTTCCCCATTCCTGGCGCCAAGGCCCTGAGCCTCAGCCTCTCCGTCCCTCCCCTTTGTACCCCCCAACCTGTCAGAATGCTTACCCAGCACCCGGTGGTGGGGGGCCCTCAGTCATTTCTCTTCTCTCCCTTTGGGCACAGATCCTCACTTTCTGAACAACAAGGAGATGTCAGATGTGACCTTCCTAGTGGAAGGAAAGCTGTTTTATGCGCATAAAGTCCTGCTGGTGACGGCCTCTAACAGGTAGGCTGCACTGGGAACGAGGGGTGGGGCGGCTTCACTTGGACTGCCCTGTGGAGCTGGGGGGGTGGGGGGGGACAGTAGGGATGGGACTGGGGCTCTCCCTGAGGTGGAATTCCGGGTCCAGTTCCTACTTATTAGAAAACATAAACGTCTGGGAATGAAGAGTCACTTTTCTGATACAGGAGTCAGTCACCCCTGGGGGGGCAGTGGGGACCCACTGGGGCCCAGCTCAGCTGTCAGCCCAGGGTGATGTAAGACGCCATTTGCCGAGAATCATTTTGGGAGCGCTGCATTCATTTTCAAAGTGTCCCGTCTCCCAGTGACCGGTCAGGTGATGGATGGCACCACTGCTGCAGAATGATGGAGTAAGAGTCCTGCTCAAGACCCGCCTTGCTTCTCCTCTTTTGCTCCAGGTTCAAGACGCTGATGACCAATAAATCAGAACAAGATGGCAATGGCAGCAAAACCATTGAGATCAGTGACATGAAGTACCACATTTTTCAGGTGTGTGGTTCTCCGTGCCGCGTGCTTCTCGGGGGAGGGGGGAGCTCCCCCACGCCCAGGGCCCCGTGGCTTTGTCTGGGCTGGGAGGCAGCTGGGATTAGCTGTTATCTTCCTCTCCATCCCCAGTGCCTTCTGCGATCACGAAATCAGTGGTCCGGTGGGAGCATCTGGGTCTTTCTGAGGCAGAGGTGGCCATTCTGGTGTGGGCTTAGCTTTCGAGGCCTCAGGATTCCTGAGCTCTGACCACCAAATGACTGCGTGTGCAGACTGACAGACAGACATGTAAGGCCCGGCGCACGTGCCTGTATGAGCCCTTGTGAATCAGGGCAAGCTCCTGCAGCACAGCACGGGCCTCCCTGTGATGTCAGCCCCCTGCCCCTGCACATCAACAAGCCTGCAGGCAGGGGCGGGGTGGCGCATGGTGTGGGCGGCTCCACCCCTCCCAAGGCTCAGACCCCAGGCAGGCAGGCCAGGCAGAAAAAGCCAGGTGAGCCTGGCCTGGTTGTGGAAGACCAAGGTCAGGTCCCTGAGCTTCGGAGAACATCGGAGGGTGCGTGATGGGCCGCCAGTCGGAGGGAGGAGCCCTGGCTGAGAGCTCCTTTTTGGAAAGTGGCAACTGCAGGTCTCCAGGCTGTGTGGTGGGCTCTGGGACCCCCAGGAGCTGAGAGCGAGGCCAGGGGCAGCTGGGCTGTGGGTCCAGGGCCTGGCCTTGCACACGGTAGCTCTGACCTAGTGGGAGAGGTCGGTCCCACGGAAGCACAGGGGGCCACCATCTAAAATGGCCTGGTTCCTCCTCATGCTCTCTTCACCCACTTATTGGCATTCATCATCTGTGGCATTGTGGGGATGGCGCTAAACAGGACCAGGCCCCGCCTGTCCGGAGACGGGCCTGCAAGAGTGACCAGAGCATGGGAAGCAGTTCATTATGTTTGTTTTCTAGAAGAGGAAACAGGTCCAAGGAGATCTGAGCTATGCTGTCCAAGAGAACGATAATACAAGACACATATGTAATTTAACATTTCTTAGTAGCCACATAAAAAAGTAGAAAGAGATGAGTGAATTAATTCTAATAATATATTATTCAACCCATCATAGCCAAAAGATTACATGTGATCAATATAAAAATTAGTGACTGTATTTTCATACTAAGTGTAAAATATAAGCGTTTGAAATCCACTGTATATTTGACACAGCACATCTCAATTCAGGCCAGTCTTATTCTAAATACTTAAAAGCTAGATGTGGCCAGTGGCTATAGCATTAGCGCAGGCCTTGATCTTGCCAAGGTCCCTGATGACCACACCCGGGCCTTTTGAGGAATAGCCCTGCTGGTCTTACCTGGCTTTTGACCCCAATCCTGTCCCTGCAGTCAGGTCCCCGGGGGCCTGTTCAGGATAGGAGACCCTGCCTGGGACCCTTCCGAGAGCAGCCTGTCGGGACCCTGGGGCTGCCGGGCTGCACACAGTCAACCCTTCTCCGCCTCCCAGCCACCCGCAAGGTCCCCAGAGAGTTCAGCTCTGGCTTCTGTGGACTGATATCCATTTAAGTGACTTCAGGGAGATGCACAGGCCACAGGTGGCTGGGCCTTGTCAACCCAGCCACTGAGTCGTGGGGCCTGGGGAGGAGAGCTGCAGGTTTCCGGCCCGCCTGTCTCATGGCCCACACCCCGAGGCCACCCCTTAGCAGACGAGCCTGGGAAACCCTGTCCCCTGCCTGCTCCATCCCAGGCAATCCTGCGGGTGCTGACAGCCACTCCGTGCACGAGGGATGGCGCCTGAGGCCCACAACTCCTGGAGGGACAGACACCTCCACCTGTGCTCCGGCAGGGGCTGCTGGAGGCCCGCGGGAGCCCCCTTCCTCCCTCCACTCCCCCACTCTGTGGGGAGGGACTGTCTCCGGGGATTGACCTCAAGCCTGGACAGGCTGGCCACCTCCCCATGCTTCTCCCCCATGGTTGGGCTGCTTCCTAGACCCTCTGGTGCCTCTTCCAGCCCGGGGGCCTGCTCCTAACAGGGCCCGACTGTGCCGGCCGGAGCCATGTTTACTTACACACTTGCCAGCTCCTTGCTGGGGCTGTTTGTGCAGCCAACCAGGGCCATTTTTCTTCCAACTGGGAACCTCCCAGGCTCCAACGTGATGGCAGTGTTTGTGACAGACCTCAGTGAAATTAAATGTAGTTCCCCCGTCCTAGGCCACCTCATTTGATATCCCAGACCCTCTGTTCTCACAAGCCCCAGGTCTGGGCCAGGCAATGAGGTGACCTCTGGACCAGATCCGACCCCAGCTCTGTGCTTGCTTTCCAAGGGAACAAGTCCAGGGGGGAGACGGGGTCTGGCTCTCACCTCCACGCTGGAGTCCTAGCACAGCCGGGCAAGTTGGAAGCAGCTTCTGAGGGTAGCTCCCCTCCCCCCAGGCCCCTATTTAGAATTTAGGTAAGAAGAGAAATGAGCATTGTACTGCCTGGGAGTCTGCTGTGGGAGTCAGAAGACCCGAGTGACTTGAGCCATGCTGCCTTCCCTCCTTGGGCCTCAGTGTCCCCATCTGTGAACAGTACCTTCCCTTCTGTGCTCATGGGGCTGTCATGAGGATCAGAGTGAAACCATCCCATGGCGGGAAGCTTGTACACATGCAGGAAGTCAGGAGGGAGAGTCTCGGGGCTGACCTGTAGAGATTGCACAAAGTATCCGTGTCAGGGACTGGGGGACGTGCACACAGCCACATGCAGAGGGTGGAGGGTGTGGCCGGGCCCGGGATGGAGTACGGGCAGCACTCTGAAGCCAGCGGACGTGGGTGCCACTGGGCCATTTGGTGTTCATGCCTCTTCCCACTGCAGATGATGATGCAGTATCTGTACTACGGAGGAACAGAAGCCATGGATATTCCAGCCGCTGACATCCTGGAGGTGAGGTCCTGGCACTGGGGAAGCCGTGGGAGCCGGTGCGCCCAGTGCCCGGCCGCTGGCTCTCAACCCCACGCTCAGGGACATGGCACTGGAGAGCTAAGGAGGGGAGGTGGCCTCGTCGAGGACATTCTGATTCCCTGCTGGTCCTGATTCCCTGCTGGTCCTCTCTCTTCCAGTGACAGGGAACTGGGTGCCCACTGCCTCCTGGGCCATGCCTGGGGTGGGGGAGCTGGAAGGGCTCCCCAGTAGGGATACTAGGCCCAGGAGGATCAAAAGCAGGCAGCAGGGCCTCCCGTTCCCTTCCTTGAACTTAGAAAACAGAGCCCCTGCTGGCCAGGTGCCTGGCTACAAGGTCACGTAGGCAAAGCACACAGCTTTTAACTGAAGACCTTCTGTGAGGTCAGGAATCCCAACCAGTGTCTGTCACCCATCCTGTGACTTCCAGGAAGGTGTCCCAGCAAATACCGAGGTAACCTGGAACAGAAATAAATCCGTCCTCAGACCTGACCTGCTGAGGCGGGCAGAGCTCCGAGAATTAGAATGCAGGGCCCCCTGCACGAAGCAGCTTTCTGTTCTGTGATGCCAGGGCCACAGGCCTGGCTGCCCACATCCAAGGCCACCTTTTGTCTCTCCGCCCCCCCCTTCCCCCCCCAGCTGCTGTCAGCGGCCAGCTTGTTCCAGCTGGATGCCCTGCAGAGGCACTGTGAGATCCTGTGCTCCCAGACCCTCAGCGTGGAGAGTGCCGTGAACACATACAAGTACGCCAAGGTGAGGACCCGCTGGGGCCTGGCTAAGAAACGGGGGTGGCTGGGCAGCAAGAGACCTGGAGGCAGGTAGGAATACCCTCTGTAGTCATGCCGCTCACGGATGAGTTTTCCAGCCAAGTGCATCCCAGTTCACACTCGAGCTGTGCCAGGCCAGGGGTGCCTGCGGCAAAGGGATGAGCTTCTCTGAGCCCCATCACTTCCCCAAGTTCTGCCTTGATTTTTCCCCAACCTGTCCTCCTTAATCTTCCCCACTCCTTAGCAACAGCATGGCCATCTGCTCCCGTGCTCAGACTCAAAACTTGAGAATTACGTATGTATCTTTTAATCTCCCTCATCTAGGCCAGCGCCCTGTGAACACAGCAACAGTCTGTCCACTCTGCCTCTCCTCCCCAAGCTACCGCCCCCTCCCCAGACCATGGCGCTGGCCAGCCTCTCCCTTTCTGGCTTTCACCCTGCAGTCCACAGGCTCTTTGAAAAGCCTTAGGACCATGTCACTCCTCTACTTAACACACACACACACCACCCCCACCCCCACCCCCTGCAAAGCTTCCTCTGCTTGCAGACTAAGTATCATGCTTGATCCAGCCCCTAGCACCCCACCACCTCTCCCTTCACCCCGTACCGTAGCTCTTTCTCAGCTCACGCCTTCCTGAGCACCTCACAAGGCCCACAGATGTCCCCGTGCTTCCTCACAGCACTGACCACCCTCTGCGGTTACTTTGCTCGTTCCTCTGGTTTCTCTATCTCCCCAAAGGAAAACATCAGCTCTAAGTGCACAGTGCAGAGACCTGGACCCCAGAACTTGGTGCCCAGTGCCTGGCCCGGAGTGGATACTTGATATTTCTGGAGTTAAAACAGTTACTGAACATCAGCTGAGTGAATTGCTCAGGTGCTAGGCCTCGTGCCGACTCCCTGATCCTGCCATTAGTAAGGGAGTTTCTGCCTCAACAAGGATGACTGCCATTCAGTGATGGCAGCAGTGGGACGTAGGCAAAAAAAAAAAAAAAAAAAAAAAAACGGGGAAAAGAAAAAGGGATGTT
>NW_027532182.1:305991-363113 GCF_008692635.1 Crocuta crocuta | reverse complement strand
GAAAAAAAAAAAAAAAAAAAAAAAAAATGACAGAGCCAAGAACAAGTGATGTTTCTGGTGGCACAGCTGGGATTTGAACCCAGATTAGTCCAACCAGGAGGTGATACTTATGGAAGGAGTCCAGATCAGGGGAAGGCCAAGGCTTGTGCTGGGCCTTGGCCCACAGGTAATATTTGGGAGAGGGGGGAGGGTGGCTTCAGGTGGGGCTCTGCCAGGCGGTGCTAAAGTTGTGGCTTTCACCCCCCACGCCCACCCACAGATCCACAATGCCCCTGAACTGGCCCTGTTCTGCGAAGGCTTCTTCCTCAAGCACATGAAGGCCCTGCTTGAGCAGGACTCCTTCCGGCAGCTCATCTACGGCCGCAACAGCAAAGTGCAGGGCCTGGACCCGCTGCAGGACCTGCAGACTACCCTGGCCGAGCGGGTGCACTCCGTCTACATCACCTCCCGGGTGTGAGGGGGCTGGGCGCACAGCAGGTCAGCTCACCCAGCCCCCTCTGGGCCAGGGCTCTGTGTCTAAGCATATCCCAGGGGGTGTGAAAAGGCTGGGAGTAAGGGCTTCAGGGGGGCATCTGAATAAGTATGTAGCCAGGGCCTGAGGCTGGGTCATGGCCCCATTGAGGTGGCAGGGGCACTGGCTGAGGCCCTCCTGGAGCCAGGCTCATGGGACTCAGTTTCCCCCTCTTTCCCCAGACCTCCTCTCTGGTGTTGATCTGTCCTTGGGCAGGTAGATGTGCTCTGAGTCCTCCTGTCACTGGGCAGCCCCACCTTCAACCCTCTGCCCCAGAGCTGTGTCTGCTTGCCTAGTGATGGGCAAAGTCAAAAGGTGGCCCATCCCTCCACCCCCATACTGTTTGCACCTTGAGGGCCACCGTGTACTCACCCTCTTGTGCCACTTCTCCCCTCCTGGAGATCTGTGGCTGATCCTGATTCACCCCTGCTTGAAATAGCTTCTGACCATGCCTTCCAGGCTCTAACTGCCCTCAGTCCCCAAGTCTCCATAAGCTCAGACCCCAGCTGTGGCTCCTGGGGGTACGGGTATCCTGATGAATGTAGAGAACATAAGACTCTGGGCCCCAGGCCACTTCATACAGAAGCCAGCATTTTTTCCTCAACATCGTGTCAGAAAGGCTGCCCAAATCCCTGAACTTACTCAAGGCTGTGCCTTTGAAGGCTTGATGTGAGCCTCCAGGGGGCCTGAAGATCTCTGCACAGAGGGTCACTCGGTCCTGTTTTCTTTGGTGTCTAGGCCTACAGAGGCCCTCCTCTGGGGACCACAGACCTACTCAGTTAGTGGTACAGCAGTTCCCCAACTGATGCCTTCAGAGCTTCCAGTCTAAGCCCCGGGTGGCATGGAAGAGTCTGGGGGCCTCAGCTTGTGTTGCTGCTGCTGTTTTTAGGGAACAATTCTGAAATCCTAAGCCTAGATTTAGGCTGCGTCTGTGGGCTCAGGAAGCAGACCCCTAAGTGTACCCCTGGCTGAGTCCTTCAACTTGGGCTAGAGAGGGGGTGCTTCTCACTGGAAACTGTGGGTCCTGGGGGTATAAAGTATGGGGCACTGGTGGGAGGGAACGGCTGGGAGAAGACCTGCTGCTTCTCACCTGCCTGCCCCGGGCCTGCTGCAGGCTCTGGGCTTCCCTAGCTGGAGGGGCAGCATCGGGCTGGACACTTGTCATATTTATGGACCAGACACTGGGGGAGCATTCTGGACAGCTTGCTCTGGGTGTAGCCTTCTTCAGGCTGTCTGGCTGCACCTTAGAAACTATTTATTCACCGAAAGCCCTAGACACTTCAGAAGGTGTCACTTTGGTTACCTTGAAAAGCCCCTGGGGGCTTGCAATCTTAGAAAATATTTTCGACTGGCTGCTTGAGCTGGATGTACAAAGGAATAGGCATTATTTTATTGCTGTAATATTGTATGATACTGTAACTATACATTAATGTTGTCACTTATTGTAAATGTACCATGGTTTTATTAACAATAAACACTTGTTAACAGTGACCTTGGCCTGGTCATTCCTGATAGAGGGTTACTCAAGGCTGGGGAAGAGCCCATTTAGGACCAGGAAGAGGGCCCATGGCTAATTCCCTGGTTACTCAGGCTTCCTGCCAAAAGCTAGGTTGAGGCTACCCCCTACTCACCTCACCCAGGACCCGAGCCTGCATCCATCCCCCGGCCAGGCCTGGTGTTCTTCTTCCATTAAATGAAGTCGCTGAGGAGATAAAATCGTTCCCGTGTGTTAAGCAGATACATGCCATTGATTGGGACAGAAAAGGTGTTTGGAGCGACTGGAGTCCACAGACAGGAATAAGATGTCTGCAGGGGCTCTTCCGACCTCCCCTGGGCCCACGCCACCCCCATGGCCCTCACGTGGAAACTGCTGTTGGAGTTAACAGTTGTTTGCAAACCTTTGTACCAGCCAAGCCTGTATGGCCCAGGGAGGTGGAGGCAGAGTGTTTGCTGCCTGGTAATAGAGGGAGAACAGTAAGCTGGTGACTGGGGCCCAAAGGTCTTCTGGGATCGGCTGTAATTTAAGTACAAAGTCCAGGCAGGAATAAAAGTTTTTTTTAAATGTTTGCTACATGAGGCAGGAAGAAAAATTTCTAAGGTCACTACAAACAGGGACCCAAGTGTTGTGGTTCAGTAACTTGATAGGACAGAACTCAGGGGTTGGGGACAACATGAAGACCTCATGGGGTCAGCTAGGGTCGGTCTGGGAAAGGCCTGGTGCCCAGCTTTGTGGCTTGGGGCCCTGGCCCAGGTGGGGAGACGACCGCGTGGGCCCACAACGCCCTCTGGGGGCCAAAGGGAGGAGGCGCGCCCCTTGGCGCCATCTTTCTGGGCAGAGGCCCCCATGAGGGAGGTGAGGGAGGACGGGGTTGTCCTTGCCCGGCATGTGCCATCTGCAGGAACTACCCTTCAGGAGTCTGTGTCCACCGTCCCCACCTGCAGGATGCGCCTCAGTCAAGCACCCAGAGAGCTCAGCCATTTTTTTCTTTCGGGGGCAGGGCAAAGGGAAGGCCATGTAAAGGAGGGATGGGTCCCCTTTAAGCCTATGTGTAGCAGAGCACACTAAGGAAGCACTTCAATCACAGAAATAGGGGCTAGAAATAGAAGAGACCTGGGGGTGTCTGGTGACCTTACCCCTGGTGGCTGGGCCACCTCCTCAGGGCCACAGCTCCAGAGCACGAGGCCACCTCCTCCAGCTGCCCGCTTCAGCTATTAGCTGGCAGAGCCATGTGAACTCTTCACAGGCGTCCCTGGGAAACAAGGGGCTGAGGGCGTCCATTCCGGACCAGTGGGATTGCATTCTTCAGCCGTCCTGCAGGAAAGAAAAGGCTGGCGCTCGGCATCTGGAGCCTGGGCCTGTCCCCAAAGGAAACTCCTCCAGACAGGAGGGTCCCCTGCTTTCCTGCCCCTGCTCTTCCCTCCCCTTTCCCTTGCTCTCTGCTGGTTGCCCAGTGGCAGCCAGACACCAGGACCATGGAAACGGTTTCCTCGGCTGAACCACCTGCAGCCTGGTAGCAGAGCCTCAGGCCTTCCGTTTCTCGCCGCCCCACGCTCTGCAGAATCCACAGGACATTTCCCCTCTACCCAACTATTCACAGAAAGGGGCATCGCTTACTCCCGAGGCTGAGGTCTGACCCTCCTATTCAGGCCAGAGGGATTGCAGCCCTGCCCCTCCTCCAGGCCTGCAAACTGGCGGCTGGTGTTAATGGCCCTCAGATAATGAGTCTACATTTTTCCAAGGTGCCAATCACTTATTTCCTCCTCTCCCCCTCCCCACACCCTCCCCCCCCAACCCCTTTGTGTGCATCTCCTGGTCACTCTGGAGTCCTTGGGGACTACCGGGGCCAGATGAGTAGTGGAAGCGCTAGGCCAGCATTAACCCCCTCCCACCTCAGGAGGATGGAGACCATTTAGGAATCTTCTTTGTTCAGGCTTCTTCAGCCCCCTTCCCTGTCCTGGGGACAGCATTCCTAGCCAGCCTATCTGAGTGCATTTCGCCAACAAGATTTCCTGAGACAGCCTAGCTTCACAGACGTCACTGTCTGGGGGCCAGATGGTGAGGTCTAGGGGAGGTGTGCTTTTTCAAGTTTGGAGGGGAATCCAAGACCACAATCTCAAAGTGCAGAGACTTGTTTAGGAATGTACGCTTTGCAAATAAAAGGGCCGGCACTGTACAGGGCAGGCAGAATGTTCACTTCCTCTTCGTGTGCAGGGGAAGGCTGTCCCTGAGAAGAAGGACCTTGTTGGAAGCCTGAGAACCGGACAGATCTGACCACAAAGCGCATCATCTCCTTGCTGCCCAAAGCTCTTTAGCTTAGGTTGTTAGAAGAGCCAGTCTTAGGAAGTCTTACTAAGCTGTGTGTCACTGAGCAGGTCCCCTAGTTATGCAGTCTCAGCCACACGACCCAGAGACTTCTCGAGCACTTGCCATACGCCAGGCCCCGCTATCTGCTCTTCACACTCAGCTCCATTCACTCCTCACAATGGCCCAGGAGGTGGCAGCAGTCATTACCACCTGCAACTCACAGATGTGGACCTGGACAGCAAATGGAGGAAAGTGGTGTGCCCAAGGTCACAGTGAGGCTCAGGGCACAGCACTGTTGAAGCCAGGAGGTCTGGGTTCACGGCACCTCTCCCTGCATCCTGGGGCAGAGCACAGGCCAGGCTTCCCGGCCAGAGACGGCATGCAAGGGCACGGCCCACCTGGGCCCCCATACCCGTGTAAGGACGTGGCTACATAATTCTAAGAAACCACCCAGCCCTGACCATTTGACACTCTTTGCTTTTAAGTCACTCTCCTATGAAAATCCTCTTTGAAAGATAGGCTCGGGGACTCACCTGAAAAAAAGTGGATCAAAAATTCTCATTGCCCCTCCCAGCAAACTTTCCTTCAGGCCTAACAGGGTCTGTGGACAGAAGCCTGTGATCCAGGAGACAAAAGACCCCTAAACCTATGTAGGCAAGGTCCAGGCAGAATTTGCTCTCGTTGCTGTGGGTGAGTCCTGCGAGGTATGCATTTGATCCTCTTTGTTCTGAAGTTCCCCTTCCTTCCTTGCCAGGTGTTTGACTTCTAGGAACCTAGATTACACATCAGGGCTCAGGAAAGGGTCTTTAGACTCCTGGAAAAGCAATCCTTTTTAAGTTCTATGAAAAACTAAGGAAGATCAGTACCCAAGGCCTCCAAGTGAATTTTCCAGATAAAAAGGTGAGCGAGCATGAAACTCAAAAGACTGACACAGCCAGGGAGCTGCACAGCACTGTCACCAGCTCACCGTGGGGCACAGGGAGACTGCAGATCAGAACATGAACATGACTAAGCGGACGTCCACCTTGAGCTTTTCTCACTCTCAGTGACAGGGATAAGGAACAGTGCTTCAGAAACCAGCAGAAGACCTTAAGGGAAAAGGTTTCAGTAACACAGGACTGGATTTGGAACCAGAAAGTAGACACCATCAGACAGACATACCAATGTATGTGTGAAGCCACCACACAATTCCCATCCCCAACAGAAGGGACCAAATGACCGGACAGAAGCCTGGGAGGAAAAGCACAGCTGGCTGGCTTCCTGGAGGCACAGCACGTCGCTCGGAGGGACCACAGTGAGCACAGGGGGTGCCGACCACTTCTCCCACAGGCTTCTGGGTCGGTGAGCCCTGGCCTCCGTACCAACTCCTTCCAGAGTCTCCCTGGCAGCCGAGACACACCAGGAGAAAACAGGGAGAGGCGAAACCCCCACCCACGTGGGCTCAAAGAGCACCCACAGGCACTTGGTCTTTCTAGCCTATTGTTTATTAAAAATAGATTCTCTATCCCCCCTCACCCCTGCTAGCAAAATGCTCTTGCAAATTTTTTCCCAAATAAATGAAATAACAGATCTGGGGACTCAGTGTCATATTCTTCCTAAATGAAGAGCTCAGGCTTTCCCAGGACGCAGGGCAACAGGCCTGCGGAGCCAGGAGAGGAACAGTTACGCAGAGCACAGCCCAGCGCACAATGACCTGCCACGGCCATGTGGTCGGACCAGAGCCCCCAGTGCTCTAGGCCACGACGAGAGGCCCAGGGCGCCAGCAGGGGCCTCCCAGCATCACCAGAAGGCTGTGCATTTAATGTCCGAGAAGGGACAAGAGCCAGCATGGCTTCCACACAGGTGAGAGGGAGCCAAAACAGCTGGGCCCAGGGCAAAGTGTGAACTTGTGGGGGGAAAAAGGCGTGGGCAGGGGGAAGGGAGGCAGGCCCCCGACAGCACCAGAGGTTTGCCCAACCGTCCAGTTCCAGGCGGACCAGCGCAGAAGAGACGCCTTAAGCCAAGCTCAGCCACAGTGTGAACGTGTGGCCAGCTTCCAGATCTGATGGGGACTTCGTTGCTTTTGACAATCAAGGCCACCACTGGGTCCAGCTGGAGACGGCTGAGCGAGCCGGGGTCATTGCCTATGCGTCAGCCACAGATGCCCACGCTCCTATTTCTTCCGCTTCAGTTTCATATCTTTTTTATTCTTCATGTCTCTGTTTTTCTTCAACTTTTTGTTCTGTTTGGGTTCTTGTTTGGCTTCCAGCTTCCTTTTCTTGTCACTAGAGAGAAGGGAAAAAAAACCATGAGTAGAAAGAGAAAACGAAAATACGCACAGATCTTTAACACCTTTCAGACTGCTTCAGGCTTGCTTTGCTTTGCCTGCAAAAGGGTTTTCACCATCTGAAACGCTCATGAGTCAGAAATGTTCTCTGCAGGCCTATCCGCACGCCAGACACTGGGCTGGGGGGACCTGCCAGCCAGTTCCTGCCCCGACCAGGCCCTTCTTGGAGGAATAAATCTCTCTTAACACCTGAAAGCTGCATTCTCCTTGGAGTGCTATTCATTCTCCCCTCCCAAGACCCCGAGAAACACCTAAGGCGTCACCAGCAGGCCACCCTCCCACCACTCAAAAGCAGACCTAGTATCCCAATGACCCCGAAGATAATCTCTAATACAAAGCAGGACGCTCCCAAGAACACTCTAGAATACTTTCCAGTGTGGTAGTATTTTATTTTTCCTAAATGAGAGGGAAACGGAAAGGAGTAGGAAATCAGGTTACACGTATCGCTGGCCAGGGGAGGCCTTACCGACAGCTTAGTGCCAGAGTTATTCAGCAAATGGCTACCACCTTCCCTCCCTCTTACAGGTTAAAGATACTCTCCAGTGGCATTTTGTCCTGGGAACAAACACCTCCCTATGAGGAGAGAGTGAACAGTTCCATCCACAGACCACTACCATCACCTGAATGAAATAACCCCTCAAAAAAGAAAAGCAAGACCTCAAAGAATATAATGACAGGTATCTGTGTTTTTTTTCCCCAAGAGTAGAACTGACTCAGAGAATTTCAAGCAGATCTACCACAAAGGCCAGTGAAAAGCAGGAAGCTCCTCACCAGCAGGGACACAGCCAAACAGCAGGAAAAGCCAAGCTCTGAGGAGCGCGGAACCAGCGGGGTCCACAGCACACACGTCCCAGCCTTTCGTTCCAGTCAAAGCCACCATGCGCAAGACGGGAGGCATCACGGGCCCTATGCTGCATCTGCTATCTTGTCCAAACCAGAAACCAGGGCACACAGTGAGCCCTCATGCCACATCGGAGAGCATCCGGGGACAGAGGTTGGCATCACTGCTGGAATCTTCAAAACGCCACCGTGACTCGCAGAGACTGCAGGAGAGAGTACCCGATTTCTGGGATCTACAGTTCCTAGAGTCACAAGACTTCTTCTTTCCAAATAAATCCCTCAAGGGAGCCACCCTCCCCACTAGCCCCAAACCTGCTGTGGCAGCTCATCTCCAGATGCCCAGGGCAGGGGAAACCTCGTTCTCTTCGCCGGGAAGTCCAATACTGGTTCCGGCCTGAGGACCAATGATCTACAGATGCCCCCCTCTGCAGAGAAGCAGCTGGAGGGGAAGGTTTTCAAAGCAGGGTCCAAGGCCTCCTGGGACACCCAACTCTTACAGGTGGGCCTCAAGGGGGAAACTATTTTCACAACAACACAAACACGCTGTTTGCCTTTCACTCTCCCGGCTGGCCAGTCTTCCGGAGGCTGGGAGGTGTGCGGAGGCACCAGAATGAGCGCAGGAGCAGATAAGCCAGCTGCTTGCTGTTAACCCAGACAGTACTTGCAAAGCAGTTATTTGTAAAACAACGCCACTCTGAGATTTTTGTGGGCAAAAAAACAATATTTTTCTAAACAACAAAACCATAATGAGTCCACGATTGTTAATTTTGGATGAATTTTTTAATTTCTCAGTTTACTTCTAACATGGGAAACACTGATAGATATAACCCTCATAAATAAAAGCTCTTTGGGGGCCCTCAATTTTATGATGCAAAGAACTCTAAAGCCCAAGACTCAGGGAGCCACTGGCTTCAAGGAAAGGGAATTCAGCAGGTAAAACTCCAGCCTCAGCAGTGGGCACACCTGGCCCTGACCCCAGCTCAGCCTCCTACTGGCTGGATGCTTTTTGGGAAGTTACTGAACACCCTGGAGCCGCGGTCACTTCATCTTCAAAGCCACCGCCGTTGTGAGGGTGAACAGGACACCGCACTGACACCCACATGAGCCCCATGGCCCTGCCTCATCTGTAGGAAATACGACACCGAAGGAGCGACCCTCAAGGAAAGAGTAGTGACTTGTCCCTCAAAGCTTTGGCTTCAACTTCCTGTTTTCTAATGAAAGTCGCTCGAGTTGCTGAGAGGCCAGGAATGTGTCAGGCCCTTACCTCTTCAGGCTGACAATGGAGGTGTTCTCCCCAGCTTTGTTCAGAACTTCATTCCATTCTTCATCATCCCCTCGGATTATATATCTAAAAAATTTTTAAAAAAACAGAGAAACCTCAAAGCCTGCTTGACGAAGGGACTGCTGAAAGGACAGTGACAACACTGCCACCAGACGTGGCCCACCACGAAGGCTCAGCCAGCCGTGCCAGCGGGAGCGGCAGAGGGAAGGGGCACTCGCACACTAGGGAGCTTCACGGGAGCGAGGAGGGCCACCGGCCCGCTAGGAGTCACACTCTCACTAACTGTCCAGCAGGGGGAGCCTCCTGCGGCCCCACTAAGGTCTTCCTCACTCCCACCTCGAGGCATGTGCCCACAGGCCCGAGAATCCTGCCTCCCCGCCCCACCTCACCCCACCTCTCCAGAGCCAGCAGCCCCAGAAGGTCAAGGTTTTGATATTGTGAATTGTGGGGTTAAAACCCTGCCTGGAGACCTCTAGGCACTGTCATCTCTTGTGTCCAACCACCATTTCTAAGGACCCAGCCAGGGGGCTACAGGTCAATGAGGCTCAGAGGCCACTAATTCTAGAATCTTCATTCATCTCAACCCATGGAGCAGACAACACCATTATAGTTGAAGCTCAGGGGGACTAGGAGTCCTAGTCCACAGAGGGTTCCAGAACAAGTTGTTTTGTTGTTTTATTTGTAGGCAGAATCTTTTCTTGAATCAAGTTCACATGCAAAAGCCAAACAGAAGCAGCCACTGAAAGTGGATGTTCATCAAGCACCCCCTCCCTGGGGACCTGAGGGGAAATCCTCAAAATATGCACAGAGGGAGTTAGGGAGGTTTTAGCTGTTCGTGCTTCTAAAAGTGTCGTGCAACAGCTGCCCAGGCACCCGATGTGGACGAGAAGAGGCCTGCAGACAGGTCCCCAGGGTCCACAAAGCCAAGGCGGAGCCCCCACTCCCCACGAGCAGCACAGGGGCCTTACTGAGAGAGGTCCATGTTCTTCAGCTTCCCCACTTCTTTCCTGTGTTTCTCCTGGAACTCCTTTGCTGCTTCATCCTGCAGTCAAAGCCCCAGAGATAGAGCTGGTCAGAGCCAAGCAGAGGACAAATGACAGAAAAAGAAGGCAGAATATCACTGTGACGGCAGACAGCTCTTTCTCCTTGGTTCACCCCCTTCCCTGCCATCAGAGGCAACTCTTACTAAAAGAATATCAAACATGTGTTTTCTAACATCTGAAAGGACAAACAAAAAGTGTGGGCAGCAGCGCCGGACCGCCTGCACGCACACACTCAGGGAATGGCACATCGAAGAGCACGAGCTCACATGCAGGCAGGGCAGGGAGACGCAGGGAGCACCGCCCACCCCGCAGCAGAGGGCGCTTCCCAAAGGGCGACGGCCGCGCCTCCAGTTGCTAGCCTTCGGCGGGGGCCTACCAGGTCATCACTGAGGGTCTTCATCGTGGGCTCCAAAACCACGTCCTTCACTGCCGCCATCTGCTCCTCAATGGCCCTCTCCTGCACTTCGTTAAACAGCTGCAAGACAACAGCCGAGAGCTGACGAAGGGAGCAGCCGCAGGGACCCTGTCACTCAGCACACACTTCACGTGGTGAAGGGCACACACGTTCATGGTAAGAGTAGAAGACACAGACTGGAAAGACAGCAAATTCCTAACAGTGGTGCCGCCCCTGGGAGAAAACACGGGACATTACAGATAGAGCTGAAGCCCCCAATTCATGCGTGCGTGTGTGTGCACATGAGAAAATCTGCAACAAATATGGCCAAATGTTAACATCCATTTGTTTTAGGGCAGGGAGTGAGTTTGTTAAGTTATCTGAAACAGATCACAACCCTGCCCTCGGCTGACATTACCTTCACCACTTTGCGGATGATCCGGTTGAAAAGTCCCATCAGCTGGCCTGAGGGCAGCTCAATCTCCTTTTCGAGCTGATCCACAGACTTGTGCTGGAGGCCGATCCCTAAGAGCAGAGCCTGGAGGATGGAAAATCTGCTGGAGTGGCCACCAGGACAGGCCCTTGCCCTTTAAAATGGCACCAAGAACCAGTCACTCTCTTTTGACCAAGGCTCTCTGGTACAAAATACCGACTGGCATGGTCTATTTGGGCATCTTCTCTTTCATCCTGTTACTGAAACCCCCGAACTGATTATCCTAACGGCTGCTTCACAGCTGCATTTTAAATTATACAGTGCCCTTGAACCTCTGCTAAGGTAGTGTTAGAATGAAGGCAGTGTGGTGAGGTGGGAAGAATGTGGGTTCAAACCACAGCTCTTCCTCTCACTGACTGTGTGGTCGGGCACTGAATCAACTTTAGAGCCCAAGTGTCCCACCTGTAAAACAGGGAGAACACTACCCACCTAACAGAACCGCAAGGAATTAAACGCACAAAATTACATCAGAGCAGCCAACGGAACACCAAGCACACAAGCAACAGATAACCTACTGACTGGGCTGCAGACAGGGACAGGTCCCCCAGCTGGTTTAGAAAATACATCCGGGAGACGGCCGGGATCAGGTCCATGATGAGATGATAGTCCACCATGTTCCGTGAGTACATCTCCAGCCTCTTCAGGTCATAGGGGAGGAAGAGGGCTTCCAGTTCGGCCCGGGACAGTGCTGTACATGCAAGAGAGCCACACACGTCAGAGCAGCCGGACGCCCTTGCAAGGTCTGATGGGGTTCCCAGGTTAACACACAGCGGTCCCCTGGTAGTGCCTAGCGGCTGCTCCTCCACAAAGCCTCATCCGGGCCAGCCCTGACCTTTCTCCTGCCAAGGGCAGGCAGCCTCAGGCCACGCAGGGAGGGGGGACGGCTGGAATGTCACCCTTGCTCAGAGTTGCACCCAACACATCAGACCAAGGAAAGGCTCCGGCGCCCCTGTGTCAGAGGAGCACAACATTCCTTCCCCACTCTGCCACTTCTCAGGACCCAGCTTCACAGACGGTGTGTACGCTCTGCCCAGTTTGAGAAAAACAGATTTTTCCATCAAAATATAAATTGGTGGGAAAAAAGGAACACACACATAACCAGCAGCAAAAAAAAACCTAGTTATTAATACTAATGATCCATTATGCTTTTTAATATTTTAAATAGTCCAAAGAAATTTACATGCCCAAAACATTTTCCATGTGTTAGTCACAGAAGGTTGAGCACATATTCTTACTACAAATTCATGAATGAGGATTGAGACTGAGAATTGAGCCGGTTACCCTAGCTCACAAAATTTAAAACAAGTTCCACAATTAACTGGCTCTATGAACTTATCTGACACCCAGAGCCTTATTACAAAGATGGAAGGTATTATGAGCGCAGGTGCCCCTAAGGGAGAGCAGGGCCAGCTGGGAGCAACAGCGGGAAGCGGGGGTCAGTGGGAGATGCAGGCCTAGAACCATCCTTCAATTCTTAAGCCAGTCTTCTTCCTGGACCACCGTGCCACTCCTGCCTCCACGAGTTCAGGCGACCACTGGCCGTCTGCGCCAGCCCTCCCGGCTCACCTGGCTGTGCCAGCTTCCCGATGTTCCTGTTCTGAATGATGTTCAGAGCCAGGGCAGGAGAGAAGGTGCTGAACTGGTAAGATAGCAGGGCTAGGAACCGCCTCCGGAAGTCTGTGGAGGACAACCGCGCGGGGTCAGAGGTCTGGGGGCCCCTTGCCTGTCACCTCGCTGTCTCCCTTCCACTCCAATTTACCTTTCCAAAAGGCTGCGAGCCAGGCTCCCTGGTCAGCCTCATCCTCGTCGGTCAGGGTCTTCAGCATGATGCACGAGTGTTCTCCAGTCAGGTCATTCTGGAAACACAAATGCCTACTTGGTACCAAGAACACCCTTATCTGAAGCAGCTGTCACTGCTGAAGGGGAGGAAGACACAGTGCTCCCACGGGCCTCTCCCTCCTCCCAGCTGGGAGAGCCCCCCACACACTGCCTGCACTTCCACACAGCCCCATTTCCCACACAGCAGCTGTCAGAGGCCACTCGGTTCTGTGACTTCCCAGCCTGTGCTGTGGGAGTGCAGGGAGCGGTTCAGATCATCGAGGTACAAGGTCTGCTCCGGACCTATGGAAGGGAGCCACTCGCACACCCTCAGGTCAGATTCTGAACTCAGAATCATTATAGCTTAAACCCCACATGACCCAGTCGACACATTCTGGGTAACTTACAACAAAACTCCCTGCCCTAAACCTAGAGTTCCCACACTGGCAACCAGCCTGCAAATGTAAGCCTCTTTAGGTGCTGTAACAATGAGCTTAGGTTTTTACATTTTTATTACAGAACAACCACAAACCCTGCACCATAGAAACATCTACTGGATTTCGATCAAAGAGCATCCATATAACAATCCACCCACACCATGTCACAAATGGGCGGCGCACCGCACAGGAGCACAGGGATAAACGTGGTCCATGCCGAACTCAATGGTCGGCACAGTCCTCGCAGCCGACCAGCAAATTTACATCCCAGCCTCAACCCAACTCACTGCCAAGGACCCAGCCCACCTGGGAGCTGCTCTGCCCGCACAGGAGCAGCCAAGGGGCACCTGGGTGGCTCAGTCAGTTAAGCATCTGACTTCGGCTCAGGCTGTGATCTCACAGTTCGTGGGTTCGACCCCCGCATCAGGCGCTGTGCTGACAGCTCAGAGCCTGGGGCCTGCTTTGGAGTCTGTCTCCCTCTCTCTCTGCCCCTCCCCTGCTCATGCTCTGTCTCTCTCAAACATAAAAGATTTAAAAAAAAAAAAAAAAAAAAAGGAGCAGCTGAACACCAAGTGGTCTTCACCAGGCCTACTTTAAATGCTCAAATGGGCACTGACCGTGGACACGGGGGGCATTGCGCCCTCCAAAAACTCAAACCTCCAACACCCCTTCTCTCAGCTTCCCCTCTCTGGGAAAACAGAATTTCATCCTCTGAACACCAAGCCAACCAACTGGCCAACACCTCCTGTGCCCAAACTCTCTGCATTCCCTGTTGCCATGAAGGGTGAGGTGGCTACCTCTCCCCCTGTAACTGGGGTGCTACTCCCCCTGCCTCGAGGCCTGCAATCAGCCCGTCACCTGTACTATTTGTGTGATCTCTACAGAATCATACCCTGCAGCAAACATGTTCTAGAATCTCCCACCCGATAAACTCCCCTTAATGCCAGTTTCCCTGCAGCTACCTTGTTTCTCTGCCCCTTTTACTTCCCGTGTGAATCATCTATTTCCTCACTTCCCCTTCTCTCCAAGTAGGATGACCCCTCAGCTCTCCAGGAGCTGCCTTCCTTCTCATCACCACTGCCCATTGACCATGTATGTGTCCTCAGCTTACCTGCTCTCCGAAAGCCACTGCTTCCCTTTCTTGAAACACTGGTTAATCCTGGCTTCTAACATGCTCCCCAACTTCCTCCTACACCTCAAGGCCACTCCTGCATCTCCCAACTCATTCCTCTGAACGCTGGACAGTCCAGGACGCACCCTCAGTTGACTTTCAGTCCCAGCTTTCAACAGCTTTTAAAATGTACTCAATCACTGCAAAGTACTTACTGAACACGATACCACAGTTAGTAGCAGATGCTATTAAGTTACAGCTGTGAAGAAAACAAAGTCCTTGACCCCAGGGAGTATATTCTCTTGAGAACACACTCCCAAGTGTCCATCTCCAGCCCCAACCTCCTGCAGGCCACTGCTCGTCTCCATCCCCATCCAGCATCTGACAAGCATCTCCCACTGTCCCAGGGCATTCCCACTGTCACCTCCAGACCTGTCCCTCCCCCGGTGGCTCTTCTTGGCAAATAACACCTCCATCTCCCAGTTTTTACCAACTTTCAACCAAAAACCTAAGAACTGTCCTCAGTTCTTTTGGTTCACTCATCTTGCAATCCAATCCTTCAGTCCTAGTCAGTGTGACCCCGAAACATGCCTGGGCCACGTTTCCCCATCTTCAGTGCTTCCTCCTCAGCCCACACCCCATCTCACACCCACCCACCTCCCCGCCTCCACTCTTGGGCCACCACCATCCACTGTCTGCACAGCAGCCATAGCTCCTGAACACCTTCCTCCCACTGGACAGGAAGAAAACCCAATGACCCACGCCAACCTCCTTTTGTCACTTTCAAATCACCAATTCACGTCCACCTCAGGCTCTGTGCTTGTTGCTTAGAAACATCTTTTTCAGGGCACCTGGGTGGCTCAGTCAGTTAAGCGTCCAGCTCTTGACCTCAGCACCTCAGCACAGGTCATGATCTCACAGTTCACGAGATCAAGCCCCACATCGGGCTCTGCACTGACAGCACAGAGCCTGCTTGGGATTCTCTCCCCTCTCTCTCTGCCCCTCCCCCACTTGTTCGCATGCTCTCTAAATTTAAAAAAATAATAATAAACTTAGAAACACGTTTTTCTCCAGGACTGTCCGTGTGGCTAGTCCACTATGTTCAGGGTCCAGTGTGAAAGGCCACCCCTCAGAAGCCTGACCACTCAGCACACTACAATTTCAGTGTTTTTCTTCATGGCACATAGCATGATCTAAAAAACTTCTCATGACTTCACTTTCCTATTGCCTAATTCTACTCATAGAAAATAAGCTTTGTGGCTCACCTTACTCACTGAAGGTGCTAAATTTTTTTTTCATGAACTCCCAGTAACTCTGTCCGACCTTCCATAATAATCCTCCATGGCCCTGTCATCCATGTAGTCGCATCCCTCCCTCAGATCCCTGAGGCTGCCCATCTGTAACCCTCTCCTAAAAACACCATTTCACATTTTACAAATTCCAGGAGGTCCCCAGGGTTCAGGATTCCAGAATTTGATGAACAAGACCACTTGCACTTCTGCCACTTTTTTTTTTTTAATGTTTTATTTATTTCTAGGAGAGAGAGAGAGACAGCGTGAGCAGGGGAGGGTCAGAGAGAAAGGGAGTCACAGACTGAAACAGGCTCCAGGCTCTGAGCTGGCAGTCAGCACAGAGCCCAATGCGGGGCTCGAACCCACGAACCGCGAGATCATGACCTAAGCGAAAGTCGGATGCTTAACCGACTAAGCCACCCAGGCACCCTGCACTTCTGCCACTTTATAATCAAGCACAAAGCCAGGTACACACCACGCGTGTACTGCACAGTGGGGGAGTGAAGTGTGTGACCGTGTGGCCTTTCAGTGGTGGTGGCTGTTTCAGTGTCCGTCAGAACAAACCTCTTGGAGGCAGGGGCACACATGCTCAGAGCATAGCAAGAGCACCAGGGCTCTACATAAGGACAGACCTGTCACCAACTCTAACTGCAAACCCACACCCCTCCTCGGCCTCACTCACCGGGGTCTGTCTCAGATAAACAGGAACAAACCCAGCTCGCTTCCAGAACCTGCAAAGATAACAAGAAGAGCAGGTCACTGTGTGCACTTTCTGAGAATGGCTGGCAGATAAAGATGGGAAGGGCGGGGCAGGGGGCAGGGGTAGGGCAGTGGTCACCAGGAGGCTGACACACACACCAGCTGGAAAGGCAAACACAGTCCACAGAATGTTCATTCTCAGGACACCAAGGCCACGGGGTGATGTGAAGGAGAAAGAGCAGGCAAATGCTTACTTGAGGAGCCTGGGGGTCAAGCCATAGGACACACCCAGGTAGTCCAAGCGCTCGGCAGGCCTCTCATTCAGTTTGAGGAGTAAGGGAGGCAGGTCCTTCCGGGGAGTGATGACTTCTTCCAACAAGCTGACAGCCTAAAGGACGCCAGGAAGAGAGCACGGTCCACCCAGCCAAGGGAGAGGAAGCTTAGCAGCATTCCCAAGCACCCCTACCATACAGGCTCTGTCCTAAACGTGGTAAAACCTGGGACACATTTCTCTGTTCCCGGGTTTTAAAACACAGGCACAGCACTCAGTCCAGTGATCAGTCCCAGGTATACCACCTGCACATGCAGGCAACCACACTGCTCCAAACCCAGAATTCAGGGAAATAGCCACACAATTTAAAGAGAGATAGAGATAGGGTTCTGAGGGTACAGTTCTGTCACCAGATGGGTCTGTGACTTGGGAAGTGATGAACCTCTGACCTGGACATTAAATATAAGCCCCTTCCCCACCTCCCCAAGAGGCTACTGGGAAAATCAAGTGAATGTACGAGAGAAGCCATCACAGCTCCTGGTGTTTAGCACCTCACCGAGAAAGACACGACTTCCCGTAGACCAGGCTTGGGGCTCGGTGCCTGGAGGCTGCAAGCTGGAGCAGGCGCCAGCATCACCCAGGAGCTAAGACATGGGCCGCCGGGCCCCACTCCTGACCCTCTCATTCAGCAGGCCTGGGCCAGGGCTTAAAAACCAGCATTTCTAAAATAGGTTTCCAGGTGATGCTGATGATGCTGATCCAAGGCTCTCAACTCCAGTGCCAGCTGGAGACGGCAAGAGCTTCTCCGAGACAGGAGGAAATCTGCCCGTGCTCAGACAGCCCGGACCACCGGACAGTCCTTGATGCTCCTGAGAACCAGCCTCCCAGGAACAAGGAGTTCAGCCGAAAGACGCTTACCTCGCTGCTGACGGTGTGAATTTCTTGTGACGTCTCAAGGACCCTTTCCTCAAGACAAGGGAATCTGCCCTCAAAGTACATCTGCAGCAGCTGCAGAGCTCGGCTGCCGTAGCCCATCTGTGAGCAAACATGGAGGGAGACAGGCAGAAGGAAGAGAATGTTCTCAATCGATCTAAACCACCTCTATGCCCCTGTATTGCTTCCAGAAAGCCTTCACTCCGAGTCACACTATACTTGGCAAAGAGAACTAATGAAATCCCTCAAAGTGGTCAGAACAGAGACCCTTAAGAGTGAGCATACTATAACCCTCACTCTCAGCCATCTAGCCTGAGCGTGAGGGTGGCTGGCTGGGCTTTCTGATCCACAGACCAGCAAGCCCCAAACTGACGTCTCCACAACTAACTCCCCAGTGGGGATTTCTAAGGGACAGGAGGTAACTGTGAAAAGTAGGTCAGGTTCACAAGAGCCCTAGCCTCACAAAAGAAGAGCAGGCATATGCAATCATGCTGCCCACTTGCCTAGCCCCGGGGAAACTGTCCAGGACAGAGGAGCACCTGGAAGTGCTTATTCCCGGACCAGCCCTGCACCAGCCCTGCATTCCTACCACCAGGTCTGCCTGCCTACCAAGCTGCCAGCAATGCGGCTGCAGCTGAGAAAGCACCATGAGTTTGAGAGATAGGAGGACACGTTACCCCTTGATAATCCGGGTGAACAGCAATGCGAACAACCCTTCCACCTGAAAGGCCGCCGAAGTCTGGGTCTTGGAACTGTGTGGGAGACACAGGCCGGCACGTGAGCAACAAAAACCCCCTTCGACCCCGCCAGCTTCTCTCACTCAGCCGTACCAGGGAAAGTGCAGCACCTGTTCGGACACGGTCCATGGAATCAGGTCCCCTGAAGCCTTCTTGCCTCGAGACAGACTGTTCAAGATGGACTGGCGAGAAATCTCCCCCTCCAGGCACACCTGTGGGGGGAGAGGGACAGTGCAGACACAGCTCCAGGCACAGAGCCCACCTGCAGATCATCAGCTCCTGCTGGCTCCCCGATGAGGCCAGCTATTTCCACCACAGCTCAGGCTTAACCCTGTAACTGATTTCCATTCTCAGTGGTAGTGTCACGACTATGCCCCAGGAGCATCCGGACACCGTCCTTACAAGGCAGAATACAGACAAACTCCAGGCTCAAAGCACAAAAACTATGCTAGAAGAAGGTCTCCATACCCAGTGAGCATGTGCAAGCATCAACTAAGACACAGGACGCTCATGCAGCTCTATACGAAATAGTGCAAATTCACAATGACTCTAGTGTCTAAAAGGAGAATGGCTATACACAGTATGGTACGTGCATAATCACAATGTAGCCTTTAAAACCTTCAAAAACTATATATTATGAAAAAAATAAAAAAATTAAAACTACAGAGATTATGAATAGTTGACATGCTGCAAAAAAAAAAAAAAAAGCCCAGACTACCAACACTATGATCCCACTCCACCAATCTGCATTTTCTAACTGTAGAATTACATGTGTTGTTTTTGTAATAAAGGAGGAAAACAAATTCTGTTTTAGGAGGAGCCGTAAATCAAAACACGAGTGGCCAGTTCCGACTTTCACCTGTTCACCATCAACGGGGCTCTAGGTTTCTGTCGGTAGTGGTTCCCTTCCACACACCCTGTCTGCCTCGATCACCCAGCTGCTTGGCTCCACCCTGGGGATCAACACTTCCCCTCCCAAGCCACGGTTACTGAGCCATTAACCCTTGATTCCTAAGTGGTTCCCCAAATGAATGCCACCATACCTGGATGACAGCAAGCACTTCAGGAAGGGCATTCTGGGTGGGGGGCACAGGGGGCAGGAGGCAGAACAGAAGGTGGGCAGGCGCATCCGAAAGCATCTGGAGATCGTTGGGGGAGTTCTGTAGGGGCACAAATACAAGTCCATGAGAACCACTTCTCTTGTTATTTACTCGAGGCCACTCTGGAGTCCCTGGCTGACTGCCGTATCTCCTTCCCCAAAGCCAAGTGGCGAGCTGAAACCTGGCAAAGTGCTTTTCCAGTATCTTGGCCGCCAGCCTGAGACCCTCCGAAATGGCCTATGTGGGACTTTGCCTCAAATGTCTGCTGTCATCTCTCCATGAGCACTGAGGCAGCAGAGGGCAGAGGACTGCCTAGTTAGCCCCGCGTAGTTCACAGCTGGGGACTGAACTTCTCACTTCCCAAAGAGGCTATTTCAAGAAAACCTGTCACCACTTCTAGCACCACCTCTTCAGCCTCCTGTTAATGGGACTTCACAAAAATGCTACCTAGACACTCAAGAAGCGTCCCTCCCAATGTGCCCTTTAGTCTTGAAGACTTTCAAATATTCTAAATTCTCATCCAGTGCTCCTTAAGAATAGCCTGGAGTGGAGAGGACACCTGGGCAACTCAGTTGGCTAAGTGTCCAACTTCAGCTCAGGACATGATGCCACGATTTGTGAGTTCCAGCCCCACATCAGGCTCTCTGCTATCAGCACAGAGCCTGCTTTGGATGCTTTGTCGCCCTCTCTCTGCCCCTCTCCCACTTGCATGCAGGCACTCAAACGCATGCACGCTTGCATGCTCGCTTGCTCGCTCGCACGTGCTCTCTCTCTCTCTCTCTCTCTCTCAAAAACAAAGGTTTAAAAATAGCCCAGAGGTAAAAGGCTGGTCTCCGTCAGTCAGCACGACCAGTTAACAGCCGCTACGTCATCTGAACCTATCTATTCAGCAGACAAGTGAGAAACAGAAGAACCCGTTTTAAAATAGGCAAAGCTTTCCAACCTCCCCACCTACCAAGCATGGAGTTACATGCCGGTTTTCCACACGCTGTATGCAAAGCTAGAAGCCCAAGATAGGTCTGAATAACGATGGGAAAGGCAACCCTCCAGCAAGGTCAGTGGACCTTGACAACATCAGGACATTTAGGTCCCAGGAAAATGGTCACCTGAGCTACTGGGAAATATAAGATATGAAAAGCCAGGGGTGCCTGGGTGGCTCAGTCAGTTAAGTGTCCGACTTCGGCTCAGATCACGATCTCACGGTTTGTTAAGTTTGAGCCCCACGATGGGCTCTGTGCTGACAGCTAGCTCAGAGCCTGGAGCACGTTTCTGATTCTGTATCTCCCTCTCTCTCTGACCCTCCCCTGCTCATGCTGTCTCTCTCTCAGAAATAAATAAAACATTAAAAAAATTAACAAAAAGAAAAAAAGAAAAGCCAGGTAAAGGAGGACTGTCACCAGAGCTGAAGTGCACCTCCTTCAGCTAGCTGCAGTTACCTTGTAGTGAGAAGCCACATAGAGGGCCATAAGCCTTTGGAGGAAAACTTCAGAGGCCTTGTGGTAGCAAAAGAGGGTATCTCTGTTAACGTAGTAGCTGGGTCTGGAGTTAAGCAAACAAAACAAAGAGAACCCAAAACAGGACACACTGCTTCCGAAGGGAACCTGGATATGTAGATTTCCGTCAGATTAGAAGGAAGAGCCCTGTGTCCTGTACAGAACACACTGGGGAGGGAACAGAAAGGAAATGGAGAATGTTTAACTTTCTCCTGTCCTTAGAGCAGCAGCCTATGAAACAAAGGGCCAAAGCCTAATTCTTCCATCGCCTCCTCTCCCCTCACAGGGCACGGCACACCGGGGAGGATACAGCTCGCACGCCTCAGGCAGGGGGCAGCCTGAGATGATCCGGGGGATGTTGAGGCAATCCAGGCACAGCAAGTCGTTCAGCCACTGCTCCACCACGTCCCCCGGGGCATATCGGATGGACTCCTGCAGGGAGACCTCATGCAGCGTTCGCGCTGCTCCCCACAAAACACACACACACACACACAGACACGATGAGAAATAATTATTAAATGTATTTTGTCTAAAAGAGCAAGGCAAATGTTCTACTTTCTTTTTATCATGTGAGGCCCATATATACGGCTTAAATTTTTTAACTGAGCGGTTTTAAACTGTTCTGGGGGATGTTCAATTTGCCATGACACTGATCCCACAGAGGTCTAAGTCAATGTGACTGTGCCCTAAGGCAGTAACAAACAAGGGCCCAGCCCAGAAGGCTTGTGTCAGGCTCCCATCTGGTCACTGGCTTGCTGCTCCTTGGGGAAAGCAACTCCCCGTCCTGGGGACCCAGCCTGGGTGCCTGATGCTAGGACAGTTGTGTACCACCCATGGTGGCATAAGGAGATGATCTGGCAAGAGAATCTGCAGGGACCTGCCATGGACGGGCCCATTCAGAGCTCTGGGGGTACCTGATGCCAGTCTGGCTGTTGCTGTGGCCTTGTTCTCAGCAGTGGTGCTGATCTGGCTCTGGGCGCTCTGTTGACGGAGCTGCTGAATCAGCTTGAGGGACAGGGACCGGCCAGTGCCCTCGTAGCTAGGAGCCAAAGCAAAGGCCATAAGGCATGAATGAGTTTCCAAACCTACTCTCTATGAGAGGACAGAGAACCACCTCCCTGATCCTGCTGAAACCCCATGCTCCCGCTCACTGCCGACAGCCCTGCTGCCCTGTAGACTTCCAGCAGGGCACCCATACGCCCAAGCAGACAAGGCGGCCAGCACAGTGGCAGCACCTGGGCTTAAGTCTGGCACATTTACTTAGTACCTCTGAGCAAGGAACTCACCACTCATCCTCAAAAGGGGATTATTCTACACACCTCACAGGACCATGCTGTGAACTGAAAGGACCGGAAAGATGATGTATAAAGCATAATGAAGTGGAATGCCATTAAATGGTCCATGATTGAGAACTACAGAAGTAGCATGCTTGAAGAAAGGCAGAGAGCACTTCCAGTTTGGAACATCAATACTGAATAAACCAACAAACCACCACACTTGGTAATTCCTTTCATCACTACTTTCATTGCAAAGGTAACATAAAACAACTAACAAGAAATTTGGAAAAAAAGAAATCATCAGTAGGGGCGCCTGGATGCCTCAGTCAGTTGAGTACCCGACTTCGGCTCAGGTCATGATCCCATGGTTCATGGGTTTGAGCCCCACGTCGGGCTCTGTGCTGACAGCTCACAGCATGGAGCCTGCTTCGGATTCTGTGTCTCCCTCTCTCTCTGCCCCTGCCCTGCATGTGCTCTCTCTCTCTCAAAAATAAACATTAAAAAAAAGAAGAAAAAAAAACGATCACTGAGCCAGCTCGTCTCATTTGGATTTCTTCCTTTAGCACAGCCCCAGTGACCGCAGGAGGCAGATGGCTCAGTAGGTTTGTTTTTTTAAAGTAAGCTTCATGTCCAGTGCGGAGCCCAATGTGGGGCTTGAGCTCACAACCATGAGATCAAGACCTGAGCTGAGATCAAGACCTGAGCTGAGATCAAGAATCATAGGCTTAACTGACTTAGCCACCCAGGCACCCAGGTCTTCTATTTAATCCAGTATTGCATCGCTTCATAGTACTCACTGTGATAATATTTTAAGAATTGTATAAATACTTCCTCTTACTTAAATACTATTTTTAAAGAATGATCAAAAACTTGGAATTTTTGAGTACTTTATTCTCCTGCCCCACCTCACAGAACAAAGCTTTTTCGAAGGAACTCCATTTACTTATTTAAAAAAGAAGAAAAACAAGTAAGCACAAGCAACAAAACAGACTTTTATGCTTCAAAGGACATTATCAAGAAAGTGGAGGAAAAAAACAGAATAGAAGAAAATGTTTGTAAATCAAGCATCTGATAAGGTATTTGTACCTGGAATATATAAGGAACCCTTACAACTCCTTAATAAAGAGACAAATAAGCCAAATAGAAAATTGAGCAGAGGATCTGAATAGCTATTTCTCCAGAGAAGATACACAAATGGCAAAGAAGCACATGATAAGATGCCCCACATCACCAGCCATCAGGGAAATGCAAATGAAGACCATAACGAGACGCAACTTCACATTCAAGAGGACGGCTATAATCAAAGACATAACACACATGCCAGCAAGAATATGGAAAACTTGGAACCCTTATACACTGTGGGTGGGCATTTAAAATGGTGCAGCTGCTTTGGAAAACACAGTCTGCTGGTTCCTGGAGCAGTTCAACATAAAGTTACTATCTGACCCAGTAATTCCACTCTTAGGTATCTACCCAAGAGCACTGAAAACATGTCCACACAGATAACCTATATGTACACCAACGTTCACAGAAGCATTATTCCTAACATACGAAAGATAGAAATAATCCAAATGTCTGTCAACACATGAATGTGTGAATAAAATGTGTATAAACATATAATGGGATATTATTTGCCCATAAAAAGGAAGGAAATACCAATAAAAGATACACTAATGAACCTTGAAAACATTACAGTAAGTGAAAGAAGCCAGTCACAAAAGTCCCTGTACTGTAATGGCACCATCTACCTAAGCATCTAGAATGGACAAATCCATGCAGATAGAAGTCAGACTAGTAGTTCCCTAAGGCAGGGGGTTGGGGACGGACTGGAGGGTGAGGGGTAAAGGGTATGGTTTTTCTTCTGGGAGTGATGAAAATGTAAAACTGACTGTGGTGCTGGTTAAACTCTGCACAGACACTAAAAATCACCAAATTATACGCTTGATGTGGGTAAACCGTATGGTATATGAATTATACCTCAATAAAGCTATTAGCAAAAAAACAAAATCCACTTTATTTAAATATTTTCAGTATAAGAAAACACAATCATAAATCTGTAATACAGAATTATCTCTGTAAGAAGATGCGATCGATCTCCACACAGAAACCTTTCCAATACTAAAGATATATACTTATTGACCTGGAAAGATTTGACAGGATATCGCTATATTAAAAAAAAAATTAAAAGCAATATGTAAATTCTTGTTCGGAATAAAAAAGTAAAATAAATGCATACAAAATACAAAATAAAACTACTTCTAGGGCCGCCCGGATGGCTCAGTCGGCAGTCGATTAAGCGTCTGACTCCTGATTTTTAGCTCAGGTCATGATCTCACACTGGGCTGGGCGTGGAGCCTGCTTAAGATTCTCTTTCCCTTTCCCTCTGCCCCTCCCCCACTCGTGCTCTCAGTCTCTCATAAAAAAAGCCATCTCTAGGTGGTCATATTACCAGCAACTTTTTTGGGGCTTAGCTATTTTTTCTAATGGTTCTACAAGCAAGAACTAAATATTTTGAGTATCTAAAGAAATCTCTTCAGCCATTATAAGACTGCTTCCTTACACTAATTCGACAGCTACTTTAGCACCGAATTTTCACACCACTCTAAGATACGTGACATTAGTACTGCTGTGTACTCTCTAAAATTTAATCAGGCCTCCACGCAGAATGAGACCGTCATCACCTGGGTTATGAAATCCTTCGGTCTTGTGCTGCCCATTCACTGTCAGACCAGAGGTGAGCTACGTTCAGTAACGAGGGACTGGCTCCAATGTGCAGAAGCCCCAGGAGGGGCTGGAGCAGCTCCCAGGACTCAACTTCCGGGAGCGGGCTGACTTGCCCTGAACCATGCACGCTCACTACTCATGCTGCTGACAAGCAAGAACCGACAACGGGAGCAAGGACTCCCACTCGAGGTGCTTACCCGTTGATGGTGGATGCCATGAACACAAGGTAGGGGCCCAGGAGGCTTTTCACCAGAGGCAGGGGGATGGCGGCGGCTTCATCAATCACAACGAGCTCAGCCTGGCCTAGTTTCACAGCATCTGCAGGATGTATATACTGTGGGGAGGAAGATTTCTATTACTACCTGGCCACCCGGTGCCACAGCTGCGGTCCCCATGATGCCTCATAAAGGCCACTCTGCCCTCTCTCACCCCCTTCCCAGTTCTTCTTTCTCTCATTTCTCCTTTCCACCTTCCCGTGGCAGAGCAAAGCAGAATGAGTTTGGAGCCAGACACCTGGGTTCGAAAGTTCAACCACTGACTGTGTGCCACTGGACAGATCACTTATGCTCACAGCCTCAGACCCCTCTCCTGGAAAGTGGAGGAAACACCTATCTGATGGCTGCTTGAGAGAAAAATCGGGCAAATCTGGAAAAATGCCCTGGCTGGTGCCTGGCCCAGTACTGATAGGTGGTACTCCCTCTCCTTTCTCTTTTCTGTCTCCTCATGCTTCCCCCCAGGCTGGCTCTGGTCTTGCCCCAGGGGCGGCAAATGGGATGACGTCCCTTTCTCATGCACCTGCTACACACTGGATACCACACTCTTTACCTGGATACTGCCATTATGAAAGCCAACTCTCCCCGCACTGGTGAGGACACTTCTAAGACACTATCCCTTCCTAACACACACTCACACAACACCCTTATTTATAGTATTAGCATAGCCACCTGATGATATAAAAAGTTTGGCACCTTTATGCATACTAACCACCCCTTCAGTTTCTTCAGGGCTTCCTGCTATTTTTAAAGTTTGCTCAAGGCCACGAAGAGGGATTTTTCAGAAAAGGAAACCTGAACAGCCAATTAACATAAACAAAGACACTAAACCTCACTAGTAGTCAGTACAATGCCAAAGACAACAAGCAGATCCCATTTCACATACAGGCAAGTAAAAATTAAATAGCGATAAAACACCCAGTGGTGATAAGAACTTGAGGAAACAAAATTAAAGAAAAAAACAAATGCTGTTGGGAAGGTAAACAGGTACACTTTTTATAAGGAGAATTTGGCAAAATCCAAGAAAGCTGGAAATCTATTCATACTCTAAACCCAGTAGTTCCCCTCATCCACCCCGAGAAACATAAATAAATGGTAATATAAACATGCAGTGCTTAAACTCAACCCAAGCCACAAGCTTCAATCTGGACAAATCTTAAAAACAAATGCTGAGTAACAAAGGCAAGCTGAAAAAGGACAAGTACAGCATGTTACCATTTATGGAGGCATAATTACATAGTAAAACACAAACATGTGAATCAGAAGGAAACATCAATCCAGAGTAGGGTTACCTATGGGGAGGGGCAGAAAGGAGTGCGATAGGGAGGGGTACAAAAGGGGCTTCAACTGTGTCTGTGATGCTTTCGGTCTTTAAAACAAAACCAAAAAGGACTTTTGCTATGAAAGAAACATAGCAAACAACAAAGTGTCAACATTTCTGAGGCTTAAGTGCCGGATACCTGAGTGTTCCATTATCTTTATACTTTTCTGAAGTATTTCACTACAAGATCATCTAACTGCTTTGTTGGAAGCTGAAGGATGGGTCAGGGAGAGAGCGACTCCCCTCATTCGAACAGCAGGACACACCTCGCTGGGCCCCATGACATGGGACTCCTAAGGGGAAAAACTAAACAAGCACCTCATAAAAGCAGCAGAGGGGTGCCTGGGTGGCTCAGTCGGCTAAGCGTCTGACTTTGGCTCAGGTCACAATCCCACAGTTCGTGGGTTTGAGCCCTGCGTCGGGCTCTGTGCTGAGAGCTAGCTCAGAGTCTGGAGCCTGTCTTCAGATTCTGTATCTCCCTCTCTCTCTGACCCTCCCCTGTTCACGCTGTGTCTCTCTCTCTCTCTCAAAAATAAATAAAACATTAAAAAAAATTTTTTTTTAAATAAAAAGCAGCAGAAAGCAACCCCCTGGAGAGGCAGAGCCGACTTTAATCTAACGCTGGTCTTTTTCTCAATTTCCAGCAAGGAGGAGGCTTCCAAGGGACACAAATGGGACCTCATAAAGTCAGGTCACCTCTTGTGTGCTTAAACTCCAGTCTGGAAACAAAGGGACTCTGGCAATACAAGCAGTCTCTGATTACAAATCCAAGGAGCAGCAGGGCTGAGCCTGGGCATTTCAGAGAAAGGTTTTCCTTCTTTGGTTTGTGTACTTGTCTTGAGTTTTAACAGGCCTCCGCGCTCTCCTCACAGCCACCTACCCTCCACCTCACCCCACCCAGCCATCTGTACCCCTGACCTTAGCCGAGGGCATCAAGCAAAAGTAGAAGAAACTAAAGAATGAAGAGATTCTAGAAAAAGACCTAGTAAGAAAAAAATTAAGCTCCTTAGGTAAAAAATATAAACACTTACCATTATTTACAATCTGGACCTTTAAAAAAAGAAATACGTCCCTGACAGGCATATACAGATGCCTTAACAAGCATAAAGGTCAAAGACATACATAAACTGCCAAGTTTACCTGGCCCACTTCCCACCCCAACCCAACTCTGAAAATAATTGATGAGCCTCCTCCACTAGGAGCCCAGGGGCCTCCATCCTTTCTGCAAGCCTGTCACACTGATGCTTTTCTACAATTGAACAAAATTGCAGCCTTTGGACAACTGCAGGTCATTCAGGCCTCCAGAGCACGAGATTTATAGAGCTTTCAGGGAAACACTGTTTAAAAAGGAAAATAGGCCACTGGCTAAACCACAAAGATTCAGAGTACATCTTGCAAGGTTCTTTTTTTCTTTTAAATGGAGAGATTATTGTTCTAGTTACAGATGCACCATTTCAAAACCTGCTGTAACTCAGCAAAATGAGAACTGATGTCAGAACAGTGACTATATTTCTTCTAGCTGATTAGCATACTCACAATCACACTTACTCAATTTTCAAGGGATAAATGCCAATCTGGCTACATATACTATTTGTTAGTTTGCTTGAATGTCTTCCTTGAGAAGAGGCTACAAATCTGGATCAGGTTTACCATAAAACAACAACGCTGTATACAAGACATGGAATTACACAGGACATAAAACGATGTGAAATTACTGTATTTAAAAACAGCAGGACACCATCCCCACTTAGCAGGGTTTTAGAATGAGCCTCACCTGAATGGTCTGCCTGTGTTCTCGGAACACATTCACTCTGATCACTGCTTTGTTAAACTCAGGATTGAGAGACTGAATGATCTCATAATCCAGATGCTCCTGATGGAAAGAGAGTCAAACCAATAACAAACTTGAGAAACAAGCTTTAGAAAACTGAAGCAAGCAGGCATTCCAAAGATTTCACCTAGATTAAACCCAGCTCTGAATCAAAGGGAGTTCTTATTTTAATTCCCTACCTGATACTGCAGAGCGTCAAATCCTTTAAATACAAATTCAAACAGAGTGTGGAGGTTATCAGGGCTTGGGGAGGTAACAAAGATATTGGAGTACCTATTGAACAAAAAAAGAGAACTTCTGTAAGTAATGAGGAAATCCAAAGGACTTTCAGGGAACATTAAGAGGAAAAAAGAGATTTTTGTTTGCACTGTCACACAGGTGATAGCCAGAGATAATGGCAGGAAAAAAGTCACAACACTTTTTAGGGAAGAAAAGTAAAGCGACTCCAGAGTTTAATATATTTTTCCTCTCAAACTAATGAAAAACATTAACAACTCGAAGGCAGCACGGCATTGCCTGTGAAGGCACACTGCCGAGAGGCGCCTGGACACAACCCCCTCAGCGTGCAGAGCCGGCACACTGCTTCCCAAGCCTATGTCCTGGGACAAGAGGGTGGCTTCACAGTCATCACTGGCTGTGCTGAGAGAGTTTCGAACCGTGAGGCCGGACAGCTCCGTCGGTGCTCAGGCCAAGGTCACAGCGAACCTGCAGGGGACCCTGTTCCGTGTAAAGGGTGCTAATGGTTAAGGTGTGGATTGGTACCACTGAAGCAGGAACAAGAGACAAGTCAGGGGCTGGGCTAGGCCCCAACACTACCAGCACTGAATTGCTGGGGGATCCTGAGCGAGTCCCTGAAACTCCCTGAGCCTAGGGTGATCCATCTGTGAAATGTCTACGGAGCTATTAGGAGCACCAAAGAAGATAATGCAAATGAGGATATGGTAAATTCTAGATCCATTATTTCTTGACTGCGACGTTGGAAGTATACTCTCTTTAGGCAACTGCATAAATCTTCCACCCAGGACAAAGGAACACTCAAATGCAGCTCCTCAAAAGCAAACAAGATGTTCTACTGATCAAAATCATTAAAATGTCAAACCTGTATTTTTCGCAGTCAAACATGGTCATACACATTCCCATTTCCTGAAGATTTGTAAAGTTTCTTATTCCCATTTCTTTGCTTTTCTATGTCTGTCCAACTTTCTGTATCTGTTCAACTTTAAATAGTGATCACAAAGGTCCTGGTGCACATGTCCGTGTGTGCCTGCACACATATATGCACCCCAAGGGGCTGGGAGTGGGCGTGTTTGGGAGAAACGGCATTGCTGTTTCTAGACAGGAACCCACGACCTAGAGAAATCACACAGGAGTCTGCACAGACCCAGGAACAGTGTCTTGGTCCCCTGACCCCTATCCTGCACACTTCTCCCTCAGAATTCCCAAAGAGAGGGAGTCAGACTTCCTTACCCAAAAGCCACGGCCCCAGCAATAGCCAGTCCCAGGGCTGCAGACTTCCCCCTTCCTCGGGCAGCCGTGAGGGCAACAGTACTCCTCAGGGTCTTTTCAGAGATCCCCTCAATGAACTTCAAGACAGCTTTGGCCTGTGAAAAGAGAACCCTAGTAGGTGAGCTTTGAGAAAGACCAAGTTTCAGCCATCTACCATCACCACTGTGGAGAAATTGAGGCTAAATCAAAGTGGGGGCAGTTCTCGCAGACCAGGAGGCAAGGCTCAGCCCTCAGGCTCCTCACTGTCTGGTCATCTCCTCTCAGTCCCACGGCTTAAATGCCCCTCAGACGCTGGTAACACCCAATTCACGTCTCTGGTCCAGACCTCTTCCCCACCCATCAAACTCCCATATACACGCAAGAACCCCTGCATGTCTCTCCTTGTACGTCGGACAGGCTTCTCCAACTGACCTGAGGGGAACCTAGTGTCCCCCTCCAGCCTCCTCCATCTACAGTCTTTCCCTTCTCAGTTAACTGTTCTACTGATCAGGCCAAAGTTTTCTCCATTTTCTCCCCACACCTGACACCAGCAAAGCCCATCGGTGTCACCTTTGAAATACACACAAATCCCACCATTCCTCACCAGTACCGTCCTCCACCATACTGGTCGAAGCCACTACCCCGTCTTCCCCCTTACTACAGTAAACTCCTGGTTAGTCTTTCGGTTGCCCCTTTGTTCCCCTACAGTCTCGACTCAACAGAGCAGTCGGAGGGATCTTTCTAAAATTCAGTGTGAGGATCCCTCCAGAAGCTGGGTTGAGCGGCTGTGCCTGTGAAACCCTCCACGGGCACCCTCCTCCCAGAGAGTAAGCACCAAGCCCTCAGGGCCGCGTGGCTGTGCCGTGGCACCTCTGCCATCTCCTCCTCCTCTCATCCACTCACTCTGCTTCACCCCAGGCGGCCTCCTTGCTGGTCCTCGAGTACACCTGGCAGGCGGCCTCTTACCTCGGGCCTATGCAGACGGTGGCCCCACTGCCAGAAGCACTCTCCCTCCGACAGCCCCTGGCTCATCTCTCCAACTCCTTCCAGCCTTTGCTTGAGGATTACCTTCTCAACGAGGCCTCCCAGAGCTACAGCCTCTACGCATCTCCTGCACCCCAACCCCTCTTTGATGCCCTCTCTGCATCTGCACTGTACACAGCCCCTTCTACTAATCTTCAGAACTGGCTGGTTTCCTTGACTCCTGGTCAGTCACATGACACCAGAACATGCCCCTCCTTTTTACTGCTGAGCCCAGCGCCTAGGGCCATGCCAGGCACCTAGGAGAGCAGGCAATGAGTGAGAGGAGAAACCACAACACTACTTAGGGGCCAAACTCTACTCCCCGACTGGCATCTGCCCTGGGAACAGGTCACCAAGAGCGGGAAGAAGACCAGATGGTCCAGCCTGGCCTGTCTGGTCCTGAAGTTGCCTTACACACCCAGGCAGCCACACTAAGAAGACACTGAAGAGACATAAGCCCAGGCAGACGGACGGGAAGAGCTCCAGGAAGCCAGTCTCTCCAGAGGAAACACTCAGTGGATCCAGGCCCTGCTCATCTGAACGTGGCCTTCGCTAAATACCGTATTTTGCCCTTTTGTGGTTTACTTTTGAGAAGTTTTAAACTCTCAAAATATAACTGGAAAAAATCCACTATTATAATAGAAAAGTAAGAATAAAAGAAGTGTTAAGAAATCCGGACTGAAAATGCATTCTAAAATAATTTGCTAAATAAAAAACCAATACACAAATTTACAAAACAAAAAACCCCAGATGACCAGTAATTATATGAAAAAGTGCCTGCTTCTCTCATAATCAAAGCAACACAAATAAAAACAGTAACCCTGTGTTCCCACAGCTCATTGGTAAGCTTGGAAGTTTAACTGTAGCCAGTGCTGGCAAGGCGTACGGAAAAGGGCGTTTTCACACACTGTTGCTGGTTCCACAAACTGGCACGACACCTATTTTAAGGCACACACAATCTAATCCAGCAATTCTTCTGGGAAGAAACTTATCCCAGAGATAATGCATATCTGTAAGAAGATCCTAACAGCACGGTTTATAACAATAAAAAAACTGCAATCAACCCAATGGCTAATAGGGGATCACTTACACTATACAGTGTACCCCTTCACAGGTATTTAAAACATCCATTTGTATGCATAGACAAAGTTCCAGAAGCATCCAAAATAAGCTGTTAAAGGCAGCTGTCTCTGCAGAGTAGGGCTGCCAAGTAGAAACACCATTTTCCATTTTTAACCCATACTCTTTCATACTCAGAAATTTTTTCTATGCATTTTCTTATAACACTACCGCTGCTTTTACAGCTTCTCCCTCTTCTGCCCTTTCTCCATCCCGCATTTCCTCTCTCTGACAAAGGTTACCCAGGCATGATTCAAAGCCACCTAAAGCCTGCAGCGTCTGCATAGAGAGCTATGTGGCTGATAATTATATTTCTAGAATGCCCAGGGAAAGCAATGTGTTGGGACTCCGCCCCAAGTGGGAGGTGTCACTACAGCTGTTTTCCATCATGAGGGGAGAGCCTAGTGCCAAGAGGCTCAGGATCAGAATCCTGAACACACCTGACAATCTGAAGGCCTCTGGGCACTGCCCAGTCAGCTCCTGCTCGGCCCAGGCACCACGAGAGAATCTAAGTTTCCAGCCCTGGCCACCTCTATGAGCAGAGAAATGCATTCTGGAAGCTCCCACCCACCATACTATCCGTACCTAAAGATCAGGCCACCCCCCCGGAGGGCCCCATCAGGACTCACTCTGGAACCGAAGTAAGTACAAGGGGCCTCAGGCTCTCCTCGCACTTCTCTGCAAGGCATAAGCCAAACCCTTTATGTCATCAAAACTGAACTGAAATGGAAGAATACAGATACACCACCCTCTCTTGGAAAAAGCATGGAGGGGTTCCTCTTTAAATTCCATCCATCTTCCCCCAGACCCTCTACTAGGGGCACTGATGACCCAGGGTGGAGGGGGACATAATCCTTGGACTTGCCATGAACACAGATGACAGAGACTAGCCCTGGTGTTACTGCGGCTGTTCAAGCAAGAGGAAAGGTCCCTTCCCCAAGGAGGATCCAAATCCTCACTTGTCCTAACCTGGCTTCCGCTGCTTTCTGCACGTTCTATTTTACCTCTGCCCTGTCTATCCTGGAATGGGGAAGTTCAAAACGCCACACTCACCTGGTCAAGGGTCTTGCAGCAATCCACCAACACGCCCACGGGCTGGGTGTCCTGCAAGCTCTCCTTCAACTCCTTCAGCTCCAGATCAGCAGGACCAAGATTCTCATCCTACCAGAGAGGAGGAGAAGGTCTGCCACTGCCACGGGAGGGTCCACACAAAAACCACAGCCTCCCCCAGATTCCCGGACCCCTGGCTGACTCACCGGAGTCTGGGGTGGTAGGGCCTCAATGCTGGCGGCGTGGGAGGAGATGGGCAGGATGCTGAGCTGGTCATCGATGACAAGACACTTCTTACATGAGGCCAGAGAGAGAATAAATCTGAAGAACAAAACCGTAATGAGGTGTTGGGGGTAGGGAGGCAAGATCTATAAAACAAAGGTGTGGCTTTTCTTGAGGAAAACGATTTGACACCCACATGTCTCTAAGAAAGACAAAGAAAGCCAAAACCCAGCTGGAGAGCAACAGTAGAGGACTCTGAGCCTTCTCTACAAGGCACCTGAACACACTTTATACAGCAAACAAGAAAACCCAGAACTCTCTCGAGACACGGGGTACAAGGACTCCTACTGTGCACAGCTGAGTCACAGGGTCCTTCCCACACCTCTGAGGCTCACCCTTTAAGGACTGAGCTATCTCAGGCCATCCTTAAATGGGGAACTCCTACCCCACCCCACAAATGATCACCGTCACAGGGAAATAAACCCACACACAAATTTACTTTCTGCCACAAGGAAGAAAAACTAAAGCTGAGAAGAAAGCTCCCTTAAGAAATATAACACGACATTCCTGTGTGTAGGAAAACATGTGTTTGGCTGGAGAAGTCCAAATTCTCCCACAGGTGCAAGAAGAGAACCTTACATGCTACTTTCACAGCTTCCATTCTGCCCAGCAGTACACGGCCACCCCCAGGCCTACTCCATCTACTGAGTGAAAACACCAGAGAGGATTCAAACTGGAATGGCCCCAAGCTTCACCGAGGCCAGGATTTCCTAACCTCAGCACCAGCAACATTTCAGACCAGAAGATTCTGTTGTGGGACTGTTCTGGACATTTTAGGCTGTTTAGCAGCACCCCCGGCCTCTATTCACTAGAGGCCAGTAGCGTCCCTCCCCACCCCCCACTCCCCACCCCTCAAGCCGTGACAATCAAAAGGTTTCCAGACATTGCCAAATATCCCCAGGGAGCGAGACTGTTATAGATGAGGACCTCTGATCCAGGCCACAGCTTCTTAAGGTGTTTCACAGGCTGCTAACTGGTGCTCCCTAAAAAACAGCTCTGTGGTCAAATGAATCTGGGAAACAATCAGTTAAATAGGTCCCTGCTGTTGCAACACTTTTCAGAGGCTCCAACAGGCTAATGTAAACGTTCACACAGAAAAAACTGTATCAGCGTTTCCCAGATGCATCTGGCCAGAAACCCTTTTGTCACAAAGTCCCTCTTAAAATACTAGTGTTCTGTGAAACACGTTTGGGGAAACTGATCCAGACAATCCAGCCCTCTGACAGGTGAGTATGCTAAAGGCCGGCGAGGAGAGTGACTTGGTTCAGGCCCCAGCTCCCCACTCACTTTCACTGCGTACTGTTGGCTTCACAACCGCCACTGCGGTCAGGAATCTGACCGCTCTGTACCCCTGGGCTCCCCTCCCTCAGACAAAAGCACAGCTTTCATCTGGGTCCAAGACAAAACTATCCTTCCCACCACAGCTCCCCACAATCAAGGACCTGAGAAATGTGCTTCAGACCTACCTCTCATTAAACCTTCCCACCACATCCTGATGGGCCTCGGTCCTGTATCTTGAATGCACATCCTAAGAGAGACAACATCTGTGAACAGAGACATCCCAACAGCACTGGGGCTCGCAGTCCAAGTGTGAAGAAATTCTATCAAGCAAGCCTGGGAGAAAGAAGGCGCCAGAGCTACGGCTGGAACTCCTCTCTGTAACCTGCTGTGCTGAACAGCCCAACTGCTATTTGCTGGAAATAGGCTGGAGCACTGAACACTAAAGGTAATATTCTTTATTACAACAAACATCTCCTCACCTCAGCTTTGGCTTTTTCCACATATTATCAAGCATCATAAAATGTATTCACTCATTCAACAAAATGCACATGCCAAATGTATGCCAGACATGCTGGGTACACACCGGTATTCAATAAAGCAGGACCTCTGTTCTCATGGAGCCTACAGTCTAAGGGTCAAAGGGAAACAAAGGAATATAAAAAAAAATTCTGGCAAATGTTGCAAATGAAAAACATGGCACAAGGACAGCAACTTGCAGGGGGGCAGCTACTTACATGGGGTAGTGACGGAAGGCCCTCTGAGGTGAGAAACAGGCAGCGGGGTAAATGGGGACAAACTGATGTGGACACGAAGTCATTTGTTCATTCTCAAGTATTTAACAAGTGATAACTAAACACCAGGCACTCTTTCGGAATTAGGAAATGCACCAGTGAGGAAAACTAAGTCCCTGATCTCATGAAGCTTAGAGACCAGCACAGGGAGTCAGACAACAAACAAACAAACATGTAACTTTAGGCAGCTGGCAGATGCTGCGGAGGCAAATCAAGGAGGTCAAGGATGACAGGTAGGGTGTGTCCCACACTGAGGAGGGGGTATGAGGGCAGGGACGTGAATGCAGTGAGAAGCGGCCTGTTCAGATATCCCAATGGCAACAATGGCAACAGCAAGTGCAAAGGCCGTGAGGTGAGAGCATACTGAGCAAGTCTGAGGGCCCCTGAGGAAGCCAAAGGACAACAGAGGCAAGTGATGGGAGGAGCAGTGGTGACGGGAAACAGCTACTAAGGTCTGTGGAAGAGTCCATGTCACCACATAAAGGGAGCCGGTGAAACCCTGAGGCCAATCCTAATGCCATTCCTGAGCAAGGCAACGGGGCCGTGACTAAAACCTGTCACGAGGAACACCCACATGGCAATACTGACGGGGCCACAGACCAGCTGTGCATCCACGGAGACATATTCCCACTTCTAACCACGTCGTCAGCTCTGGGTGGAAACTACCGCTCCCACAGTCAAAGCTCTTGCCAAACTGGGAGCGGAACTGGCAAATGCTCCTTCGCTATCCATTGGACGGGGACTGGTGGGGAAGTCTGTGCATAGTCCCTTTCTTGCAATCCACAAATGGAGGCACAGGCGTGGCTCTTTGCAGAATTCCATTCCAGAAATGTAACTACCTGACAGCTGCAACACACTTGAATCTCACAGGTGTAGAATTTACAAATGCCTGAAAGCAAATGTGAAATTCAGAGATGCTTGGGCACATTCAGGGCCACTGACTTTCTCTGCAGTGACTTTCTCATTATTTACAGTCAAAGAGCTCCCAGTCCAGAGCCTGTGCTGACCGCTCACTAAAGCTGTTCAACAGGATTTTTTTTTTAACATCTACCTACTTATTTTGAGAGAGAAGAGAGTGCACACAGCAGGGGAGGAGTAGAGCACACAGCAGGGGAGGAGTAGAGAGAAGAGAGAATCCCAAGCAGGCTCCACATTCAGTGCAGAGCCTGACATGGGGCTCGATCCCACAAACCATGAGATCATAACCTGAGCCAAAATCAAGAGTCGGCTGCTTGACCAACTGAGCCACCCAGGTGCCCCTCAACTCTTAAAGTGGGCGAGAGCAAAAACACAGCTTGATGTAAACCACCACAACTCAGTTAAAAACCATACACCCACCATGGTCATCGTGTACAACTGCTTGAGTGAATTCATGGTCCGCAGGAGGATGATCACCAGCCCACCACCTTCCACTGTTTCCACAGTTCTGGCCAGCAAATTTGGAGTTAAAGCTTCAAAATCCTAAAAGAAAGAGATCTCAGGAAGGGCTAGTCATGCAAAGAGCAACCCCAGGAAAGCTTAACCAAATAAAAGGAGGGTTCCGAGCATGAACCCAAGACAATAGCCCCCACCGACTCACCAGGATGGACCCAAACCCCCACCCCCTTACTCAGGGGCACAGAAGAGAGTCCAGCACTAGAGGAATAGGTGTACCTGGTTTTGTATGACAAAAGTGTGTCTAATAACCTCACACAAGATCCTATCTGGGAAGAATCCTCCCATCCTCATAGATTCGCGCTTGTATTTCATAAATACATCACATTCGTTTTCTGCCGTGTTTACATAGAACCTGACAAAACTCAAACTGCCCCACATGGGGGAGCCATGGCCTCAAGAAGACATCTTCACTGCACCTGGCAACAGCAGTGGACTAAGAGCACTCACTACCAACCAGTGGCCAGGTGAGAAGAGGCAAAATGCTCCTTTCTTGTCTCCAAGGTGGCATGCAAGCCGGCAGTATGAGACAACCCACTGCAATGTAGGAAGAATAAAACAAAAACTTCCAATGCGTGATTTTTCCCCATTCCTCTTTTTTTTTTCTTTCCAAGATTTTATTTAAATTGAAGTTAGTTAACATAGAGTGTAAGATTGGTTTCAGGAGTAGAATTTAGTGACTCATCACTTACATGTACCACCCAGTGCTCATCCCAAGGAGTGCCCTCTGAATGCCAAAAGTATGGAATACTGCTGGAATCTCTGTGTCATCCTTGCACAGGGCCGTGCTGACCCCTCTGTGTCGTTTCAGCTCTAATGTATGTGGTGTCGAGGCGAGCACTTTCCCCTCATTTCTTAATTTACCTTTCATAAAGTACGACTTAGGACGTATACAATGATGATAGTACTCGCAAATGATAAACACACACCAAAATTGGGGATGGGGGCTTAAATGTATTCTCCTTGTGGGGGGGCGGGCAGGGAGGGGTCACAGGTGTCAAAGATTCAAAGGATAAAACAGAGACTGCCAGAGCGAGAAACAAAAACAAATGTGAAACTTGCTCTGGCAAGAGAAGAATACCGAAGAAGAAATGCACCAGGTAGTTCTCTGTGGAGGCAAAGTGAGGGAGGGTAAGGACTACAGAGAGGGATGGGGGGGTGTCGGGGGCGGGTGTACCAATCAAGCGCACTGAATAGAAGACAGGAGCACACAGATCTACAATGAGCCAGTTAAAACAGGGCCCACTACTCCCTGCTCACCAAAGTCTTCAGCTAGTTCCCATTAGGATCTGGGAACCTGGGGTCACTTGAGGTTCACAATACTTTCTTTCTCATCCTCAGCTGGCTAGAACCAGCTGTGATGGAGCATCTGTGTCAGTTTCGGTACCTCTAGGTTAGGTGTCGCTAAGTGGAAAAGTTTATTTTTATATGAGGTAAGTTACCAAGTTTGCTTTGGAAAGCGGCCAAGGGTCTCACTGATAATGCTTGGGGGAGGCCCTGTGGGTCAGTCTTTCTCCTTACTGTCCGCTGGTTCTTGTGGGGAGCCCTCCGCGCTCTGACTCCAACCCCAAGCTGGAGAAAGCCACGCACCTGGAGAACACACATGCCGAAGGTGTTGCCCAGGATCTTGTGGGTTTCATTGTAGTAGCAGTAGCGAATGTTTGTGGCCGCCACGAAGAGTTCAAAGGGGTCGTCTTGCTTAATGTTCAATGTCCCATTCTTGATCTTCTTCTGTAGCTGTCGCATTCTTTTCTTCCGGTGACTGCAATCACCCACCCACCCCAGGAGAGCCTGTTAACCGGAGAGGCTAAAGGGGTGGGAGCAGGGGACAGGCTCACTGATCACCCATCAAGACCTTCAGCGCTAGAAGGGAACTCAGCAATTGCAGGGCTAACCCCCTCCCTTTAAAAGTGAAGGTAAGAGTAGAGAGATTAAGAGGATGGACTCCGAGCCAGGGGTAAGTGTGTGTGGGAACTCTACTGTGCTGCCCTGGAACCTTCCACAGATTTTTATCTTCAAAAGGGGGGTAATGGGGACCTAAACCTCTAGCCTAAACCTCATATTTGGCTAGACCAGGGCTTGAAATCAACCTTGGGGGCCTCACTACCTGAGCCTCAAGCCAATGCTTCCATTACATGGTACTGTTCCCCAGAAGACCTGGGAAGGGCAAGGTGGCTTTGAAACTTATCATCAGAAACGAAGAAAGGACATCAGCTCTATTATTTTCACTATTTGGAAATGTCCTCAGAGGTAGCACCTCCCAAACGATCCCTGAAAAACTATGTCAGGTAATCATTTCCTGGCACATAATTAAGGAGCAGGAATTGTAAATGGTACGGGACACTCAAAAGCGCCCAACTTACCTGCTAAACCCCAGCTCTTTCTTATAACACCACAGCACTGAAGGCCGAGCCTTCACGGTTGCTTTGGACAACATGTGATGGAGTATGACCACCTGCCAAAGGAAAAAGCCACAGAATCTCATGGCCAAAAGTGACCTCAGAGACTGCCAGACCCAAGACCTCATTTTCACAGATCTGGAAAGTAAACAGAGGGCCAGGAGAGGGCAGTGCCTAGGCAGGGACTAACTAGAACCCCGGTCACACACTCTCACCTCACAGTCACCCCTAGGTTCTCACTAGACATTTTATGTAAAGAAAACCAGTCAAAGGGACCTTAATGGTATTATGTGCGGACACCACGGAGGGGCAGTAACAAGTTAACTGTGGGACAAGACACGAAGTCAGTCAGGAAGTGTTCACTTCTCTTACCTGATCCTTTCCTCGGTCTCCAACTACAATGAACAAAGACCTCTGCCGTTCAGCGACTCCATTCTCAATAAGAATCCGGATTCGGTTATCTACCTTCTTGCGATGCATGGTGAAAGACTATCACTGAAAGAGAGAGAAAGGAAACACAACTGGACATGAACACCAGATTCTGGGTGAGGAACATGAGCTGGCAGCCTCCTGTGGGACCAGGGGCTAAGCTAAGCAGGTCTGAAAGTATCATTTTACTTAACCCTCTAACCGCTCCCTAGGGAACACATCAGTCCCATTTTTAAAATTAGGAAACTGAGTCTTGGGAGGTGAAGAGAATGTTTCCTCAGCATGGAAGTCAGAAGGAAAGCTGTATTTCACACTTTTATCAAAGAGGTTTTTTAAAAACTTGAAACAATGTTCCACAAAATAGAATGATTAAAATACATGATGGTGAGATATATATTTGTGAAATAAGGCAGTTTTCGAAAGAGTTTTTTTCAAAATTGCTTTCAGAAATTATCTAAGGATATGGATAAAGATGCTAATGAGAAGGCAGACTTCACAGAAGAAAGCATGATACCATTTTTTTTATGGATGTACATAACACAAAGGGAAAAAAACCTGGAAGAAAACACCAAAATGTAATTATTTCTGGATGGTAAGACTGCAGGTATTTCTTATTTTGTTCTTCTGTTTTTTAGAGGGTTTTTTTTTTACATGCATTAGTAATAAAGTCACAGAAAGAAAATCGATGAATGTTACTATGATGAAATGTGTCCAAATGTCTCTTCAAAGGAGAGAAAACCATACTGAAGCCTGTACAGACAGACCTTAAAAATTATGACTATGTACAATACAATAATGCATCATTACCACAATAAACACACCAAAGACACATCAAGAATATCAATCATATTTCTACAATGTTAAATTAAGAATGACAGGCCACCTAGAAACTCCAGGGCCCACGACTTTCTAAATAAAAAGTTCATTAACTGTACTTTTACTGTGCCTTAACTGTCCTTCTAACCTCCAATCCAAATAATGATTTTAGCAGTGCTTTCTTAACATAAAACATTATGTTACGCTCAATGGCTCCTTTTTTTTATAAGGAAAGGAGCAAAAATAAAGAATTCAAGTATCTTAAGGAAGAAATGTAACAAACAGGATTCACATTCAAATCTGCCTGACTCCAAAGCCTAAGCTCTTTCCGGCTCACCACTCTGCGCAACTTGTCAGCTGAGTTGAGGCCACAGAGAGAACACACACAATCCATTCGGTAACTAATTAGTAGGGACTGCTTTTGCTCTAGTTACTGTGGGAGCCCCAGAAATAATACCAGATAAGCCTTGACTTCAAGGCGCTTTCATTCTCCTTGGAGAGAATATTCAAGAGGAAGAGATAAGGGGCAATCTGTCTAAAAACAGACAAAACTAGATATAATAATAACAGTACAGTCAGTGGTCTGATGAAGGTCTGAGATTACCGTGGGCTGGAATTGCCATGGAAGGGTTAATGGAGGATGAGGGCCTTGAGGGAAAAGAGGACTATTCCTCATTCACTTATCTATTCGCCTAACAAATAAACACAGCATCTATGTGCCAGTCACCATTCTAAACGCATCAGCAAATAAAACAAGTCCTGAATGTGACTGCTGAATAAAGACTATAAACGAACGAGCTGAGACAGTTGAAAACATAGAAGGATCTGGAATCAGACTGCCTCAGTTTAATGCCCAGCGCCGAAACCTGGACCTGTAGGCAAGCTCCGCGGAAAGCAAAGGCGTTGCCACCCACCCTTCACCCCGACCTAGAAGGTGGAGATGGAGCCACGCAACTCCCGAGAGCGCCCGGGATGCACGCGGAGAGTGGCCGCCAATCGAAGAGGCCCCTGTCATCTAGGAGCGCCCGTGTGGGACCGCAGTCGGCGCGGGCCGTGCATCGGCACGCATACAGAGCCTTTGTCCTCGAGCCGGCCACCTCTGCCCAAGCAGGACACAGACACCGACCGTGGTACCCATCCCCAGCCACCCCGTCTTGGGATACCTGCACCTCGAGCCCAGCGGATCCCAGCCAGCAGCCAAGCGGAAGCACGTGTGGAAACCCAATTACTCCAGAAGCCCGGAGGGAGCGGCTGGCCTCACTCCGCGACGCGGGTCCTGCTCAGGCACCGGAAGACGACATGTGCGCGAGCGCACTAACGGCGCGGCGCGCGTGCGGGGACCTTCGTCAACCCTGTCCCCGTATGATGACGTCATAGGCCCGGGAGGCGGAGCTGCAGCCTACGTCGCCCACGCGGCTTTGGAATTTAGTCTCCTCGCCGTGTCACAGGTGCATTTGCCTCGCGTATCAGAACCAAGCTCCCCTGGCTCGGAAGGGCAAAGTAAGCGCCTGCCTCTGTGTTGGGCGAGCCCGGGTTACCAGATAGGTCCGCGGTAGCACACGTTAAGTGGTCCGGGGTTCTTAGTGTTTAGCCTAGTTACACGACACGACCGACTCCAGGGATCTGTGCGTAATTTTACCGATTCTTTTATTTAAGAAACTTCCCATTTTAATGTGACAAAATGAGGAAACTCGCTCACATCTAGTTCATCCACTTGACCTTCCTTCCACACCGGAATGACCGTGTATACCTGTTGGAAATTCAATATTATTTCTACCCGCCAGTGCGGGTACTTCGCAAGTTCCCTTTGGGCCTAAACTGGCCATTAAATGATGGCGACTAACGAAAACCAGCTCTGGGGCTCTGCTCTTGCTGAATTACTTCCCCTCCTCTCCTCCTCCCTCCCGCCCAGCTCCCAGGGAACTCGCCCAAGCTTATTACAAGAATTGCCTATGTATTCTTATAGTCTGGGCCAGATCGTTGAACTTCAAGCAAACAACTCCAGACTGCTTGCTTGACATTTCTTGAATACCTCAGACTCAAAATGCCTGAAGTCACAACTCCTTCCTCAAATCAAGACACTTCCAATTCCAATGTAATCATCACTACTACCCATTTTTAGTCCAACATCCATCATTTTCAGATTTGCTCAACAAATGTCAATATGCCAGACACGGGATAAAATGACCAAAATGTTTGTCACGCATAAAGTTTGCAGAATTCTGGGTAAGTTTTAAGTACTATTAAGAAGAAACTATCCAGTAAGTAAAGTGACTAAGGATATGTTTTAGTGGTGGACATGGAAGGCCTCTGAGCTGATGACACTGGAGCAAACATCTGAATTTAGAAAGAATAATTGAGTGAAAAGCCTTCACATGCTGAAGATTTAACACATAGATAACTGGCTAGACTACAGTGAGCAAGAACAAAATTAGGTCAAATAATGAACGCACATAGACCAAAATTTAGAATTCTAACTATGATGGGAAAACCAGTGGAGTTTAGGGAACCAGGAAGTGACAAATCTGACTTGCCCACAAAAATCACTGCAGGATGAGGAGCAGCAGCAGAGCAAGCCATTATAAGCTACTGTAGTTACCCTGCTCTAAGCTGGTAGCAGTGGTGGTCAGAAATGTTAGAGGATTCAGGATATATTTTCAAGTTATTTGATTTGGTTAAGGACTAGTATTTACCCTAAGCAAATGGATGAATACAGGTTAATGAGATTGATTTGTAACACTCAAGATGGGAGTTTGGGACCTAGAAATATTTAGAAGTGACTAAAATACTGACTGTATTCAAAGTCCTGGGATTAGAGATCACCTAGGGAAGAATGTAGTTAGAGATCAGTATCACGACTGAAGTCTGGATTACCCAAGTAAAGGATACTGGGCACTAAGTGAGACAGGAAATACGTAGGATCCACTCATTAGTGCCCTCCATTTTGTTGTAATCATTTCTCACATGGGATACTCCCATGACATCTCTTGCCCCAGTTTATTCTCAAAACTGCATTGTGTATTCTCTAAATGACAATTTTGTTAGGTGACCCACTATCTTTACCCCACTACTGGTCCCATACACACACAGCTTAGAAACCTTACATTTTCCAACTGTTCTGGAGACAAAACATGGAACAGTACTATCAAGCCACCTGTTAATACCCTTTACCTGTTTTCCAGCTTCCAACTCTACTAAAACCAATACTCTTACCTGAGCAGACAGCTTAGTCACGGAGATTGTACCTTTGGACATGCTCCTCTCTCCACTTCTCTACCTAATTACTCCTCATCCTTCAAGTCTTAGTTCAATTATCCCTTTCAACGAAGTCTTTCCCAATCATTTTGACTAGGTCATAACTTATCAGTCATGGTCTTTATAGCTGTCATCAGTTATGTTGCTCCATCATAGCATTTGCTAGTTTTGTGTCACAACATTATCTCTGAACAGACTGCTCAGTGAAAGCAGGAATCACAGTGATTCTGTCACCACTGAATGCTTAGCGCTTACCATTATGCTTGGCAAAGGACACCCAAACTTGCCAAATGAAGCCTGAGTTCACTGGACTAATAAGGTGTCTCCCTAATGTAAAGACCATACTTAAAGCAGCACTTACAAATAAGAATACAACACTATACCAGATGGTCTTTTCCCTGCCTACATTCCATGAGCTCCTGACTGAAAGAAGATGGTGGTAGTCTCTGCTCCTGAGAAGACCAGGCTACCAGAAGTTTTTCCTCTGCTTTTAAGGTTTTTCCTCTCCTAAGTAGCACTTCAGAGCTTTGCTGGATACTACACACAACTAATGCAGACTTCACTCAAGGACAGTAATGAATCAGACTTTAATATTTAATCTATGTAATTTAAGACATTCACTATTCTTTTCCAGTATTTTTATAGAACTCAGAATGGGGAAAGGTATAAAGATAAGCCTTAACAATTTACTTTCATTTTCCTGATGGTTTTCCCTCCCCACTGACTCTATAGAAGGGATAAGCTTAAGGGCAATACTGATTCTTTGAATATTATTTATAGTCAAAGTGCTTAGTAAGTACTCAAGTAGGATAAGGATCCAGAACTTATTAAGATGATATGAAAAAAGGTTTGAACTCAGTGCTTACCTGTATCTCAATCCCCTAATTAGATATATTAATGAAAATAAAAGAACAGCACATATTTCCTAAGACACTTAGGAGGCTGATGACTCAACTGCCTTCTACACTTTATGAACTGGCTGTCAACAGAGCATTTCAGTTATTGAGCCTTCTGAAAATAAACATATTCTCATGCCTCCTATAAGTGGAAAAGTCTCCCACATAACAGAGTTGCATATATAGGAGACAAAAGAACTATAGAAGCTAACTGATTAAAAAGTGTTTCAAAGGATATTTGTTTTAATAGCAAGATACAGTGATTGTAAAAACTCTTCCATATTCGGTAGGGATATTAGGATCTAGAAATAAAACTGCTCTAACCAAGGTCATCAACATTCTACCTTAAAGCTTTAAAATAGAAGTCTCGTTATCCACATGAGATGATTGATATTGTGCATTTACAAAAGTACTTTATATGTGGAGTCTTACTATACCAAGAAGCTACAGTGACACATGTGACAGTCATTTTCTTGCAACTCTGCTAAAATATGCATTTGACCAAACAAAAGGCCTTCTGCAGGTAGGACAAGTATTCACATATTATACAGAACACTTAGTACCAAGACTCAGATCTTAACGGGACTTTTTAAAAAGTTCTCTGCCTCATAACAAGGCACCTCCTTTAAAAAATATAGTCTGAATTGAGACATAAAAGCTTTACATTTAGACTGTGATGATAGAATGCCAAAAAAATATTATAGTATTTCAGAAAGAACAAACGACTCTTTTAAAAACATACATAGAAATAATGAAACTACTAACACCTTTACACATTCACAACATCTACACTAATGCATAGACGTTTGAAACCTAGAAAGCATTTCTCCCCCATCCCATCTCTGAACTTATTCAGAGAGATCACTGTATAAAGAACTTACTTACTTCAATTTTAAATGTCATGTAATTATTTTCTACACAGATAGCAAATTTAGTTTTGTATATAGAAGGATTGTAAGCATACACATCTAGGGATTACCCAGTAAACCATGAATATTTTAATCTATTCCCCATGAAATACAGCTAACATATGGTTGTGGTACATCCCAGGCAGATGTCATTTAAAGCACACAACGGGAGGTGCTAGCAAAAGAAATACTCATATGTAAAAGTAAACGTATAACCCTTCCAATATGATGTACCACAACCACACATGAGAAAAGTCAGGAATTATTTTATTTTAAAATAAACATTGAAAATACCCCCCCTTCCCCACCACCCTACAAAAAAACTTCTGAATGTGGAATGTTCAACAGCCTATCCATTTTAGGTTACAAAACCAGCAAAAACTCCAGTTGTCTAACAATGAATGTTTTGAGAATCATTTTTGTGTTTTGTTTTTTTCTTTAGTGGCTGAGCACCTACTGGAAAAATTCCTTAACTAAAGGCTAATAAAACAAAATTCAATTTCTGCACAGAAAATACCATTAACTTAGTATTAGTAGCCTTTGCTGAAAAGATGGGATTAATTCTCCATGAAGTCAAAGTGGGATATGACAAGCAGCATTAAGTTCATAGGCACAAAGAACTAGTGCTCAAACTGCTAGCACAAATTCCAACAGTACATAAATTACTAAACTGTCATCTCCATCAAACTTGTGACTCTCCCTATGCATCTAAGTGAAGGAATCGCCACTTTGAATATAAATGCCTCCATGAGAAGATATAACTCAGTTAGGGTTAGACAAAAGATAAAATGCAAGTACTACAGAAATAGCTGCTGGAGAGAACCATTAAGATCTGAAACGCTAACAATGCATGGGGCGAACCACATATGCTGCTAGCTGTTGAACACCAGTGTTTCAAGATACAACTTTTATAAACATGTTTTATTTGTTTTGCTTATACCATCAGAACTGAAACTACTGTCTGTCATTTCCCTAAAATAGGGAAATCAATCTAAAACACATACTGGTGCTTTTCAAAAGATAGCAATTTAAAAGGGTGGTAGCAGCAGGCATTTCATATCTTTTTCTTTTAAAAACCTTCAGGCTGCAGGAAAAACATGTGACCAAGAGTGTTATGATTATCCATTAGATATTCTCATCAGTACCTGTACCAATTTAGGAGACAATACAGCAAGATCCGAGGATTAGTGACAGACAATGTACGTTATAAGGAATGATATATAGTACCAATCCTTATAAAAGTCATTGTCGAAGAAAATGTTAAGTGTTCAAAAAGTATCTAAATATTTCACATTTAGTACAGAAGCGGCCATCCAGATTACATCCCATATTTGTTGCATATTTTTCAAAAAGTGCCAATCAAAGCCCAATTTTGCATTTTGGCTTTGTCTTATACAGTATCAGCTGTTAAAAAGCAATTTACATGTGTTTTTAACCAGTCGTTTGGCCAAGAATGAAGAGTGCTGTGTCAGAGCTGGTAGCCAGCCTTGTATTAAGGGCCCATGCATAGTTTGGTATGCATCTAAACGTTCAGTGCTCCAATTTAACTGGAAAAGCTGTGAAATGCAGTTGTTCTGCCAAACCACACTCCTTCCTTCTTCAAGGGAAATATTTTAGTTTTGTCAATTACCAGTGAATAACTCTAGGGCTGACTTGCCGATTTTATCCAATGTCAAAAGTCAGTCTTGCTTTTTCCAAGCCACTTCAAATAACTATGGAGATATCACCCCGTAAAGTGTATTATGTTTTACTCCTAAGCAAGGGTGAGGAATCTGAGTATCATGTGCAAGGCTCAAGATGACGCTTAGGACAGAACATGCAGAATAAAAATAGTTTCCTTCCATATCCAGGTAATATAAAGCTGACAATTGTAGTCCTGTCTTTATGGGATGAAAACAGTCCCTTTACAATAAGTTTCCTGAAAGGGAGAACAAATAGATAATAACTCTTCTGGTAACATATTATGGTACACTGGCCAGTGTGTTTTTGGCGTTTAAACATAATCCTGTGAATCAGATTAATTCACTTGCTGAGTGTTCATTTGCGGCATCCCTCTGTTGGGTCTTGGGGGCCCTCCACGACCTAGAAGACAAAAATGGCATTTGGTTTTTCTTTCAAATATTATTTGTTTTGCCTTCAAGCAGATTTTTCATCTGAAGTCAAGAAGCATGTGGGCAGCTTGTCATCACATTATTAGGTTTAAGAGGTCAATTCTTCAGTGTTCACCTGTCCTGGAAGTTGTCATGCGCAAATTTGCTCATGTTCTCTAGCTAAAAGAAGAGTAGAGCTAATGGAGTATTCCACCAGTACTCATACATTCATTCATTCAACAAGTATTTATTGAGTGCCTACTATGTGCCAGGCACTGTCATCAGGCGTTGGAAATAGATACAGCAGTGAAGACAGACAAGGTACCTGCTCTCATGGAGCTTACATTCTAGTATACACTCTAGCTTACATTTCAGTAGTAAGGAACATCATACTATCAAAATTAATAAAAGCACCAGAATGAAAAACAGACCTTGTTACCTAAACTGTTAAAAAGAAACTACATAACAATCAAAATTGTATAATGACTTGTAACAGATAACTTTTTACATGCTGTTAAAACAGATTTTTAGCTACCAGTCAACTCAACTTTCATAGAATATGCTACAAGGTGAGAAAGAACATAACCCACATTCACATGCAAATATCCTTTGATACTTCAAGTCAATAATTCCCAAGTGATCCATTAATTTAAAAATAAAATGCACCTTTTTGCTGGCCAGTTTCTACTAGCATTGAAATCAAAGCACTCTGTAATTCCTCCTTAATATACATTTTATACATGTTATGGCCAATACCTAGAGGAAACCTATTCAATTTAACTTCCCTTAAATCAGAGAACCATTTAGAACTTCAGATTATATGAAATGCTACCTCTAATTGTTATACAGGCTGACTTCCTGCCCAAATAGGAAGCAGTTCTCCTACAGTAATAGACAAAACCAGAAACTCTTTAAACCTGTAATTTTAAATACAGTTCAGTACGTTAGTTAGGATTTTGGATGTTTTACGTAAAAGTCAGAACTAATTCGACATTTGTATCACTATTAGTGACCCAAAGGCATTGAAATTTCAATTAGTCCTATAACTTCTAAATGGTTCTCTAAATGTAACTATGGCTTATCTGGCCATTAAAGTGTTTCTGACCCTAAAATATAATATGCATGTTCAAAAATGAAAGAGGAATAATAAATTTATATAAATGTTCAATCTCATTCCAAAAATGTCTTACAAAAATGTTTCAGTAAGTACTTCCTAAAAACATTTAGCAGGTTTTAGGACCTGAAAAATAATTTGCAGTTGGAAAAACACTTTTTCTGAGGAGAAGAAATTTTCTAGTTTTCAAGACAATTTATATAGTAACAGGGAAAGTCATTCAAAAAATTAAATTTGGGTTCAAGATAAGTTTTAGAAACAGAGCATTTCATTTAATCCCTAGCAACAAGTCTGGTAATGATAAATGTATTCCTAACATGTAACCTACATGCAGACTATGGAACAGCTCTTCCAAGGCCAGAACAGAAGCTCCACTTAGGAGCTAGGATCACCACCACAAAATATTACCTCGTGGGGCTCCCCGTGGTCCACTCTGCCCAGAGCCTCGCTTGAAATTCTGCTGATATCCATCCTAGAAGACAAGCTAGTTAGTACTGAACAAAAGGTAATTTTTTAAAATGCTTTCTCATCTATCTATTCTTAGTGCCTAACACAGAACACAAAATTTGTCCTTATTCTTTTTAGACATTTCAATATATCATAGCTACAAGTTATTCTGTAATTTACTTTTTATTCTCAAAAACATTCAATGAGATGTCTCTGCTCTTAAAATCATTTTTTCTCCTACACAAATTAATTTTTATTTAGGTGTAATTAACATACAGTATTTACATTAGTTTCAGGTGTACAATATAAAGACTCAAAAATTCTATACATCTCTCAGTGCTCAAGACAAGTGTACTCTTAAGTCTTTTATCGGTTTCATCCATCCCCCCATCCATCTCCCCTCTGACAACTACCAAATTTGTTCTCTATTTGAGAGGCTCATCTTTTTATCTCTTTTTTTGTTTCTTTCTTAAATTCCACATATGAATGAAATCACGGTATTTGTCTTTCTCGGACATTTTTCATTTAGCATTATACTCTGTAGGTCCATCCATGTTGTTATAAATAGCAAGATTTCATTCTTTTTTGGGGGCAGAATAATATTCCATTGAGTATATATACATCTTTATCCATCTATTGATGGAAACTTGGGTTGCTTTCACATCTTGGTTATTATATTATGTATAGGTATTGTTTATATCCTAAGTAGTGCTGCAATTAACAGAGGGGTGCGTGTATCTTTTTGAATTAGCGTTTTCATTTTCTTTAGCTAAATACACAGTGGAATTACTAGATCATATGATAATTCTGTTTTTAGTTTTTTAAGGAACCTCCATACTGTTTTCATAGTGGCTGCACCAATTTGTATTCCCACCAACAGGGCGTGAAATCATTCCGATTTTAACAGACTCTAAAAAACGAATACCTATACTGAGTGCTAGGAAAAGCAAAAAGTCATCATTTTCCATAATAAAGTACCTTGTACAAAGGTGCAAAATAGCCTCAAATTCCTTAGTTACCTAAGTCCAAACAACCCCATCAGTCTATTTCATTGGTTTACTTAGGTCAGGTATTATTTTAAAGCACCTTCTACCTACCCGTTGATAGCCAGAGTAGTCCCGGGGAGCACTGAACTGGGACTGTGTGTAACCACTGTTTGGAGTATTAGAGAATGAAGGACGGTATCCATCATATCCTCCTGAAATTTAGGACAAGAAAACAATTTTCTTATCTATTCAAGGAACTTCTACTTTCTTACTAATAAGGGAAGAACTGAAAAATTGTAAGCCATGCCAGTTATTCAAATTAATTTCTAATTTCCCATCCTGATCCAATCTGTTCCTAAATTTTTGAGTGTTAATTTCCTTAGAAGAGAACATTTTCACCCATCCATGCACACACACACCCCACATACCGAAAAACAAAAACAAAAACAAAAAACAAAAAAACCCATAAAGTCTGATAATGGAAAGCAATTATCCCCTTGGAGACATGGAAGACATGGATTTTACATATACAAAAACACTCATTACCAATGTTGTCAATTTAACTACCTATAATATACTAAAAATGTTTGAATTGTACATAAAAGGTTAATGCAAAGAGATACATCTTTTTCCCAAAAACTATATAACATGTTTCTATTTTACAAATCAAAAAGGAACATGAACTTGCTACTTTTTTTTCTTTACCTCTGAATCCATTGGCAGGGCCCCTGTATCCATTCATTAAGCCTCTAGCACCACGGGAACCACCACGAGACACACCACGACTGTTGTAATAGGGCTGACTGCTACGTGGAAATCCAGTGTTCTGCTGGGGAGGCTGCTGGTGGTTACCAGTCACTTGATGGGGCTGGTCCTGGGAACCATGGTAAGTGCCAACCACTATGATAAAAAGAAAAAATTTATACACACACACACAGCTCATTACAATTTTTCTTTCACATTTTCTGCATTCAAAAGTGTCTTATACCTTCTCAAATTATCTTCAAATAAATTTTCATACTTACAAGGAAAATTACACATTAGGTCCCTATTTTTCTCCAGCCCATATATTAAGCAATTATCCAACAAGAGTTCCAAACCCTTGGAAGCACACAATGTGTGAGAGCACAAAATTCTGTCCTCCCAAATGGAATGAAAACCTGTTATACATCTTCTGAGAGGCATCTGCCTATGAGCACAAAGACTCACAATAATTCCAAAGATCTTACATACTAAAACAGTACAATTACCACTGTGTATCATTTATTTTTTTTTTCACTATAAAGCTTAGTAGTAGAAGCTTTCTTATTTTAAATTTCCCTTGATACTTAATGAAACATACAAAACCACGCTCTCCAATAGCTAAACAACCATCTGGTAGAATATTCAGTCAATTATGAAGGTAAAGCAGAAATCTTCAACTTATACCTCCTTTAATGCCTGATTCCATTTCAAGTACTTTTAAAATACAACCAATTTAGAAGACCGTTAAATAGTACTCACACTGGCACTCAACCTGATGAGGTAAAGAAAAGATTCTAGACGGTTCACACTACCTTGCACACCCCCTTCTTCCACAATGGGGAGAAGTCTAGAATCTAGAAATCTTCAAAAATTAAGTCCAGAGGTACCTTCTGGGCATTAAGCAATGTTCATAATTCACCGGGGAGAAAAGACAGGATACGAACAGTACCTTTGGGAGGGGAGGAAGGTGTAGACTGGAGAAGGTCCACTACCCAGGAACAAAAACAGCCAGCCCAAATCTCTCACGTTTAGGCAGAGAGAAAAGGTGGTATAACTCTTTAAAAACCTGACCGGATATATTTTATGGCCTCAGGAAACCCCAAATACATTCATCAATTTTTAAAATGCTATTTTGCAATGAAAATGCCAAAGTATACCTAGGAGAAGGGTTGTCATGGCTCCTATTTGAACTATCCAATTAATGGACTAATTACACTATTCACTGTGATCTTTCTACACAGACGCCTTTCACTACATTCCTCAAATTTAAAATTACAGGCAAATATCACGATTACAGATAAACATTTTCTATCTAAAAAGATTCATTCATACACATGTAGAGAGTGGTCAAAGGAAGTGAATTTTCAACTCACTTTTTATCAGTAAGAATTTTATTAGTCTTGGTCAAATTTCACTGCAAGAAAACTCATAGCAATAAATAAAACTCATACAATTAAAATGTGGTCTTTATTTTAAAATACCAGAATTCCTTAAAAAACAACAAAAACCCCAGAATTTCTTTTTTTTTTAAAATCATTTTTTTAAAAAACATTTTATTTATTTTTGAGAGCAAGAGACAGAGCACAAGTGGGGCAGGGGCATAGAGAGAGACGGAGATACAGAATCTGAAGCAGGCTCCAGGCTCTGAGCTGTCAGCACAGAGCCCAATGTGGGGCTCGAACTCACAGACTGTGAGATCATGACCTAAGCTGAAGTTGGACGCTTAACCAACTGAGCCACCCAGGCACCCCAAAAACCCCAAAATTTCTATTGAAGTGTTTGTACAGCATAAACTGGAAGTCCATAAATAGCCAGATTCTGCCATATCGTTTTTTCGTGCTGTTCCTAACTAGATACTACAGATGTACTGGGGGCCTACAGACATTGTGCTGACATGCTTATGAGTACATGGCAGTAATTAAAGGAGCCTGAACATAAAGCCCAACTATATCATTCAGAAGCTGAACAAAAATAGCATAATGGATAAATATCTATCAGATTACAGGCTGATTCAAACTTCCTACTAATTAGTGGATGCTGAATACTATAGGGATATGTAAGAATTCAGTACTGAAAACCCCATAATGTTCATCAAAGTCTATCAAGAAATTAGACAATTAGAATATTTCATAGTTCTTTCAGTCAGTCTGGTAAAACTAAACTATTAACTCCTATGATTTTAGCAAGGTTTGCTAGTTTGTTGTGGGATCCCAATTAAACAACTGAGGATCTAAATAACCAAAGACCTGGGACGCCTGGGTGGCTTAGTCGGTTAAGTGTCCGACTTTCGCTTAGGTCATGATCTCGCGGTTCGTGGGTTCGAGCCCCGCGTCGGGCTCTGTGCTGACTGCCAGCTCAGAGCCTGGAGCCTGTTTCAGAGTCTGTGACTCCCTCTCTCTCTGACCCTCCCCTGCTCACACTGTCTCTCTCTCCTAGAAATAAATAAAACATTAAAAAAAACCAAAGACCTAAGCAGGTATTTAATATGTCTTACAAAGTTAAGCAATCTAAGATATCTCTATCTACATTATTATGACAGATGTGGTCAACTTAAAGCCAACAGCCAACTTATGTATAACGTTACATGCCAACAAGAATTTTCTTTCAACCTAGTTCTACCAAATGCAGCCACCACAAGGTTTTTGCATGTTTTACTCTGATTATAATTAGCACACTGACAACCAACCCAACTCCTTACTGCTTCTTAACTTTGTATAACTAACTTACTACCTACCAGGTATCCTGCTAGTTGGCTTCAATTAATTAGCAATTAAAAGTAAAGTTGATCATAATCCAAAATAACAAGGTCTACTAAAATCATGGAATGAAAGAGGGATATTATGAAAGCTTACTGACCAAAGGAAAATGGGTATAAGGCCTCCAAAGAAAAGTGCACGTAATTCACATACAATAAATATGGACTTGATTTAATTCAGGATCTGCAACAAAAAATCCATAAAGTCTACTACTAAAACAAAAACTCCTGGACACTGCCACTTTAACGTGTAAGCCCTCCTAACACTGTCAGTAATGGTGTTGGAAAGCACACAGCCAAGGAAGGGACCCCGGTTTTCCTACCTGTTTGAAGCTGTTCTTGCTGAAGGTCCGTTTGTTCTACTTGGTGAGGCTGACTAGAAAAGCTCTGGTTATAACTGGCCTGGTACTGATTCTGCTGTTTCAAAGTTTCTGGTTCATTAACAGGAGGAACTGGGGCATTCATATTGAACACCTGTAAGTAAATAAATGATTACTTCATCCTCTTAAAGATGCTAATAATTTCCTTTTTAACATAGCAGACCTCAATACTGGTTTTACTGAAAAATGTAAGTACATTACGGAAGTCTCAAACACACACATATATTCCCCCCATATACATATTTATATTTATATAAATACACATACACCATACAGCACTTAAAAGAAAGCATAAGTGGAGATCAAAATCTAAAAAGACAAAAATCAGCAGTCTTTGAAATGTTATTGTAAATAAGAAATCTTTTTTAAGAGATGCAAACCACTGATACAATGTTACTTATAGAAATTAATTCTATGAACTTTGAGTTGAATTTTTTATTTAGATTTTTTTACTGACATTTTAACCAAAAGTTAATATTTTAATTAACCTTATAAACTTTCCCATGAGCACTGATTTAACTGTATCCCATTAATTACAGTATTCTCATCATCATTTTCTAGAAATTCTACAATTTAGAGATGCTTACTGAAAAACCAGGATGAAGTATCATAATAGGTGAAATTCACTATGAGAAACTGCAAGTAAACTGAAAGATTAAACAAATACGGGAAAATGTAGACTATTGTTAAATCTCAGTAATGATTTATACATGACACCATAGTCTACTTTTCTTTTTTTTTTTTTTTTTTTTTTTTTTTTAATAGTTTATTGTCAAATTAGTTTCCACATAACACCCAGTGCCCATCCCCCCCTCCCCCCACATCCATCAGTCCTCAGTTTTTGTCAGCATTCAAAAGTCTCTCATGGTTTGCCTCTCTCCCTTTCCCCCACCATTTCCGCCCTTCTTCTCCCCCTTGTTCCTCCGTCAAGTTCCTCCCAATCCTCCTATACGTGCAAACATATGATATTTGTCCTTCTCTGCCTGACTTATTTCGCTCAGCATAACACCCTCAAGGTCCATCCATGTTGCTACACATGGCCAGATTTCATTGTTTCTCATTGCCATGTAGTATTCCATGGTATAGATAAACCACATCTTCTTGATCCATTCATCTGTTGATGGACACTTAGGCTCTTTCCATGTTTTAGCTATTGTGGAGAGTGCTGCTATGAACATTGGGGTACATGTGCTCCTATGCATCAGCATTTCTGTATCCCTTGGGTAAATTCCTAGCAGTGCTATTGCTGGGTCATAGGGGAGTTCTATTGTTAGTTTCCTGAGGAACCTCCACACTGTTTTCCAGAGGGGCTGTACCAGTTTACATTCCCACCAACAGTGTAGGAGGGTGCCCGTTTCTCCACATCCTCGCCAGCATCTAGAGTTCTCTGATTTGCTCATTTTAGCCACTCTGACTGGCGTGAGGTGGTATCTCAGTGTGGTTTTGATTTGTATTTCCCTGATGAGGAGGGATGCTGAACATCGTTTCATGTGTCTGTTGGCCATCTGGATGTCCTCTTTGGAGAAGTGTCTGTTCATATCTTCTGCCCATTTCTTCACTGGGTTGTTTGTGTTTCGGGCGTGTAGTTTGATGAGTTCCTTATATACATAGTCTACTTTTCTGCATGTTTACTTTTGTTAATCAAATCAAAAGGATGAAACTACAAAACAGGAAAATATGAGAGCACATAACTCCCAAGACTCACATTTATATCTGGGAGAGGGAAAAATCAGAGTTTATCAATTAAATATACTCTATAGTTGGGTAGAGGCACACTCAAGCACAAAGTTAAATGAAGACCTTTTCGTTGGAGACTCTGGCATGATGATAGTACACACTAGTACACACTAACATTTAATGTTAGTTTAATTAATTTACATACCGTTTGCATGGACTGGAATGGAGCTGCGTTTACATTGATTCCACTGCTATGTAACGGTTTGCTCGTCCCAGCCTGGAACACCTGAGGCTGAGAAGCAGCCGGAAGGGATGATGATGCTGTAGTCTGGTCTGTATTTAAAGAGATTGTTGCCTAAACACAAAGTGAATAGATGCACTTTAGTGGTAAAATAAATTTAGCCAAGTCTACTATCCAAGTCTTAGTATGTTAAGAAATTCAACTGGGAGGTCTGGGTGGCTCAGTCAGTTAAGCATCTAACTCCTGATTTCAGCTCATGATCTCACAGTTCCTGAGTTCGAGCCCCACGTTGGGGTCTGTGCTGACAGCATGGAGCCTGCTTGGGATTCTCTCTCCCTCTCTCTCTTCCCATCCCCCATTCATGTTTTCTCTCTCAAAATAAGTAAACTTAAAAAAAAATTAACTATTTTATAACAGCAAAATACTGTATTGCATGCTTTAGATATAAAGAATCACAATATTTACAGTAATTTACCTCTGCCCAATTCATGAGTAAGTGCCTCATCAAGTTTATGTTACCTAGTAACAGAAACTTGCCTGAATCTGGTCAATCGGTTCCTTTTGTGGTCGTTGCTCTGTAGCATGAGAAGGCTGGTACAAGGGTTGAGATGCTGTATACCCCTCACTTGTGGATGATACCAAAGGAACCTACACAGAAATAAAGCAATCAAAGCTGCTTTCTGTTATAAACCAACTCTAATACAGACAGGGCTAAGAAGTAGACAGATACACCTGTTAAGTAAACTATAAAACCTAACGACTGCAAAAATACATCCAAGTCCAGTTATGAAGTCCCCTACAAATGCGTCTAAATGGCAACACCTACACTAAATTTTAGAATTATGAAATTTAAAATGTGTCTTCTCAAATTCTACTCAGTTCAAAATTTAAAATGCATCTTTCTTATTATCATAAACACAAGATTTAACCAAAAAAAATTTTACATCAGTAATACAAAGGTAAATGTAAACATGAAAATAAAGGTAGACAGCTACCCATGCCAGATTTGTACAATGTTAAAATTTATACCTGACCTCATTAAGCTAATTAAAGAAAGAGATCCAAGAACTGAGTAAAAACAAATGTGCAACAATATTTCTATCATTCCTACCTGTGTAGCTTCTGGTTGTACAGGAACTTGATTAGGCTGAGCAAGTCTAGATTCAGAATGAACTGCAAAATTGACCAAAATTGGTGATCATGAAAATCAGTAAGAAAGTATAGGCAGGATTTTAGCTTTCAAGTAAGCATCTGGTTCCCTGGTAGTCATTATTAGTCAAACTCTCACAACTGCTTTCACTTCTAGAAGGCATAACCCTGATATGTTTTCTAACTCTTGGTAGAGATATTACAGAGATAGGAGCCCCCTTCACTTTGGAGAAATCCTAACTACCAAATTAACTGTATTAAACATGCTTTTATTCAGCAACTCCTTTTACAAAACTGAAGACTTAATAAATATGTTATTTTACATAGTTCCAACTTTTGTGCCCTTAATGACATGTTCGGG